>NC_138884.1:96386328-96922154 GCF_965194825.1 Balaenoptera physalus
GGAGCACAGAGTCTTTTTTTTTTTTTTTAATTTTACTTATTTATTTATTTATGGCTGTGTTGGGTCTTCGCTTCTGTGCGAGGGCTTTCTCTAGTGTGGCAAGCGGGGGCCACTCTTCATCGCAGTGCACGGGCCTCTCACTATCGCAGCCTCCCTTGTCTTGTTGTGGGGCACAGGCTCCAGACGCGCAGGCTCAGTAATTGTGGCTCACAGGCCCAGCTGCTCTGCGGCATGTGGGATCTTCCCAGACCAGGGCTCGAACCCGTGTCCCCTGCATTAGCAGGCAGATTCTCAATCACTGCGCCACCAGGGAAGCCCCATAATTCTTAAAGACCCTAGGATTTTCAGAATGATAGACGAGCACTGGCTTCAACTTAAAGTCACCAGCTGCATTAGCTCTTACCAAGAGAGTCAGCCTGTCCTTTGAAGCTTTGAAACCAGGAATTGGCTTCTCCTTTCTAGCTATGAATGTCTTAGATGGCATCTTCTTCCAATAGAAGGCTGTTTCATTCACATTGTAGCCACCTTCATTAATTATCTTAGCTAGATTTTCTGGATAACTCATTGCAACTTCTACATTAGCACTCGTTGCTTCGCCTTGCAGTGTTACATTATGGAGACAACTCCTTTCCTCAAACCTCATAAATCAACCTCTGCTAGCTTCCAACTTTTCTTCTGCAGCTCCCTCACCTTCACAGAATTGAAGAGAGTTAGGGCCTTGCTCTGGACTAGGCTTTGGCTTAAGGGAATATTGTGGCTGGTTTGATCTTCTATCCAGACCACTAAACTTTCTCCATATCTGCAATACGGCTGTTTCACTTTCTTATCATTCATGTGTTCACTGGAGTAGCACCTTCAATTCCCTTCAGGAACTTTTTCTCTGCATTTACAACTTGGCTAACTGGTACAAGAGGCCAAGTTCCCCCTATCTTGGCTTTTGACATACCTTCCTCACTAAGCACAATCATTTCTAGCTTTTGATTTAAAGTGAGAGACATGAGACTCTTCCTTTCACTTGAACACTTAGAGGCCATTGTAGGGTTATCAATTGGCCTAACTTCAACATTTTAGTGTCTCAAGGAATAAGAGGGGACCTCAGGAGACAGAAAGATGAGGAAACAGTTAGTTGGTGGCACAGTCAGAACACACACAACATTAATCTCTTAAGTTCACCATCTTACATGGGTGCAATTCATGGTGCTCCCAAAACAGTTACAATAGTAACATCAGAGATCACTGATCATGGATCATCATAACAAATATAAAAATAATGAAAAGTTTGAAGTATTGTGAGAATTACTAAAATGTGACACAGGGACCCAAAGTGAGCAAGTGTTGAAAAAAATGGCGCCCATAAACTTACTCAATACAGGGTTTCATAAATGTTCAATTTGTAAAAAGTGAAATATCTGTGAAATGCAATAAAGAGAAGCACAATAAAACAAAGTGTGCCTGTACATGGATCAGGGAGAAACCTCAAACTCAAAATTAAAAGAGGGTTGGAATTTAGCAGTAATATCAGGGTATCAGGAAAACTATAAGAAATGGGGTAAGATGTATTTCAGTAAGTTCTGTTAACTTTTGTCTCACTGGCATGGACAGATTATCATGGGCTTACTATAAGTTTGTAAATATGTGGGCCTTTTGAAGGAAAAATAGCATTATTATGTGGGAATTAATTGCAAATACTAGGTAATTCACAGACGTTGGTAAAACAATGAAAATGATGGACTAAAAGTATGGAAGTTTTCACAAGTCAAGCTTTTAAAGAACTTTTTTAAGTTTAACATAAAATAAGGCCAGTTGATTGTGATTGTGTCTCTCATCTTAATCTCACACTTGTTTTATTAATCAAAAGCATTTTGTGCTATTACAGTGGATTAAACCCATTGCTAGGCACTCATTATGCTCAAAATTTTTTCTATATGACCCAGTGTTGTAAAATGTCAAAAGGAAGCTGTTGGTTGATATAAAGTTGCTGAGGAGGAAGAAATGTAATACAATTTTATTTAGACATTGAAACTTTATGGGAAATACCACCAATGGAGTAAAATCACAGCATTCTGCATTTAAGTTATTGAAAGTCTTTTCTTCCGTATTAGAGATGTTTACCATGCTCACTTTTTGTCAGACTCAATTTTATTTGTCAAGAAAAATCAGTAGCCTTCTGAGAGAATAGTAATACTTTAAAAATGGTTACAATACTCAGTCTAACTTCCAAAACATAATTTGCTGGATAAAAATGGAGGCTGACACTTAAGTATTTGTTAAATTAACTATGGAAGTTATATCTTTGAACTTATAAAGCTATGTCTTAGATATTTTGCTTCTCGCTTGTTTATTCTCTGATACAAACACAGCCATAAATGTGAGAAGATACCACACTCTGGTAAGGATCCATATCAAAACCCTTAATGTCTCCATGAATTTCATAAATAAAATATTAGAATTCAAGAACAGTAAGTTACAGAGAAAATTAAAACAAAATAAATGGAAATCAAAATCATAAAATGGAAATTAACCAGAAGAAAACACAGGCAGGTATATAATCTCATGATATTAAAATAATTATTAATTATAAAAAGTTAAAATAAAAAAGAAAAATGGGAAAGTTTGAGTACATATACATTACAAATTATGCCAATCTTAAGAATATAAATAATACCAACAGTCAAATGGCAAACTGGAAAACAATCTGCTATATATGTCACTCAGAAAATTAAATTCTTAATAAAAAAGAAAATAGACAATGAGCAAATTACCAGTTGGTGCAACTCCACCCATGCAAACAATCTCAAAAACTACAAATGGTTAATGAACAGAGTAAAATACTCAATATGACTTATAATTAAAGAAATGCAAATGAACATTCTAATATGCTACTTGTGGGAATACAAATGTATGGAAACTTTCTGGAGGGCAACTTGGCAACATTTATCCAAATCATCAAAATACCCATACTCTTTGACCCAGTTATTCCATTTTAGGAATATATCCTAAGGAAATAATCATAGATATACACTATGAATTATGCATAAGAATGTTTATTGTAGCATTATTTATGGTAGCAAAACCCTGGGACAAGGCACAATATCCAATACTAAAGGAAAAGGTGAGTAAATTACTACAAAATAAGAGAACCCAATAATACAATGCAATAGTATGTATTCCTCACAACAAATTTTCACATACTAAAAATGTTATAGAATACATAAAAATGAAAATACATAATAGAAACTGTCAAATGCATGTTCTAGTTTTCTTTAATTGTATAATTATATAATTGTATAATTTCTTTAACAGAGACATGTATGCACATATATTCCTAGAAGGAGATACCCTAAAATTTAATATTTTACATTAACGCGTGCTGTGATTATGGATGATTCCTTTCTTTCCCTTTGCTTAGTTCGGCATTTTATGAAAACTGTACATTATACTTATACTAATTCTATCAGGAAAGACACTACACATTAAAGAAATGTCTGTATATTTTCACTTTCTGAATATGTTAAGCAAAAAGAATTATCATTTTGAGACAAATGAAATGTGAATATGATATTAATATAGTACAAAGTGGAATGAACTATTTTTATTGTAATTGTATTGAAGGAAGTACAAATTACAAACTGATTACTCACTTATGAATAATAACATAAAGCAAAATTTTTAGAAATGTAGATGAAATTGCCAATTATAATTGTAATATGATATGCTAACAAAATTGTGAAATTTATTTAATCACGTAAGAGGGCCATGGCTTTAAAAGTATAACTAGAGTGATATTCATATCCTACACTAAGTTACATATTTAGAAAACACAACTGTTCAAGTGTCCATAAAACATTTTCCTGTATCTGTTAAATATATTTAATATTAATATATTAATTAAGAAAAGGATGTATTCCCTGATAGTGATGCACTAAAAGTATACAATATTTTTAAATGCATTTAAAACTCATTACTTGAGAATTTAAATATATGTTCCAAAACAATCATTGTTTCAAAAATAAAATAAAGTATGGTTTAGTAAAATAATTAAATACAAGATTTAAAAGTTCAATATGACAAAGAGAACAGTGTTACTTATATCAGTGCTACTCAGCAAATATGTCTTTGAAAAACATTCTTTGGGTCAATTAACTGTATTTTTTAAAAATTCAAATATGATGTGTTTATTCAGAGTGAAGAATTTTCAACATACACACATGCAATGAGGGTAGTATAAAGGATATATAAGACTTCCTGGCACAATTCTAGCAACTTTACTGTAAGTTTGAAATTATTTCAAAATATAACCTACTACAAAAAGAAAACTCTGGTATAATCTCAGATCGCCTTCCCTTCCCCACCCTACAGAGTCAGGAGGGTGCTCTCCCTACCCCCTACCTCCTTACACACACACACACTTGACAGGGCGTTAGAAATTTAGTCTCTTGCCTAGATAAAACAAAGTATCCTCACATTGGGAAATGCATTGTGAACACCATACTGTAAACCCGGGAATAAAAAGAGCTTACATGATAAAGGCTGAGACTCTATGATCATCCCTTCCATACCATCCCACTTTACTTTGCTTTTGAAATGGTAGTATCCAGGTGGAAATGTAAATCTAGCCCTTCCTTAGAAGCAAAATAAGAAATTGGTGAGCATAGCAGTCTCTGCCATAACTCAAGTTTTTTTTTTTAATTTGAGCGCTATAATGATAGATAAATTTTTCACATTTCTCCATATCAATTAATAGCAATTGCATTCTTACAATTTCTCAGGCCAAAACCTTCAGTGGCATCTGTGACTCCTCTTTTCTTTCCCTACCACACATGGATCCATTAGTAATCCTATGAGTTTCAGGCTTTTGTAATTGTTCTCTTGGACTGCATTGCTTTTTCCTTAGTTCTTTCTTACTACCTTTTTGGATTCAAGCATTTTTCCATTTACACCCATTCACTTTACCATTACCTCTGTATATTAATTCTATACATATATGATTATTACTTTTTCTGAATCATAATAAGTTTGAAGCATCATGCCTCCTTAACCCTAAATAATTTAATATTTATTTCTTAAGGAAAAGCACATATTCTTTTTTTTTTAATTTTTATTTTATATTGGAGTAGAGTTGATTAACAATGTGTTAGTTTCAGGTGTACAGCAAAGTGATTCAGTTATACATATACATGTATCTATTCTTTTTCAAATTCTTTTCCCATTTAGGTTATTACAGAGTATTCAGCAGAGTTCCCTGTGCTATACAGTAGGCCCTCATTGGTTACCTATTTTAAGTACAGCAGTGTGTACATGTCATTCACAAACTTCAATCTGCCCCCTGCCCAAACCCCTGGTAAGCATAAATTCATTCTCTAAATCTGTGAGTCTGTTTCTGTTTGGTAAATAAGTTCATTTGTATCATTTTTTTTTAGATTCCACATATAAGCGATATCATATGATATTTGTTTTTCTCTGTCTGACTTACTTCGCCTAGTATGATTCTCTCCAGGTCCATCCATGTTGCAAAAAGCACATATTCTTACCAAAGGAAAATTGTTTAAAAAATTAGGAAAAATCAGGAAATTATCTCATCCACAGGCAATATTCAGTTAATTAATTTTCACAATACTGCCCTTCATAGCTATTTGTTTTCCTTTTCCAGGATCAAGTACAGAGTCACATATTGCATTGAGTTGTCATGTCTCTTTAGTGGCAGTCTTTCTCAATGCTGGTATTACTGTTTATCCTTTGAAACTAATAAGTAGCTTGTGGGGATATATTTTGAAATTATGTAACCATCCTGTTCCTGGTCAAACTTTTACCCTCTAGGTTTAGTATCCATTGGTGATTCATCACTCCTGGCATTATACTCTAAGAGATATTATTTATCCATTTCCTTATATACATGGACTCATGGATTATTACTTTATTCAACACTGGATTCATAATCCATTCCTTTTATTACTTACTTTGATGCTCAAATAGTTCCAAATTCAGCCAAAAGGGAGTTCTGTCAAACTGGCTTGTGTCATTTTGACATATTTCCATGATTCTTTGAGTTCCTGTTGTGAAATGCAATAGATTGTACCAGGCTTATATTACTCTTTTCCAGTCCTGGAAATAATAACCACTTCTCTAATAAGCCCTGGATCCTTTTAATGGGAGATGGTATTCAGAAATCAAAATCTGAAAAGAGTGCTTATTTCTTCTTTTTCTTATTCTCTGCTCTCACTCTTATTTTCACTTTCTTCTCCCTCTCTCCTTCTCTTGTTGTCTCCCTTGCTCACATATATATGTATAATATGAATACATATTGATACTTTCAATCCCCATCTAAAATCACTTGGTACATAGTAGTTTTCTACTTTCCCAATGTTGAAAGTCTTTAAATAGTAAGAAACATGGATTCCATTATCCTCAATACATTAACTAGAATTTACTATTTGTTTACTTCTTTTACAGGATAAAATGTACATATAATGATATTCACAAACTGAGACTGTGATTTAGTAAGTTTTAACAAGGGGATATACCCATTTAATAAATGTGATAACAAGATAAAGAAAATTTCCCTCAGACTAAGGGGTTCATCACGTCCCTTAGCAGTCAATCACAACCTTCTATATTCTTCAACCAAGAAACAATTGTATATTCTTTTTTCAACATAGATTGGTTTTGCCTACTTCAAAAGTTCACATAAGGGAAGTCATGCCACATGTACTCTTTAACTGTTCACCAAAATATCTCTGAAATTTATACATGTTGTTAAAGAAATCAGTTTGTTCCTTTTTACAGCTGAGAAGTACTTCATTGTAATGAATATAGAGCGCAGTGTGTATCCATTCTCTTGTTGACAGAATTTCATGTTATTTCAGTTTTGAGATATTATAAATAAATCTCCTGTAAACATTTATGAATACATCTTCTTTTTGCGGACATTTATTTTTATTTTTCTTGCCCAAGTCCTAAAGAGCATAACTGCTAGGTCAAAGGGCAGCTGTATGTTCAGTATGTTCAGCTTTATAGGAAACTGCAAAACTTTTCATAGAATAGTTGTGCTATTTTCCACTACCACCAACAATCAATGAGAATTTAGGTTATTCGACATCCATGCCAATATTTGGTATTAACAGTCTTTTTAAAAATTTGGTCATTAAAGTGAAAATATAGTGGTATCTCAGTGTAATTAGAACTTAGTTGACTAATGATATTAAGCACATTTTAATTAACCTTTAGTCCATTTATATATATGTAGAAATATATGTATAGATAGATAGATATATAGAAAATGTTCAAGTCTTTTGCCCATTTATTTATTGGTTTGAACTTTAGCTCTTGAGTTGTAAAAACTTTTAAAAATATATTTTGAATATGTCTGTTATCAGATCTATGTTTCCCATCTGTGGTTTGCATACTAACCTACTTAATGGTGTCTTTTGATGATCAGATGTTTCTAATGTTGATGAAGTATAATTTGTAATATTTTGTAGTAACTGTTTTATTCTGAGGATTCTTCACTTACCTTCAGGCCAACTTTGGGCCATTTCTTGTCATTTAAACTCTGTAGCTTTAATTTTTATGGTTAGGTCAGGTCATGATTCATTTTGAACTGCTTGTGTGAGATGTTAAATATAAATCAAGGTTGCATTTTTCCGTATGAATCGCCACTTGTTCCAGAAAAGTTTGTTGAAAAGTCTTTGCATTTCCCATTAAATTGCTTTGAAACTTTTATTGAAAAATCAATTGAACTTATAAGTGTTAGTTTACATCTATATTCTGTTCCACTGGTCTGTTTGTCTCTACTTATTCCACTACCACAGTGTCTGTAGCATCAGGGTAAGAGGTGAAATCTGGTAGTGTAAATCTTCTAATTATGTTCTACTTTTTCAAGACTTTTGACTATCGTCTTTTGCATTTATTAATTTTAGAATAATCTTATCATTTTCTACCAGAGCCTACTAATATATTTAGATTTTGTTGACTCCACAGATCAATTTGGGAAAATTATTTTTTAACAACATTGAGCGTTCCCGTCTTTCTAGATGACCATATTTCTTCATTTATTTGATCTTCTTTAGTCTCAGACACGTTTTGTAGTTTTCAGAATAGATATCTTTCTTTGACTGCTGTTAAAATTATTCCTAAGTAATTCAGGGATTTTTTTGATGCTATTGAAAGTGGACATTTTCATTTCATTTTCTAGTTGTTTAGTGCTAGTATATAAAAATATAATTGATTCTTGATAGAGACCCCATGTCCTAGAAGCTTGCTTCTCAGAACTAGTAGAAGTTTATTTGTTTTGGTAGATTCTTTAGGACTTTTCTACATTAAAAAAATATTTTTCATGTTGACAGCTTGACTTATTTCCCTCCAATCTTTATATCTTTTATTTCTTTTTCTTGCTTTTTGCACTAGCTAGGACATCCAATGCAGTGTTGATTGGAAGTTGTGAAAGGTGACATCCATGCATTTTTCTTAATCCAGAGGGAAAGCATTCTGTCTTTCACAATTAAATATGATGTTATTTGTAGGATTCATCATAGATGTTCTTTATTAGATTGAGGCAGTACTAATCTATTTGTATTTAGCTTATATAAATCTTATCACAAATGGATGATCATTGGGTTGAGTTATTTGTATGGTTTACTCCTTTATTCTGTTAATATAGTTAATTAATATAACTGGTCTGAAATGTTACGTTAGCTTTGAATTCTTGAGATATATTGCTGAATTAAATTTATGATGTTTGTATTTATGAGGAATAGTAGTTTATCATTTTCTTTTCTTTCAATGTCTTTGTTGGATAGTGACGTCAAGGAAATACTGGCCTTATAAAACAAACTGGTGTTTCCTCTCCCTTTTTCTTTATAATTTATAGCTACATTTCAAAAGAATTAATATTCTCATGATGTCATGTTACTCTTATACATGAAAACAGATCTCCATTAATTTTAGGTGTTATGCATTTTAATAAACCTTTATTGCATTTTTTATAAAGTCCAGTACACCTTTGCTTAGACTTATTCTGTTATTTGATATTCTCTGATATTTCTTTAAACGGTCACTTAAATTATTTTCAGTTTTATGTTGCTGATATAAAGAAAGTCATTTGAATTTTTTATATTATCATGTTCTGCTATCTAGATAAACTCTACAATTATGTATAATAATGAATTTAACTTTTTTTTTTATAAGTAGATGGTCATATATTATACAAGCAATGATAGTTTCATTCCTTCCTTTCCAATCTTTAGGCATCTAATTCCTTTTTATCATATTATTATTCAGGATAGGGTCACCAAAGCATTTGTGACTTATTTTAAAATATGCTTCCTTATATACTTCTTAATTTTAAATGAGAAGCTTTCTACATTGACTCATTTAGAATAATATTTGTTGATAAAGATAATATTTATTTCATAAATATGTTCCCTATTTCTAATATACTGAGAATTTTTATCATAAATTTATGAGAAAATGTACCAAATTGTTTTTGCATTTATTTAAATAATGTGGTGTTTTACTTTTAATTTATTAATGTGAGAATTTTAAATTTATAGATTTTTAAGTATGAAAGCTTTTTTGCATATATAGGATAAAATAAATACAGTCGTGGTATTTTATCTTTATAAATATTACTGGATTTGATTGCACAGCTGGATTAAAACATTATAAATTTTAAGTACTATTTCTTTAATATCTGCAAAAGAATTACTCCATTATCTTCTTATTGCCAGCAATGTGGTTCAAAAAACCTGATGTAGATATGTTCCTTGTTCTTTGAAACTGATATTGTGTCCCCTAGAAATTTTATATTAAAATTATTTTGTTCTTTTCTTGTATATTTTCAAATATCATTATAACATATCTAGGTCTAAGTTTTTCTTTATCTACTCCTTAGCACATTATGTGCTGTTTCAAATTAAGATCTTTAACCTTTATTTCTAGTAAATGTAGGTCAATTATGTCTCCAAATATTTCCTCCACTATATTTTGGATTAAATTTTTTATGGATGCCTGTAAATTTAGTTACATTTGGAACAGAGTATTTAATTTCAAATATTTGATATTTTTTGAGACAACATTGGAGTCTAGTATTTAATGAAATACATAAGAATTCCAAGACCTTTGTAGTACGTGTGTTCTTTGATTATTGGGTATTGATTATTAGATCTGATGTGCTGTGTATTTCAAAACATCTATGCTCAAACCACTTTAAAAATCTGGTTGATTTATCAGTTACTAAGAGTTGATCATCCTCCACTATATTCATTTGTCACTCTCTTTTTGTAACAATTTTATATACGTATTTTTAGTATATTCAATTTGAAAATGTATATACCTATCTGGAAAATTTCACATGTACAAATAGGTAGGTTTTTTTTTTTTTTAACATCTTTATGGGAGTATAATTGCTATACAATGGTGTGTTAGTTTCTGCGGTATAACACAGTGAATCAGCTATACATATACATACATCCCCATATCTCCTCCCTCTTGCGTCTCCCTCCCACCCTCCTGAACCTACCCCTATATGTGGACACAAAGCACTGAGCTGATCTCCCTGTGCTATGCAGCTGCTTCCCACTAGCTATTTCACATTTGGTAGTGTATATAGGTCCATGCCAATCTCTCTCTTTGTCCCAGCTTACCCTGTCCCCAACCTGTGTCCTCAACTCCATTCTCTATGTCTGCAACTTTATTCTTGTCGGGACCCTAGGTTCATCAAAACCATTTTTTTTTTTTTACATTCCATATATATGTGTTAGCATATGGTATTTGTTTTTCTCTTTCTAACTTACTTCACTCTGTATGACATATCCTAGGTCCATCCACCTCACTACAAATAACTCAATTTCATTTCTTTTTATGGCTGAGTAATATTCCATTGTATATATGTGCCACATTTTCTTTATCCATTCATCTGTCAATGGACACTTAGGTTGCTTCATTGTCCTGGCTATTGTAAACAGAGCTACAATGAACATTGTGGTACATGACTCTTTTTGAATTATGGTTTTCTCAGGGTATATGCCCAGTAGTGGGACTGCTGGGTCATATGGTAGTTCTATTTTTAGTTTTTTAAGGAACCTCCATACTGTTCTCCATATTGGCTGTATCAATTCATATTCCCACCAACAGTGCAACAGGTTTCCCTTTTCTCCACACCCTCTCCAGCATTTATTGTTTGTAGACTTTTTGATGATGGCCATTCTGACTGGTGTGAGGTGATATCTCATTGTAATTTTGATTTGCATTTCTCTAATGATTAGTGACGTTGAGCATCCTTTCATGTGTTTGTTGGCAATCTGCATATCTTCTTTGGAGAAATGTCTATTTAGATCTTCTGCCCATTTTTGGATTGGGTTGTTTGTTTTCTCGATATTGAGCTGCATGAGCTGCTTGTATATTTTGGAGATTAATCCTTTATCAGTTGCTTCATTTACAAATATTTTCTCCCATTCTGAGGGTTGTCTTTTCATCTTGTTTATGGTTTCCTTTGCTGTGCAAAAGCTTTCATTAGATCCCATTTGCTTATTTTTGTTTTTGTTTACATTTTTGTTTTTATTTCCATTTCCCTAGGAGGTGGGTCAAAAAGGATCTTGCTGTGATTTATGTCATGGAGTGTTCTGCCTATGTTTTCCTCTAAGAATTTTATAGTGTCTGGCCTTACCTTTATGCCTTTAATCCATTTTGAATTTATTTTTGTGTATGGTGTTAGGGAGTGTTCTAATTTCATTCTTTTACATGGAGTTGTCCAGTTTTCCCAGCACCACTTATTGAAGAGACTGTCTTTTCTCCATTGTATATTCTTGCCTCCTTTATCAAAGATAAGGCGACCATATGTGAGTGGGTTTATCTCTGGACTTTGTATTCTGTTCCACTGACCTAAATTTCTGTTTCTCTGCTAGTACAATACTGTCTTGATTAGTGTAGTGTTGTAGTATAGTCTGAAATCAGGGAGCCTGATTCCCCCAGCTCTGTTTTTCTTTCTCAAGATTGCTTTGGCTATTCGGGGTCTTTTGTGTTTCCATACAGATTGTGAAATTTTTTGTTCCAGTTCTGTGAAAAATGCCATTGGTACTTTGATAGGGATTGAAATCAGTCTGTAGATTGCTTTGGGTAGAATAGTCATTTTCACAGTGTTGATTCTTCCAATCCAAAAACATGGTATATCTCTCCATCTGTTTGTATCATCTTTAATTTCTTTCATCAGTATCTTATAGTTTTCTGCATACAGGTCTTTTGTCTCCTTAGGTAGGTTTATTCCTAGGTATTTTATTCTTTTTGTTGCAGTGGTAAATGGGAGTGTTTCTTTAATTTCTCTTTCAGATTTTTCATCATTAGTGTATAGGAATGCAAGAGATTTCTGTGCATTAATTTTGTATCCTGCTACTTTACCAAATTCATTGGTTAGCTCTAGTAGTTTTCTGGTAGCATCTTTAGGATTCTCTATGTATAGTATCATGTCATCTGCAAACAGTGACAGTTTTACTTTTTTTCTGATTTGTATTCCTTTTATTTCTTTTTCTTCTCTGATTGCTGTGGCTAAAACTTCCAAAGCTATGTTAAATAATAGTTGTGAGAGTGGGCAACCTTGTCTTGTTCCTGATCTCAGTGGAAATGGTTTCAGTTTTTCAGCATTGAGAACGATGTTGGCTGTGGATTTGTCATTTATGGCCTTTATTATGGTGAGGTAAGTTCCCTCTATGCTTACCTTCTGGAAGGTTTTTATCATAAATCGGTGTTGAATTTTGTCAAAAGCTTTTTCTGCATCTATTGAGATGATCATATGGTTTTTCTCCTTCAATTTGTTAATATGGTGTATCACATTGATTGATTTGCGTATATTGAAGAATCCTTGCATTCCTGGGATAAACCCCACTTGATCATGGTGTATGATCCTTTTAATGTGCTGTTGGATTCTATTTGCTAGTGTTTTGTTGAGGATTTTGGGGTCTATATTCATCAGTGATATTGGTGTGTAGTTTTCTTTTTTTGAGATATCTTTGTCTGGTTTTGGTATCAGGGTGATGGTGGCCTTGCAGAATGAGTTTGGGAGTGTTCCTCCCTCTGCTATATTTTAAAAGAATTTGAGAAGGATAGGTGTTAGCTCTTCTGTAAATGTTTGATAGAATTCGCTTGTGAAGCCATCTGGTCCTGGGCTTTTGTTTATTGGAAGAACTTTAATCACAGTTTCAAATTCAGTGCTTGTGATTGGTCTGTTTATATTTTCTATTTCTTCCTGTTTCAGTCTCAGAAGGTTGTGCTTTTCTAAGAATTTTTCCATTTCTTCCAGGTTGTCCATTTTATTGGCATATAATTGCTTATAGTAATCTCTCATGATGCTTTGTATTTCTGCAGTGTCAGTTGTTACTTCTCCTTTTTCATTTCTAATTCTATTGATTTGAGTCCTCTCCCTTTTTTTCTTGATGAGTCTGGCTAATGGTTTATCAATTTTGTTTATCTTCTCAAAAAACCAGCTTCTAGTTTTATTGATCTTTGCTATTGTTTCCTTCATTTCTTTTTCATTTATGTCTAATCTGTAGAGGAATCTTGGTTGTAGGATTTTCCCTTTCATCACTTTAAATATGTCCTGCCACTCCCTTCTGGCTTGCAGAGTGTCTGCTGAAAGATCAATTGTTAACCTTATGGGGTTTCCCTTGTATGTTATTTGTTGCTTTTCCCTTGCTTCTTTTAATATATTTTCTTTGTATTCAATTTTTGATAGTCTGATTAATATGTGTCTTGGGGTGTTCCTCCTTGGATTTTTCCTGTATGGGACTCTGTGTGCTTGCTGGACTTGATTGACTATTTCCTTACCCATATTAGGGAAGTTTTCAACTATAGTCCCTTAAAATATTTTCTCAGTTCTTTTTTTTTCTCTTCTTCTTCTTGGACCCCTATGATTTGCATGTTGGTGCATTTAGTGTTGTCCCAGAGGTCTCTAAGATTGCCCTCAATTCTTTTCATTCTTTTTTCTTTATTCTGCTGTGCGGTAGTTATTTCCACTATTTTATCTTCCAGGTCAATTATCCGTTCTTCTGCCTCAGTTATTCTGCTATTGATTCCTTCCAGAGAATTTTAAATTTCATTTATTGTGTTGTTCATCATTGTTTGTTTGCTCTTTAGTTCTGCTAGGTCCATGTTAAATGTTTCTTGTATTTTCTCCATTCTATTTCCAAGATTTTGCATCATCTTTATTATCATTACTCTGAATTCTTTTTCGGGTATATTGCCTGTTTCCTCTTCATTTGTTTGGTCTGGTGGGTTTTTAACTTGCTCCTTCATTCTGTGCATTTCTGTGTCTTTTCATTTTGCTTAACTTACTGTGTTTGGGGTCTCCACTTTGCAGGCTGCAGGTTCACAGTTACCATTGTTTTTGGTGTCTGCTCCCAGTGGGTAAGTTTGGTTCAGTGGGTTGTGTAGGCTTCCTAGTGGAGTGGACTGGTGCCTGTGTTCTGTTGGATGAAGCTGGATATTGTCTTTCTGGTGGGCAGGACCATGTCTGGTTGTGTGTTGTGGGGTGTCTGTGAACTTATTATGATTTCAGGCAGCCTCTCTGCTAATGGGTGGGTTTGTGTTCTGGTCTTGCTAGTTGTTTGGCATAGGGTGCCCAGCACTGTCGCTTGCTGGTCGTTGAGTGGAGCTGGGTCTCAGCATTGAGATGGAGATCTCTAGGAGAGCTTTCGCCATTCGATATTACATGCAGCTGGGATGTCTCTGGTTGACCAATATCCTGAACTTGGCTCTCCCACCTCAAAGGCTCAGGCCTGACACCCGGCCAGAGCACCAAGATGCTGTCAGCCACACAGCTCAGAAGAAAAGGGAGAAAAAAAAAGAAAGAAAGAAATATATAAATAAATAAAATAAAATAAAGTTATTAAAGTAGAAAAAAATTATTAAAATTAAAAAGTAATAAATAAAAGAGAGAAAGAAAGAAGAGCGCAACCAATCCAAAAAACAAATCCCCCAATGATAACAAGTGCTAAAAACTATACTAAAATAGAAAAAAAAAGACAGAACCTTATGACAAATTGTAAAAGCAAAGCTACACAGACAAAATCATACAAAGAAGCATACAATACACACTCACAAAAAGAAAAAAATATATATATACATATAAAAATTAAAAAAGCAACCAAATCAATAAAGAAATCTACCAATGATAATAAGCTCTAAATACTAAAGTAAGATAAACATAAAACCAGAAACAAATTAGATGCAGAAAGCAAACCCCAAGTCTACAGTTGCTCCCAAAGTCCACCGCCTCAATTTTGGGATGATTCATTGTCTATTCAGGTATTCCAGAGATGCAGGGTACATTAAGTTGATTGTGGAGATTTAATCCACTGCTCCTGAGGCTGCTGGAAGAAATTTCCCTTTCTCTTCTTTGTTCACACAGCTCCTGGGGTTCAGGTTTGTATTTGGCCCTGCCTCTGCGTGTAGGTCGCCTGCAGGCATCTTTTGGGAAGTCTGAGGTCTTCTGCCAGCATTCAGTAGGTGTTCTGTAGGAGTTGTTACACATGTAGATGTAGTTTTGATGTATTTGTGGAGAGGACGGTGATCTCCATGTCTTACTCCTCCGCCATCTTGAAGGCACCCCCGAAATAGGTAGTTTTATTATAATATTGCATTTTGTTCTTCAGTCTATTCTTTGATATAAATTACCAGAGTAACTTTTTTATTTAGTACTTGCTGTGTCACAGAATTCTGATAAATGTCTTGATATAAGGGTGAAAATCACGGTCGATGTCTTCCAAGAGTCCAGAGTTTAATAAAATGATACACAAAAATTAATCTGAACATTTGGGCTGTATCGGTATATTTGAAAGCCTGAACAAGAAAATAAATGAGACTATAGAAATAT
The DNA here is from genome assembly GCF_965194825.1 of Balaenoptera physalus. NCBI lineage: Eukaryota > Metazoa > Chordata > Mammalia > Artiodactyla > Balaenopteridae > Balaenoptera > Balaenoptera physalus. Next base: position 96,402,188 of record NC_138884.1, read on the forward strand.
GCCATTTGCCATCTAGCAACGTCATGTAATGGGGGTCATAACCATTGCAAGCATATATTGCCATGTGATTCTCAATCTCTTTTAGGTGGGATATATGATATTGTATTTCAGTAATACAGTGCCACTGAATTCCCAGTCAATATTCAAAAATATAAATTGATATGGAAATCCATCCTGGTTAGCTTAATGTACTTAGACTTTAAGTATTCAAAATCTTCTCTCTGTATACAAACTGTGAAGATTCATTTTATTAGATTTCAATATTTTAATCTTGGGTTTATTATTCCCTCTTTGATTTTCTGAAGTGTTCAAATCTGCTCACAGTGTGGAAATATAAATATATGATCTTGTACATACACATGTGTAATAATAAAGAGTTTGTCTCACCTCAATGGACACACACCAGGGCATAAAAACAGAATTATTTATGTGTGTTTTTTTTACCAGTTAATTTAAAAAATCTCTCAAATTAGTAAACAGTAATAACAGCAAAGGAAAAAGCAACTTCTCAGAACTCTCTTTACAAATAATATAAGATTTCTTAGTGTTTTGTCTTTTTCCCAGGACTGATAGGTTCTTATATGGACCTATTATGAGAAAAAGAGCTTACTAGTTACTTACATACCTAAGACAAAACAGAAGTCCTATCTACCACTATGTGTTAAAGAAATGCATTATAAGAGTTAGTACCTTTTTCAACAATAAACAGGTATTAAAACAAGGCTCCATCCTGAGCTCACATATTCAGAAATACCCTTTTTATTAAGAATTTATTAAAATGTATTATTTGTGAAATACCATGGCATGCAACTATATGCTAAAACAGCAACTGAAAGACTGAATAACTGTATAAGAATTTTTATATGAAGTTATTAAAAAAAGAAAAAATCCTTAGGACAAACTCATTAAAATTGATACATTCTAAACAATGATAAATTCCTAATAATCCCACTACCTGTTCATTTTCTGTTCTTTAGTCTAACAAGTAAAAAATAGGCACTTAGAGGACAGAAGACAATTTGAGGTAGTAATGGTAAGCTGCTTTATTCTTCAGTGTGTTAAATTATATATGCCAAACAAATGTTTCCATATATTCACACACAAATTAAATCTGATATCAAATAAGCCTTTCTCATATGGCTCAACCAAAAATTATCAATAAAAATATATAACTTTTTTAAATAAATGGAAAACAAGAATATGTAGATAATAAGTTGTTCTCAATTAGGCAATACACACTATTATTTATTTGGTCAATTATAACTTTGCCCCTATAGTACTATAATTTTAATATATACATACTTTATGAACATTTTTCTTGACCTATTTCTTCTTTGATGTGTATGATGGTAATTTCTTCTTACCATTTAGGTGTTCATTTTATTGCTTGGTGTAGCACTTACCTTTCTTTCTGTCTTTCATTAACTACCTCATTCACCTCTATATCCAATTTAAATTCAGCCTACTCTGAATTATATTAAACTGGAATTAATTAAACTGGAATTTAAACTGGATATAATTTTTTCTGCCCAATTCTTTTCTTTCCTATAAGCTAAAAGTAATTTCTTATTTCTGTGATTTTTTAAAAGCTATTTTGTCATAATTCTTACAACCCTTAACCAAGATCTGGTGTCGACCTTTCAGATTTACTAAGCAGACTGAAAGCTCCATGAGAGCAAACACAGGTCTGATTTATCATTAAATTCACAGTTATACAGGAACCAAAAGCTCAAACTGGGCCATTAGCAGACCCCAAAAGGATCAATGCTTTGTGTCACAAAGGAAAATATAGATGGTAGCATCATGTAAGTGACATCAGAATTTCACACAGCCTTATTTTTCAGAAATGTATGCTTCTCATTCATAGTGAGCTAGCAGTCAAAATTATTCAGCTACTGCTGCTAGAAAATACTCAAATTATGATTAATAGTCAAGTTCTACCAAATAAAATTTCCTTCCAGGAATTATATTATTTTCTTCTCCGAGAAAGAAGAAAGCTTTCCTCATGACAGAACAAAAGGGACTACAACTCTCAAAGCCTGATTGCAAAAGGGTAATGATTTTAGTTGAGAAAGAAAAGTGCATGATCTAGTAAAAGTTTATCATAACAATGATATTTTTGAGATTTTTAAGATCCAATACACATATACATGCACACACATGGATTTTTCCTTGCCTTTTTAAATTATAAATTTAGTATTATGATTTATGATAAACTAAAATTTCTTTAGGACTCTAAATATGTAGTCCCCCCAAAATACTACATTTAATTACTATAAACTTTTCTGCCTAATTACCAGAAACTGGTATTCTAAGGGATAAAATAATGGGAATTTCCATTTTTAACATATTACCAAAATTTCTTGGTATAGGTAACTTACACATCAATGAAGATGGAAAACTCCCCATTTCAAAGCTCAACGTGTTATTCTTTTTGTGATAAAATTAGCAATGAAATTGTTGTTTGCATTCAGTGCTTCAAAGTATGTTAGCCCATAACTGTTAATAATTGAATTTATTTTTAGGAGTACGTGTTCTTTCTGTAGAGAATGAATAACCTGTATGTGGAGATGACCTCTATTGATACTGTTTTCAACGCAGTATTCTTTATTTTCAGGAACATATTCAAACCAAGCATTCATATTTGATGAATGCAAAATTGACAGCCAGAAGACCAGCCTAATGCATGCCTTCATATGACTTACCAAAAAAAAAAAAAATCCTTTCCTTTAACCAGTTTCAGAGAATAATGGCACCATATGTTTTGGAAAAAAGTCTCATATGCAAAGGAAAAGTTAAATTTTAAAACTGATACAGAAACTTTATAAAATTCTGAATTCTGATAGTCATGCCAAACCATCAGATCTTACCCTATTTGTCTCCTTTGCATCACAGTTATTAACTAAATGATAATCATAGTTGTCCAAAAGTCATTCAACACAATTTCTCAGAAGATCCAAAAATAAAATGTAAGCTTACTTATTAAAGATTCTGATTAAGAAGGAAACATTTTTTGATATGTAACAAAGAGATTCAAAATCAAGTTTAAGTAATAATATCTTTTTTTAAAATAATAATATCTTTTCCTTGGGAAGTCTGGAAATAATAGCTCATTTAAGTTTTGCAACACTATGAAAATAGTTATAAATTGATGTTGAGCATACTAGAAAACAATAGCGTATACCTTCAACATTTAAAATACATACTGGAGAATCTGACCCTCAAAAAATAGTGATTTCTAATCCATCTCTAAACCAGTCTTTTAAATTTAAAATATTCAACTGAATGGACTCTGACAATAATTTTCAAGCTCAGAGAGACATTATATAAACTGGTATGTATTTTGTATATTCTAAGAATAAGTAAATTTAGAGTAAGGAAATTTTCTAATTTCCCGTGGATAAGCTATACAAAGAATTCTTACAACGAAACTTGGGTACTAAAATTTCTAACTTGTGTTATCTAATTTGACTGCATAAAGATTGTTTTTTTAATCTCATGTGTTTTTGTTTCTTATTCAAAATAGCTGAGATTGCTGATTGGCAATACTCCAAATAATGGATCTAATCATCTTTAAATTTTCCTTTAAGATCTCCTAAAAGAATTTGTTTGCTTCATTGTAATTTTTAAAATCCTTGCTGAAATATAATTCAAAAAATGACTAAATAAATTATGTATGGCTTCTTTTAATATTTATCTACCTTCAATATATTTAATGTCAGTTTTTCTGTTTTTATCTTCTTGATAAAACAATGTGCCACTACATTCAGTGTATTTGATATCAGTGTTTTTGCTTTGCTTTCAGAGAAACAATGTCTTATTTCCCTTCTCCCTTCCCTCCCTCCCTTCCTTCCTTCCTTCATTTCTTAGTAAGGCCAGACAAAAATGTGACTTTGTTAAATAAAACTCGTCAGTATTTCTCATAATTCAGAAAGTCTCAACACAGATTGAAATACACAGTTCCTAACATCAAGCTTCAGCATCATTAGAAATATGTCTGAGTCATGAAGTTTCACTGTGGGTTTGTGTTGCCTTGTTAAAGAATGCTCTGTTAGCAACCCAAATTCTCAGGTATATCTGTCATAGGAAAGAGTTCACGTAGAGTGGAGCACCTAGAAGTTAGTTTTTCTAAACCAGTGGTTCTAGATGGGAGACAATTTTGTCTCCCTCCCAGGGGACATATGGAGATACATGGAGACATTTTTGGGTGTCACAGTTTGAGGAACAACGCTAGTGGAGTCTAGTGGGTAGATACCAGAGACTTGCTAAATATCCAGCGTACAGGACAATCCCTTTCAACAAAGAATAATGCAGCTCAAAATGTCAATAGGGCTGAGATCAAAAAGCCCTGTTCTAAAACAATCTTTGCCCTTGAGAGGTTTTCATGTATATTCAGCGTCTATAAGTCCCACTTGAAGACTTAACTGGGGCCATTCTACCATTTTTATTTTCAACAGTTCATTGAGTTCTGTTTGGGGGTCAATGACAAATACTTGAGTTGACAAACACCATTTCTTCAGATGGAAAAGGCAGAATGACACAGGATGGGAAAAGTTTCATGCCAAACATATACACCTACACACACACCTGTAAATATACCAAATGTTATACATATTCAGAGTAATCATGCTTTGCCTAAATGGGAGATATTAAAACAAAATAGTATTTCTTCATTGCCCAAGAATGTAATTGCAGTGTCTCTCCTGGATCTACCCCTTCACACACCATTACTTCTTTCCTTCCCCTGCTTTCATCTTCATGATCCAACCTTTCTTCTTCTCATATCAGAATGCAATTTTTCTGAGTCTCATTGTCTGGTTGCGGGGCGTTTAATTTTTGCTTCTCAGTTTTATATGAATATATTTGTATAAAAGGCATATGTGCATTTTATATTCATATAACAGACTAAATATGATGAAATTTTACATTAACTATACATTAAAGGAGACTTCTAAAGGTACAATACTTTGATTAAAAAAAGAGATTTTAATGAAGAGAATTTCAGGTAATATGGTAAACCAGCAGAGCAAATAAATTGGTGCAGAGGGCACTTCGATACCCCATCAGTAAGAATCTGCCTCTGACATGAAAAGTACATCAGATGATTTTAGTGGAAAAAAGAGTTACTTACATCTTTCTGAGAAGTTAAAGTGGACTGTAACATCTGTTAAGTCCCAAATCTGTTCAAAGCTATTCACATCAGTGGTATATTTGAGATAAATTGGAGAGAAGAATAAATTATTAACATGGTTTCTGTTATTCTTTAAAGAAAATAATTCAGTTCTAACTTCAGCTCGTTAGAACACCTACGTGCACACACACACACACAAACGCGTGCACAAATCCTTACTTTTACCTTCGAACAAGGGGTTTAAGGGAAAGCTTTGCTCAAAAAAGCTATTACAAAGATTTTGGAGTGAAATAACTACAAGGGTCTATTTTCATTGCTTAGCTCTTATATTACCTCAAATACTTTTCATATCAAATGCTAATTTTTCTTGGATAATATTTTATAGTGACTGATATATTTTAAAAATCCACAGACCTACTAGAGAATGGACTTGAGGATATGGGGAGGGGGAAGGGTAAGCTGTGACAAAGTGAGAGAGTGGCATGGACATATATACACTACCCAACGTAAAATAGATAGCTAGTGGGAAGCAGCCGCATAGCACAGGGAGATCAGCTCGGTGCTTTGTGACCACCTAGAGGGGTGGGATAGGGAGGGTGGGAGGGAGGGAGACGCAAGAGGGAAGAGATATGGGAACATTTGTATATGTATAACTGATTCACTTTGTTATAAAGCAGAAAGTAACACACCATTGTAAAGCAATTATACTCCAATAAAGATGTTAAAAAAAAAAAAGAGAGAAAATTGTGTATTTCCAAAATAAAAATTTTAAGCCGGTTTAAAAAAAAAAAATCTACATTGCAAACATAACTCATATTAAGATTAACAAGGATTACACATTTAGTTCAAGGAAAGACTATGTCCTAATGTATTTGTTATGAGACATACCTCACTTGCTATTTATCAGAATATTTTGGAAACTCCATATAACACATCAAAAGGAAAAGTGTCCATGATGAAATGTCATTTATTTTTATATGGCAACACAAACTCTGTGTAAAATAAAATGCTTTGTGAAGAATGTTAGTCACAAGCAAAAAGAAAAAAAAGGGAAATTTTATATTGAGATAAGAAGCCAGTACTGGGCAATTCTGCATTCTAATATAATCACAATAAAAGTAAAGACTAAGGAAATCTTTCCAAGGTTTTGGAGTCTAGGGGAGTCTTTCACCTTGTTAAATCCAATATTCTCTTCTATTTATTCTAAGTTTGGTGCTATTCTTTAGTTATTACAGGGTTTTATGAAGATTAAAAGAAAGATAGCAAAGTAACTCTGCTTACTTCTTTGAATATTCTTAAAAAAAATTCCAGTGACAGTATTTAAAGAATTGTCTGACCCTAGTTGTGCCGTAGATTACTCTAATTTTGTTAGGAGTTGACCCCAGTCTCATACTTAGATGATTTAAATGGCTGATGTGGCAGCAAAGTGGTAAATATATGAAGTAAGAGAGCTCCATATTTCCACCCAAATTACTACAACTCCATTTCAATTTCCATAAGTTAACAAAAAATAAATCAGGTTTTAAATAATTATTTGATCTGATAACATTCCTTGTTACTATTCTCATTTACAAGAAAGCAAAACTATAGCTATTAAATGTTCAGATATCTATTGAATCCACAGAATCAAATATGAATTATAGTCTCTCCTCTGTAAGGCCCTGCATGGAGTGTGCCCTGGCTAACCTCCAGTCTCAAGGCTCACAAATCCTCAGTGCTCTCACACACTCCAGCCACACTCATGCAGTTCTTCCCTCTGAGCCCCTGATTCTTGCCCTTGGTGACCTGTCATTGACAAGAACCAGCTTCCATGCCTATGATCACTTACTTTTAAATGCTCAATAAAGTACCCCCATTACTCTAAATCCCTTGACCCTCCTACACTTTCTTCATGGCCCCTATAATTACTTACAAATACTTACTCTATTTGATCTTTATCCATTTATCTCTTTATTGTCTATTCTCCCACCAGCTTTTTCTTTTAAGCTTTCAGTTGTTTCAATAGTTTTTAGTTCCTTTAATAGCATGGGAATGTCCTTGGCCGAAGGTGGCTATTCTCTTACCCCCTTTGGTTCCTGGTTCCTTTTAAAATCTCCAACAAAGAGAGATTGTGCAGTTTAAGCTAAGCAGTATCTAAATAGATCTTTGCATGAGTTCATGTTCCAGGGTCTTTGTTTGACACATGATTCTATACATACCTGTGCACTCATGTATTTCTCCATGAATTTGAAAACAGGACAGTATTTTCATTTTTTGTCTAGGTTTGTGTGAGTAAGCAAGAAATAAACCTGTTTTGATTTTAAAAAAGGGCAAGAGGGTAGAGTTTTGTGTTTCTTGCACACAACTGTATTCTTGGCACCTATAATAGTGCAGGCACACTAGGAACTCAATGAATACTCATAGAAAAAAAAATGAATGAATAGATCAATCTAGTAAGCAATTTGGTACATAAATTCATATGTGAAATACTGTGTGACAGCTTTTTGCTTGGTTGCTTTTGTTGTTGTTGCTATGTGTTTTTGTTTTTGTGTGTGTGTGTGAGAGAGAGATTGTAAATAGTTTGAGAGCAGTTAAAAACCAACCCAGCATATTATGAATCTGGGAAATGTGCTACAAAGATAATGTATCAACCAGAAGGGACAATAAAATGACTATAGACACAAGTACATGAAATATCACTGGCTCCTGCTCATCTCATAAAATCAGCTGGCAAAACCCACCCTTAATGTTTTTCTGTTTTCTTTTAAAACAAATGAAACATAGACATAAACAAACCAAAGTTTTTTCCATGATACCTGGTCCCTTCAAGACATTTCACTAACTTGCTTGTTTTTTTAACAACCAAGATTTTGCAAAGAAATTTTTACAATGGTTTCCTATCCTTAGTGTCATTTCTTTTTTCTTCTTCTTGTATTTTTTAAAATAGTCTTGTTAATTTTTTATTGTTTCTTAAGTTATTTGGACATAATAACTATAGTAAATGTCCAAGACCTCTTGCTTCTGTTCCTAAAATAACTCTTAAAAATATCTCTCCCTTTCTATTTGTATCACATCTCCAATAACCTTTTTCCTGGACATGTCAACAATTCCCTTGTCTTTTCACATCTAGTCCTTAAATGAAATAAGTCATCTCTAATAATCTTAAACCAATATATTACACTCTTGTATTATTACACTGGGGGAAATGTTTGTTAGCTGGTTTTACATGGTCCCTCGGTTTTTTGTCAGTTTATTATTTTTTATTTTATTACTTTATTTTACTATTTTATTGTAGTAAGAACACTTAACATGGTATCTACCCTCTTACTAAACTTTTAAGAGTACAATATATTATTCTTGACTGTAGGAACACTGTTGTACAGAATATCTCCGGAGTTTACTCATTTTGCTTAACTGAAACTATACCAGTGAATCAGTAACTTTCCATTTCCTCACCTCCACAACTCCTGGAAACCACCATTCCACTATGAATATCATTATTTTATATACTTGAAGCAGTGTTTGACTGGCTTATTTCACTTAGCATAATGTCCTCAAGGTTCATCTACATTGCTGTAAATTGCAGAATTTCCTTTTTTTTAGAGTAGAAATGTAGTCCATTGTGTGTGTGTCTATACTTATCAATATATATATAAATATATAGATCATATTTTTTCATTAATCTGTCAATGAACATTTAGGTTGTTTCCACATCTTGGCTTTTGGGAATAGTGCTACAATGAACATGGGAATGCTAAAATTTCTCTGAACTGTTGATTTTTATTCTTTTGGATAAATACTCAGAAGAGGGATTGCTGGATTGTATGGTTGTTCTAGTTTTAGTTTTCTGAAGAATCTCCGTTGTTTTCTACAACGGCTGCACCATTTCACAATACCATCAACAGTGTGCAAGGATTCCAATTTGGAGAGCATGGGATCTATAGACCTTTGCCAAAACTTGGTGGCTTTTGTTTTTTGGGTAATAGCCATTCTGATAGGTACAAGGTGAAATCTCATTGTGGTTTTTATTTGTATTTCCCTGATGAGTGGAGCTGAGCATTTTTTCATATACCTGTTAGCTATTTGTATGTCATATTTGGAGAATGTCTATTCAAGTGCTTCTCTAATTTTTAATTGGGATATTAGATTTTTGCTACTGAGCTGTAGGAGTTCTTAATATTTTGGAGATTAACCCCTAATCAGATATATGGTTCATCAATACTTTCTCCCATTCTGTAGATTGCCTTGTCACTCTGTTGATTATTTCTTTTGCTGTACAGAAGCTTTTAGTTTGATGTAGTCTCCCTTGTTTATGTTTTGTTCCCGTGCTTTTGGTGTCATAGCCATTAAATCATTGCCAAGATCAGTTGACCATATATGCATGGATTTATTTCTGGACTTTCTATACCGTTACATTGGTCTATAAATTTGTCTTTATGCCAGTACCATACTTTCTTGATTACTGTAGCTTTATAGTATAGCAGGAAATCAGGAACTGTAATGCCTCCAGCTTTGTTCTTCTTTCTCCCCATTGCTTTGGCTATTCCTGGTCTTTTGTGATTTCATATGAATTGGGAATTGTTTGTTCTATTTCTGGAAAAATGCTATAGGGATTTTGACAGGGATTGCATTGAATCTGTAGATTACTTTGGGCACTATGTACATTTTAGCAATATTATGTCTTCCAATCCATGAATATGGCACATCTTTCCATTTGTTTGGGTCTTCTTTCACTTTTTTCATCAATGTTTTATAGTTTTCAAAACACAATTTGGTAGTTTTCATCTCCACAGTGAAGTTTATTCCTCAGTAGTTTATTGTTTTGGGTGATATTATAAATGGGATTGTTTTCCTAATTTTCAAGTAGTTTGTTGTTAGTATACAGAAACACAACCAATTTTTGTATGTTGATTTTGTATTCTGCAACTTTACTGTATTTATTGATTAGTTTTAACAGTTTTTCTATGGAGTCTTTAGGATTTTCTCTATATAAGATCACGTCATCTGGAATGCGGCTAAGAGGTTATGATGAGCACATAAAATTGACACTTGGTTTCTGAAAGATCTAGCCCATGGTATCATTCTTATGATCATGAAGGCCATTTTTGTGGAGTTGTGGGGATTAAAACCTGATTGGGGAGGGCTTATGGTTAGACAAATAGTGCAAGGAACAAAAATGAAATATAAACTCTGTCAGAAGAGAAATATGAGATTGATATCTTTTCTCAAGATGGCTGCTCTTGTTAATTATTTTTCAGAATATTATACTGTCTCATATATGTATATGTACAATATGTATACCAGGCAATATTTGTATTAATATTTATTATAAATAAGTCAATGTAAAAGAGCAAAAAAACAGATCATCTTTACATATGCCAAAGAGTTTTTGTGGTATTTAATACATATTTTGTAATTTGTAAGTCATTGTAGTAAACTGTTCTAGGAAACATTTATAATATATGAGTTGTCCACAGATTAATATTTAAATTCATATGTTTTAATTGAAAATCCCAATACCTTGCTGTAGCAGGCCAAATGATATTTGAATTCATGTGAGAGAAATTTTCTATCAGAATTGTCAAGAAAATTATAAAGTGAATAGTAATGATGAGGGATTTGTATGATCTGGATATAAAACTATACTACATTGTGAAAAATACATAAGTTGATTTTAAAATAGAATTAAAATCTTCTTAAAAGACTCTGGGTGTGACAGTGTGTGCGTGTGTGTGTACATAACTGTTTATGTTTATTTATCTGTACACAAAATGACAGTGTGTCAAGATTGTGTGAAAAGATAGAACATTGACCAAATGATATGTGAACATTTGGTTTGCTGTTTTAAATAAAATGAAATAAAAATTTATCTTTTAGAAACAAATGTTTTAAATGTAAAGGAACAATATCATAATTGGAAAATTAGCCAAAAATATAGGTGTGCATTCATCCTATATGATTAGAGAGATATTCTGCATGATGCTTAAAAGAAAATTTTACAATATTTGATCATGTTGATATTTTAATGTGCACATTCAAATACAGTGTATATAGAGATAGAAGGTAAAAGCAGGCATAAACTGAGCATTTACTTCATATATACATATCTTGCTTAATACACCTAATAGTAAAGAGAATTATAAATCAAAATGAAAAAGACAAAGAAACCAATAAATTTGGGAATTTGTAAAGTAGATGTATAGATGCCAAGATGTTATTTCCCCAATCTAATTTGCAAAAATGAAAACAGTTGTAAGTTCCAATACTAGCAGGTGCAAGAAGAAATCAACAATTCCCTATGCTACTGCTGCAAGTGCAGAATGGTATAATATTTCTGTTTTCCTTGAAATAAAGTTGGCAGTTTACATCAAGCACAATTAAAAATAAGATTCTTTGTCACAGCTATACTACATTTAGGAATTTTCTCTTTTATGGTAACCATAAATATACAAACATAATTACTACAAAGTTATTTTAGATAGGACAAGTTTTAGACATAATTTAAACCTTAGCAATAGAAAACTGCTAAAATAAAATAGACTCATTTATAAGGTAAATTGCTAAACATAAATATAAAATGCAGGGGATATCTGATCATGAACATGAAAAAATACCTATGATGGTAAACTTGGCAATTTCTAATTTGCATTCATATTCATGTGCACATGTACATACCAGAGACAAACCTCATGTTTGGAATAAAGGCTGATTTTAATTTCTTCTGTGAGGTTTCCTGCATTATTTGAATTTATATCATGAATGTATACTGATTTTATGATCAGAAAACATTAAAAGTCCATATAAAATATTAAAATTAATGATAACTTCAAGAGAGGCCTGCTTTTCTTCTTTTAGCAAGCAAATCTGGCCTTTCATTACTTTTTTTCTTTTCATTCCTTTATATAATATTTATTTCAGCATGTGTTCATGCCTGTGTGTATGTATATATATACCTCAGGTGAACTGCTGATGAAGGCAGGAACTGCCCTTCATAATCGATGTCCAGTATCCATGTTTATTGGGAATCATTCTATAGTCTGCAAACCAGCAAGGAGGTCCTTATAACAGCTATTCTCTGAGTTTTTTATAATAAGATTTTTTATAATTATTACGTTGTTAAAGATATATAACTTAGATTTATATTTTTCTTTTATATGGAAATATGGCTGGAATTTGAGAACATGTGAAGTTGGGCCTTCTCAGCTTCTAGAAGGTGAAAGCAACATGTAACCCATATTTCATGACTTACTTATGTATTGCCAAGTTCCTTGACAAACAACAAATCATTATGAATCCCATGTCCATATTCGCATGTGACTAGTTTGAAAATGTTGTTAGAGTTGATTGCATACAACTCTCGCTCTTTCTCTTCTCTCTCTCTTTCTAGAAAGCTGGAACTTATAAAATTAGATGAATTTTTCAAGAGTCAATTCAGGGTTTTTCCAGGGAAAACCTCTGGAAGTTTGCTCTTTGCTTATCTTAAATTACCTATACAAGAGATAACATAGTTGTATCTAGCAAATAGATTTTTAAAAATGCACTCTAACACCTAAAACTAACTTAAAAAAAAAAAAGAATAGAAAAGAATGGAAAGAAAACAAAAGATCTTACAGAACAAAAAAGAACCACTTTGGATGTAAGCTAGAAATAAAATTTCTCTTATTCCAAGTGTTGTCAAATAAAGTCAAATTAACTCAGGTAGCAATTCAAAATATAGTGCTAAAAAGACCAAAATTAAAAACAAAGGAGAAAAATAATTGATAAAACATTATTAATACTCAAAATAGAAAGTGTTCTCAAACATCATAAAACAAGTTTTGAGGAATATGTTCAGCGTAGTTATCATTACTTGATATTTTCCATATATTATCTCATTTATTTGAACATTTTTCTATTCTCCCTCAATAGTATGGAAATTCTATGAGTCAGTGAACTTGCCAGACTTTTAGTGATAGCAAAATTACATTAAGTGGTATAATTTCCATATATGTATTCTAACTTGCTTTATTCTCAGTGCAAATTATTTTTCAAGTTTTATTCTTAGAGATTTTTAAAATTGTTTTCTGAGACCTTCTCTCCCTAACCTATAATTTCTTACAAAAGATCTATTTTCTCCTTTATACATTGCTTGTTCATAGAAATGAAATGGTCAGGTTAAAATTAAGCTTTTTAAAGCATGGTCTTAAGTTACTTATTCAAAACACTTTAATATATTAATTAATTATAACTGTTGCCTTACTAATATGCAAACTCCTTGCTGGACTGCAGATTCTATGGCAAAGATATGGCCAAAAATAAGGGTCTATGGCCTTAATTCTATGGCCAAAAATATCTTTGTGGACTTCCCATGTACTTCAAAGGAACATATGTCTGCTAGATGCTGTCACCTCAACCTCAGGTGCATCCTGGCACAGCTGCACAACTATTGTCATTTTTACCTGAGTTGAAAAGGTTAGGGAGCACTGGTAAATGACATTCTACTACCCTTATGAAGAAATGAAATAAGGTACATCTAGCATGGGTTGTTCTTAGATATTCCAAGTAGTAACCTTTTGACCATTTTAAAGGTAATTAGTCCCCCAAATCTTTTCTTTGACAAGTTGGGCCCAGGGCTCCTGCCATCAGTTGTGATACAGTAAGCCAATCCAAGGCTCTGAATGAGAAGCCAAAAGGAACCTCAAAATGTGTCTGGGGGGACAACAAAGCCAGGCTAAAAAAAACATGCAGACAGTCTGAAGAAGGAGACAGTGTTAAAGGGCAGGAAGGAAAATAAGATTAGGGAGGAATTTGATTTCTAGGTATACCTTAGGCTTGGCTAGTTTTCTTGGAAGATCCTGAGTTTGAGGTCTTCCTATTATGGTGGGTACATATCAGTAGCCTAGTTCTGATTCTTCTCACTTTTCCTGCAGGAATATACTCAGAAGGATAAGGAGAATGAAGTCTCTAGAGCTAAGCATTAACTCTAAATTGCATATACAAGTGACCAAAAGCAACTGAGGCAGAAATGAAGCAGAAAGAGGTGACAGTGCAGCCACAAAGAAGGGGAAGACAAAAGTGCCTGATATAGGCAGAGGTCAGAAATACTTGAACACGTTCAATCTTACAAAGATAGAGTTCCATCCAGGGCCCAGGATGGGGCAGACAACGTTCCTCACTGTCTCATTTTGTTAGTGGACAATTTTTATTTTATTTTTTTTCTGTTTCATACTTTGACTGAAAGGATAGAACCTTAGCCTGGGTTAATAACAGGGCTCAATTCCAACTCTCTTGTTTGTACAGCTGAAAACTTTGTCTCCCCTCCTTTTGTGTTCAGTTTATCACCTTTCATGTTCAATTCGTGTTTTATTCTAGTCAGCTGAGGTTATCTTTCACTTCCTCGCACTCTCAGGCTTTTATTTTAAAGTATTATTATTATATTTAATTTCACGTGTCTAATTGTCTTGCCTCAGTATTTTTTTTTAAGACTTGAAGGGGTTCACATTGTTCAAAAATCATAGATTCCATATAACTCAGTATGAGAGAATCATCTGGGCAAAATCCAGAGCAGAATGTTAGACAAATAAATGGCTTAGAAAGAAGCGAAAGAAAAATTTCAAAGAAGAAAGACAAACAGTTCCAGCAAACAATACTGGACCTACATGTGGTAGAGAAGGAAAGGACTCAACTTGAAACAAAGGTAGCTGTTTTAAAAAATCAACTCAGCCTTCCTGAAAGTATAGGGGAATGCCGGAGACAAATTAAATACTAGAGGTATATCCTGTTAGAAAAAAATATATACATATAGCAGAAACAAATGCCTCTCAAAATCTGGAACCTTTAATATCTGAGGGAAGATAATCAATGTTTGGAGGGCAAATGGCAGATGCGCTGGTCTTCACCAGGCCAGTAGGGTCACAGGGTGCAGGATCATCAGTAATAGATTAACTTTGGAAACCTGTCCAGGACAATTCTCCACTGGGAAAAAAAAGAGATGGTACTTTCCCAGGAGATGGGTTTCTCAGGCCTAAGCAATTCTACAGCAGGAGCTAGGAGAAGAAATAAATATGCCCTGGGACTGAAAATACCTAGTCACAAGGACTAGTGGTGGCTATGTCATTAAAATTGCCTGCTTCAAAGAACTGTAGAAGAAAAACAATAACAGGAAAAACAACAACAGCAGCTATCTGTTAGGTACTATATTTATATTTGATCCTTTTAACAACCTGATAAGTAGATGATATTACTAATACACTTGAAGAAGAAGAGAGTGACACAGAGCTTAAATAGTATGCCCCAGATCATAGCTAGTGAGTGAGAGTTGGTATGTAATCCCATACAGTCTGACTCCAGAATTAAGTCCTTAATGCAATGTATGGAGTGATATGCTATTAAGTCAACTACTGAGTGTGTATTTATATGAATCCACTTATCACCTTAAAGTTCAATTTAGTTACTTTAGTTAACTTAGATCAATTCTGTCTACACCGATCTTGACCTTCTTGTCTGACTCCATAGATTTATTTAAAATAAAAACATACAGCATGAACTATGCTTCCAGTAAATGCAAAGGCACTTCAGAGGAGACACGATTAGTGTCAACTGCTCTTAATGCTTTTGACAAATAGCAAATTACTTGCAGACAAGCAAGCAGATGCTTCAAAATGGACCTGCGATAAATGATAAATGAAAAGAAAGCTAAGTTCAAAGCACGCCGAATTTCACACCTGCCGTTGAGTCAGCCCTGAGTGAGTGAAGTTTTACAGAAAGCAAACAGAAGGCCAGTTCTCTGTCACTGTGTCACTCTATCAGTTTATCAATGGACACTGATTTGTGAATTCTCCTCACTTTCACCTACTTCTTCTAGGTTCCCTAGAAAAATATAGTTAAGAGCAAACAAACGAAAAACAGAACTCAATTCGATTGATTAGTGCACTAAACGTCCATTTGCTTCACTAAACTTCATCATTCTTGTTCTGTAACCTGATACTTCTTCAATGCCTCTCTTCTTCACTATGGTTTTAAACTCCACAGCGGTAGAGACTCTGTTTTTTAATTGCTTTCTCTTTTATGCCTAACACAACACTTAGCACATAGCAGGAGATCAATAAATGTTTGCCAAACGAAAGAATACATGACTCACAGGAGCACAATAAATATTTGCTGAATGAATGCATAAATATTTAGATAGAAAAGTGTTCCGCTACAAGTCAGAAAGATTTCCAATATTTTATAAAAATTTTCTATTCATCATGAATTTACCTAAAATATGAATAATTGAAATAAGGGCTCATTATTATTCGTGTCTCTGGCCATTCTTCCAACCCATCATTTTCTTATTAGAGATGGTCTAGTTTCCTTGTCCTCACACCTTGGGTAAACTGTTATTTCCCAGTTGCTCTGTGACTTGGCACTTGAAGACTTGTTTAGAATGCTTGTCCTTGCTTTTGAGACTAACCACAGTCTCATGAATGTGTTACGGTTATTGCAATAATAAGCAATTAAGTACACAAATATATAAAATGTCTAAAGTAACTCTTTTGGCGTTATACACAGCGAAGGAGCAACACAAAATTTCTGGTATAATTTGTTTCAGAGTGAAATAATGCATAGGAATTTTCTACATAAACTTTAATATAAGTGAATATATGTAAGAATTAATGAATGATTAATCAATAACTGATTATCTACCAGTACAGGACACTTGGTTGTAATTAAACGCTCTGCTCACACTCCTTTACAACTTTACTGACCCTAGCTTTAAGAGCTTCCATTAAAGGAAAGTCATAGGAAATCAGAGGAAAAGATTAAAATAGAGAAGTATATAAATGAACTAGCAGCAATGAAATTGCAATCTGCATACATTTTTTTGTCTAGAAATGCATAATATTTAAAATCATGTTAAATAAATAATAGATCCTATAGACATATTCTCTCAAGAAATTGAGTAAATTAACTTGCCTAAATCTCAGTCTTCTTATCTGTAAAATGGGAACTATAATAAATATTTTACATTTTGGGCGGGGGGAAGAGGATACTAGCATTATGGAATTTATCTGCCCCAAATTTTCAGCAGCTTCTGTGAATAGTTGTTTGAATTTGCTATTCCATTTTTTCTTCTATTTAGAACCATTCTAATCTGTTTTAGTTTTGTCAATTTTCACTATTTTTCTACTTTTATTTCATTGATTTCCACTCTAACCTTGATTATTTCCTTTCTTCTGCTTGCTTTAAAGTGACTTTTTCAGTGAATTAAGGTGAAAACTTGTTATTTAAGATGATTCCACACATTTAATATAGCTCTTACAGCTATAAATTTCCTTCTAAGCACTGTCTTTTGTTGCATCCCTTAAATTTGTCTACATTTTCATTCATCTCAAAGTAGTTCCTAATTTCTTTAGCAATTTCTTCTTTGACTCATTAGTTATTTATGTGTGGGTTGTTTATTTCCACATATTTGTTCATTTCCCACATTTCTGTATTGATTTCTAATTTTGTTTTCATTCTGTTCAAAGGACAAACTTTGTATGATCTTAATAATTTTAAACTTATTGAAAGGTGCTTCATGGCCTTGCATATGGTCTATCCTGGAGAATGATTCATGCACAAGTATCCCTGGGAGATTGGTTCCAGGATGCACCTCATATACAGATATCCAAAATCTGCAAATGCTCATGTTTCTTCTATAAAATGGTGTAGTATTTGCATATAACCTACTCACATCCTCTAGTATACTTTAAATCATCTCTAGATTACTTATAATACCTAACACAATGTGATTGCCATGTAAATAGTTCTAAATACAATATAACAATGACATGGCAAGAGACTTTGCAGATATGACTAAGCTAAAGATTTTGACATGGATACATTACTCTGGATTATCTGAGTGATGTCAGTGTATTCCTAGGGATTCTCATAAAAGAAAGGAGAGAAGAGACATAGTCAGATAAAAAAGATGTGATGATGAAAGCAGAGGTCTGAGGGATATGATTGTCTCTCAGAATCTAGCAGGATTCTCTAGAATCTGAAAAAGACAAGGAAACAGATTCTCTTGTAGTTCCTCCAGCCCAGCTAACACGTTGACTTTTGTCCCAAAAGACCCATTTTGGACTTCTAACCTTGAGAAATGTAAAATTATACATTTATATAAATATTTTTAAATCACTGACTTTGTGGTGATTTCTTACAGCTGCAATAGAAAACTTACACAGTGCATTTTTCTCTTTCCTCCCTTACAGGTACTCCTATTATGTGTATGTTAGTCTGCTTAATGACACACACACATTTCTCTGAGACTCCATTGATTTTCCTTCATTTTTTTACCTCTTCCTTCTTTGGATTGTATATTCTCTATTAATCTGTCTTAAACTATGCTATTTTTTTTTCTTCTGATAGTGAAATCTACTGTTGAGTCTCTCTAGGGAATTTTTCCATTTTAATGATTGTACAGCTGACCCTTAAACAACATGGGTTTGAACTGTGAGAATCCACTTATATGCGGATTTCTTTCATTAAATATGTACTACAGTACTACGTGATCCATGGTTGGTTGAATCTGCAGATGTGGAACTGTGAATATGGATGGCTAACTGTATAGTTATACATAGATTTTCGACTAGGGAGACGGTCGGCACCCCAGTCCCTGCATTGTTCAAGGTTCAATTATACTTGTAAAATCAAGAATTTCCATTTGGTTCTTTATGATAATTTCTGTCTCTTTGTTAATATCCTGTATTTGTATCAGACTTTGTCATTATATGTTCCTTTGCTTCTTTATGCGTGGTTTATTTTCATTCTTTTAAGATATTTCTCATGGCTACTTTTAATTTTTTTTCTATTAAGTCAAACACCAGTGTCATAGGCCAGTTCTGTTGGCTGCTGATTTTCCTGCGAATGCATCACATTTTCTTGCTTCTTTGCTTGTCCTGTCATCTTTCACGAAAACTAAAATTTTAGATAACATACTCTTTCAACTCTGGATAATGACCCACTGCCCCTTCCTGGGATTTTCATTGTTGTTTGCTTGTTTATTTCTTTAATGATTTGGCTGGACTATTTTAATGAAATCTACCTCCCTTGCAGTGTAAATCCTCTATCATTGCTCCTCAGAAGGCGCATTCTTAGGTATGCATCCAATCACCGTGGGATGACAACGGTTTCAGCAGGGCTCTTCTTGACTGTCTCTAATCTCTCTCAAGATGTCTATCTCATCAGGTTTTACATCCAGCTGTTAGCCTCCAATACTTTTCTGCTGATTGCTCTATTGGTTTCAAAAATATCTTGGGATATAAGTTCATCCACAGTCCAATACACAGTCCGATATGAATTTTTTTTTCATTTTATTTTTTTCAGGAGTAGCTTTCGATGACAGGCTTTGAAATTTGTTAGGACCCAAGAAGGGCTTTTCCTACCTGTCTCTTTCCCTGGTTTTCTCTGGTAAACCACCAAGCTTATGGCTTTCTTTATAGCTGTCACGGAGCTGCTAGCCTCATCGCAATAGTTCACCACCCAAATCTCCATTGTTTTTGAGAACTCCCTTACTCTTGAATTTCTGCACACTCAGTTCCAAATAAAGTCAGTTTCCATGGGGAGAGCTTCAGACATCTCTATTCATATAGCCTGTCTCCTTCCCTTGGCAGCATCTCTGGAGCTGGTGGCTGAGACAGTGGCTTGCTTATCTCAGAGTGACACTTGCTTTATGAGCAGAGCACTGGGCAGGGGCAGGGGTCTCTGGTTTTCTTGGCTTTTATATCCCTATGTGTGAGTGTGATAAAGGGCAGTAGGGTCCCCAATGTTCTTGGCTTGGCACCCCTGGGATAAAGTGTCTATACTATGACTGTGGACTGGGTAGAAGAGGGACCTCCTGATATCTTGAGATATTTGCCTGAAATTTAGCTTCTGCTCTACTGAGCTGGGGTGGGAGAAAGTATGAAAAATGCTGGTGACTCCCCATCTCAGAAGCTAGAGGGAGAGAAATCCTATCTTATTGGCTATACCCACCCCAAAGGAAGTTTCCATTATGTTGAACTGGGGAGGGGGAGGAATAAGGGAGTGGGTTGTGGCTCAGATGTCACAGGCGCTCACTGTGCTTACTGAGATTTAGTAGATTTTCTTTGAGGAATGTTTATTTCCTGTATGTTCTTAGAATAAGTTCCAGAAACTGTGAATGGTTATTCTTAAATAATTTTTTAAAGTTATTTTTGTTTACTGAGGAACTCTTCACACCACCATTCTGTAAGTAAATCCCCAAAAGATTATTTTTAAGTTCCACATTAAGTTGGATTTGCCTAAAAATTTACCTACCTTAAGACAGTATTGCATATTCAAATACTTCATTATCTGATGAGCAATTTAATTCCTAAATGATTCTGACTTTCCTTTATTCTTACATATTTAATATATTTGAAAATTAAGGATTTCCCTTTTATTTTATTTAACTCTGAGAAATAAATGGTTTTATTAAAAATATTCCTTATTTATCTACTCTTGAATTTTAATATATTATATTTAATGTTTTCACAAGTATAAGAAAGTAGAAATAAAAAACATGTTACTTATGAAGAACTCTTCGCAGCAGATATGTAATCATTATTTTCAAAGTGTTTGTTAAAGAGTACACAACTACAAATAATAATAATTTGAAAAACTATGTATAAGTCAATTATTTTCACAGAGCCATAACATGTGTTTGCCTCTAAATGCCAGTGCTTTTTAATATATAGTTTCCAATATTTTATTTTTTCAGCTGATTTAGGACTAAGCAATACTTTACTGATGAGTTATAATTAGATAAAAGAACAGAAATTATGGTTGATAAAATAATTGCTTCCCTGAAAGAAAAATAAAGTTTTTTACATTGTACAACAGTACAATCAATTAGTATATAAATTAGGGGCACTTCTCATCTATTTTAAAATCTCATTATTTTATTTCCTAATGCTTTTCAATAGTCAATTGTAGAAGAACTGTTGAAAAATTTTTAATGGAATTATAGATTTTTTTGAGAAATGTGAGCTAAAACTGATTATTTTGCTTGAAGGTTGCTTTTTAATAAAAAATGCTCAAAGTATATTCAGGTTAAAATTTTAAAACGCAGATAAATCAACCTAGTATCATTTATATTCTTAATTTGAAAGAGCTAGAAGTCTATGAGGATTTCTAGTATTGCCACTAATGAATGATGGACTTTCTTTTTCATAGTTAAACAAAATATTGATTATGGTTGTTGCTTTTAAAGTAATTATGCCAGGCGGAAAAACAAAGGTATGTGAGTACAGGCTTCCACCAAGTTTCATATCGTTAAATTACCCACCAGAGAGAAACTGACTTAATTGTCTCTCTGACCCCAAACTCTAAGATGCCAAGGAAATATCCCCTGGCAATATTTACTAAAATCTGGCTTATAGAACACGTACATATAGGATGCACTTAAGTCTAATAAATTGTTTTAGCCATTTGTCCCAGTTTCAGTGCATCCTGCAGTCGATTTGTGAGAGATTATCCAATGCCAGGAAACCTTTCATTGTCTTAAACATGGGGCATTACCTTAGAAGCTATGGCCCAGACTGGGATTTGAGCCAGATGAAAGGAGACTGCAGTAGGAGTATAATGAGAGGACCAGGTACTCAAGAAAGCATTAAGTGGCAAGAGAGTGGAAGTGAGCCTTCTGAACAAAAGACTAACTTTTCCTTTGTCCCTCTCTTGATGTCTGTTTCTCGTAAGTTTAATTATAAACCAAATCAGATCAAAAGTTCTTCCTTTATTCCCTTTTCATTCAATTTAAAAATTTTAATGTTCTAGTTTTATAACTAGTTTGGTGTGCCTTCATCAACATTTTCTAAAACCTCTCTTCAGTGTTAATACATCTATGACCCTGGGGTACATTGATAGGTACTAAAATTGGTGGGAGAGTTTGGTGTGTGAATATGTCTATGATTTTGTGTATGTGACAGAAGAGAGAGAGGTGAGTGGGAATATACACTAAATCAATAATTTGAAACATGGCATACTAAAAAATAGTCACTTCTCACAATTATATCACTCACAGACACATACCAACTCTTTACTCTCCTCTTATCACCAAGGTAAAATTTACTTATCAAAGAAGACTATCTTCAGAGAAAAACATATTATACTGTACTGATTTTGGAATAGTAGGTTCTCAATCTTTTTAATATATAGATAATCTTCTTTCTTAGAAAATAATTAAATTTTTAATCCTTCACTTTACAATGGTTATGCTTTTATTTCTGCTAATTGGGAAAATATCCATTGACCAAAAGCTCCATACATAAATATTTTCTATTAAACATAATATCATCTACAAAATTTTGAAAAATATATTCTCACATGGAGGTGGATGTGTTAATTAACTAGACGGGAGGAATCCTTTCACTATGTATATCAAATCATCACGATACATACTTTAAATATCTTACAATTTTATTTGTCAATCATACTTCAATAAAGATGAAAAGTATATTACACATATGTAGACCACATGATTTTTCTTTTAGTTTTCAGGTAATCCTTGGTGTGCACAAAGATTTAACACTTCTAAAAATAATTTCTTGCTCCCAGGTGTCCTAGTGCATAGGACGGGGACCACTGGTGTAAAAGAGTGGTTTTAAAGCGATTTTGGTGCATGAACATTTCTTCAAAGGAAATTCTCACTTGAGAGGTCAATGGACTCAACAAATGGAGCTAAGTTGCTCTGCCTGGATTTTTGGATTTCTGTCCAGTTCACCTGCCCCTCTCTCTTGTACACCACTCCTCCTATCTCCTCCCCTCAGTTCCTCTTTGCACACTATGGGATGAGTATTGAACCAACTTCAATGATTTATAAGAGAATTTATCCACGTAGGCAAAATCAGATCAAAGGACTCTTTCTAAAGCATAAAGTTTTAAATGACTAGATATGGAGTTACAACTTTAAACATAAAGTTCAAAGAACTTGAATTTCTCTGTTAAATCCTACTTGGAATTCTTTTTTTTATTGAAGTATAACTGACCCACACTATGCCAGTTCCAGGTGCACAAGATAGTCATTTGATATTTCTATAATCACAAAATGTTACAAGTATGGTTACCGTCTATCACCATACAAAATTATTACAATATTGTTGACTACATTCTCCATGCTGTACATTTCATCCTTGTGACTCATTTATTTTGTAACTGGTAGTTTGCACCTCTTACTACTTGCAATTCTTAAACCAGAATTTTTCTCAGCAGTAACCACAGAATTAGAAATTTATGGAAAAGAATTCTTCTATGTTTCATTGAGCTACATTTCATGGTAGAACATATTGCAGTTGGTTATCTGACCTAGAATGGTGAACTCTGAGTTATTTTCAATTATTATTATTCTATTATTCATTTTTTAACTAAGATGGATACTTAGATTTTCTAATAACAATGGCTCTTCTGTTTATTCACTTTTCATTAAGTCTAAAATGTAAGGAGTTGTATATTTGTTTCTCTTTAGGCTAAAAATTAGATTCAGGAAGTTTATGTTTTTCATCCTGTTGAAAGCATAATTATGATCATTTATTAACATCTTTGACTTATTAACTACTTTACTGCCAAGTGATTTTGTTTTGACGCAACTTAATGCTGCGTTCTGTGCTTTAAATACATTATCTCATTTAGAACTTTCAATAATCCTATAAATTAGGCATTATTATAACAGGCATGTTCAGATGAGGAAACTAACATCCAGCAGGTAAAATAATTTACCCGAAGTCTCAGAGTGTTTGAAGTGAGAAGCCAGGTTCAAACTCTGACCTCACATCAGAGCACTGATTCTTATTCATTTATCAAAATGTCTAACAAAATGTCTTTTAATCTGTATTTCTCCTGAGGATATAGGTTGAATAACATTTAATGCACATTTTCCATAAAAGAATAATGAATACTTAGTATAAAAATACAAAACAGCAGAAAGAGAAGTTAAATCACCCATTTTTATAATGCCTACCTTAAAACACTATTGCGCGTTGTTGGCTTTTCCTTAATCTCATACAATATTTGCATAACTGTGAACATCATACCTGTGAAATTTTATATGCTTCTTTCTTAATTTCACGTAAGCATTTCTCATATGATTATGCCATCTTTTAAAAATCATATTAAAAACTTCATAATATTTTATTAAAACAGTAAGTATTCAAGAATAGTTAGGCATTTAGTTATTATAACATGATCTCTATTATAAATCTGTTCATAATAGAACACGTTTTATTTTTCAAAATTGTAATTATTTTCTTAAAAGAAGTTTATAGAAGTGGAGTTATCATGTCAAGTGGCTATAAACACAGCTGTTTCTTTTTGTAGAATGCCAACACATTTCCAAAGGCTACTACAAGTTAACCATTTCAACAGACATGCATAAATGTGCACACTTTACTACATGTCACAAGTCTGCACAACATTATATCATTACATCAAGCAACAAACTATCTGGAAAGATGAAAGCTACATCTTATACCTACCCACCTCTCTCCCTTTTAAAATACCAGTGAAACAGCAGGGGGAGGAAATGGATTCATATCTTTAAAGACTTAAGGAAAATATTCAAAGCACCAATGACAGTGAAAGAAGGTACACAAGCATTCCTCCAATCATTCCCCTATGAGTGATTTCAAATGATTCAGTGATGTCATTACCATGCCTAGATCCAAGACCCACACAATTCCCTTCAGACAACTGTCACCTTGGCAGAAGCAGGCTAGAATATTTAAATGGAATTTTTATAAAAAAAGGATCAACATACAACCATAGTTTCCTCAAACTAAAGAAATGGACTTCCATCCTTTTGCACATTGCTCTGTCATCCTTTCACTGACCCTTCAGTCAGTGGTTTTTCCATACATCATCAAAATTTCTTTTGTTTAAGATTGTGATGATTAATTTTATGTGTCAACTTGATTGAGTCACAGGATACACAGATATCTAGGTAAACATTATTTCTGGGTGTGTTTGACAGGGGGTTTCGGGAAGAGATTAGCATTTGAATCAGCGAACTGAGTAAAGCAGATGGTTCTCCCCAATGTGGATGGGCAGTACCCAAACTGTTGAGGGCCAGAATAGAACACAAAGGTAGAGGAAGAATGAATTCACTTTCCACCTAACTCCCTGAGCTCAGACATCAGTCTTATCCTGCACTCAGACTGGGAAGTATATACCATTGGCTCCCCGTGTTCTCAGGTCTTAAGACTTAGACTGGAACTATAGTATATACCATATACTATATGCTTTCCTGCTTGATTGCAGCTTGCAGATGACAGACTGTGCAGTTCCTCAATCTCTGTCATCACATAAGCCAATTCTCTATAATCTATGAAATGACTACCTCTTTCCCCCTCTCTCTCTATCTCCTGCATATAGAAAATAACATATCTATATCAGTATCTGTATCTGTATCTATAGTTACAGCTATATCTGCTTTTGGTTCTGTTTCTCTAGAGAACTTATACACAAATATCTATGTTCATTTTTTTTTCTCTCCTTACTGCCTGAATTATGTTTTTATTTCCTCTCTATTAACTATTATTTTAATGTCATCCTAGAGAATCCAACAGTATCCTTCACTTAACAAAGTTTACCATAAATTAATAATTTGAAAACTTCCTGTTAAAACACTTTAACTCCATTTATTCATACTTTAATGCAACAGTTGCTGGATATTTACTTCTATATATGTTATACACCCGCACAGCATTATCACTGCCATTTTAATTCAGTCAGTATTACCTTCAAGGACATATACATAATTACATATTTCCTTCCTTTTTTTTCATTTCTACTTCTCTGACCTTCCATCTGGGATTACTTTCTTTCTCATAAAATAAAATCATTTATTATTTTCTTTAGTGATGGTAACAAATCCCCTCTTTTTTTCTGAAAGTGTTATAATTGTACCATTATATTTGAAGAATATTTTATTTGGGTAGAATTCTGAGTTGGCAGCAATTGTTGTTTTTCTCTCCTCAGCTTCTTGAAGGCATCATTTCATTTTCTACTGGACTCTAGTGTTTATTTTAATAAGCCTTCTGTCAGTATTTTATCGCTATTTTGAAAGTAATCAGTTGTTTTCTCTAGCTACATTTAATTTTTCTTTCCTTTTTTTAAAAAATTTTTCTCTTGGGGCAGTAGGTATCAATTTTTTTTTACAGTATGCTATGGTGTGTTTTCTTTGTTTTTATCTTACATAGAGTAAACAATCTTCTTGAATGTGTGGCTGAATACTCAGTTTTGAAAAATCTTTGTCAGTATCTCTTTTAAAATGTCCCTCTTCCACTCTCTTTCTCGACTGGGACTCCAATCTTAAAAATTTTTTATTTGACCAGGTGGTTGTCTCTCTTTCAGATCACAACTAATCTCTTCAGCCTTGTCTAATCAGCTGTTAAACCCAGTCATTGAATTCTTAATTTTATTTATTGGGTTTTCAGTTCCAGACTTTGAATTGAGTCATTTCAAAAACATGTATGTATGGTTATCTTCTGAAACATTCTTCCTTGTCTTCTGCATTTTAAAGCACAAATATTTTATAGACATGTTAGACAAAATTTGAAGGAGCTCACCAAATATACATGTATATATAAATCTCAAAAGCCCTTAAATTTCAAAATTGAGCAAAGAACTTTATTTTCTAGCAAAATGCTAAATTTCTGCATTAAATAAAATGATTTTATTAAGAAGTTTAAATTTTATTGTCAGAGTTATTTTTATAAAGCACATTTACAATTGACAACCTCACTATTGTACAACATCACAATTGACTTATTTCACCCTTTCTAAAAAAATATTCAGCAACTGCTTATTGCTGTTTAATAAATTCTATGCTATATCAGGATATGGGAAATAATTCAAAATAAGTATTCTAGGGTTCAGAGATTAGATTTCCCTGGATATTTTCATAAATGATTTGAATAACTGATAGATACTGAAATTATGATTGCCACTGCAACTATGGGGCAAGTAAATTAGATATATACTTCCAAAAGCAGTCTCAGTTTTCACCCTCTTTCTGGTTACACTAACTTTAGGGCTGGATGGGCATGAAGTCACAGAGGCCTGAAGGACTGTGGTGCTTGGGGCCAAGGACGTAATGGCATGTACACTTTAAGAATAAAAAAAACCCCTAAACAGATGAGTCAAAGGATGTACCATTATGAAAGGTTAGACAGAAAGAAGAATAGAAATAATCACAAAAAAACCAGAGAAATGAAGCAAAAGTTGAAGTTCAGTTTAAGTGATGGGTTTGAGATATGGTCAGGCACTGGTTTAGTCCTTTTCCCGCATCTCTTCTGGGTGAGGAAAAAGAGAAACAAAACCCAAATAATTGCTAATGTGCTTTCCCAGCTTAGAAAATTTAACACCTCTAGACTAGATTGCCAGCCTTCAAACTCACCAAGTGGTATTTTACCATTATGATTTTTCCAGCTGACCTCTACCTAGAATGCTTTTTCTCTTTCAAGTATGTACAATAGCCATCATTAAAGAGCTAGTTTAACTTTCATACTTAACAGAAATCTTCCGTTTCAACTACTGTTCCTACAAAAGTGACCTTGTGTTTCTGTTAACTCAGTACTTTGATTTTACTTCTTTTATCATTAAAAGATTTTCTAACCATTATTCTTGGGGTTATATCTGTGGTCATATCATTGTAAGTACATCTGGTTTTAAATAATCTGGGATGAATCTGGTTACTTTATACATTTTGCACCTACCCTGTTGTCTGCTAAATAATATGCTCTGAATAGTCAAGAGTATGCTTTTTTTTTTGGCCGCGAGGAGTGGCATGCGGGATCTTAGTTTGCTGGCCAGTTTGTTTCTATAAATAGTGAAAGTGAAGAAGTTCACCATGATATCCGTGTGAAAGTTCTGCAACTAGACTTAACTAATTTGCATAAGAAGATAATAATGAATTTTTATTTCAGCAACGTAAATGCCACTCTTCACATTCATGTCAGTACTTTCTATTACAAAATTACCTTCCTACATACAGCTATCAGAAGTTAGATCAAATTTATATTTGATTTGAAGTTTAAAAAAATACACAAGAACAATTTGTTGCCCTATACACCAAAGGCCCAGACATGTGGCAGAAGAATTTTAAAAATCTACAGTTTGCTAATTGATGTATAGATTATTTTCTGTGATTTATTTAAAACTTTCTTTATCCAAAGGAACAAAAATGATCATTATTGTCTACAGCAATATTCATAATACTTAAAGTTCTGTTCTATAGAAGCAAGTTTGAACTTGAAGACAAATTTACAAACAAACACCTCACTCACACAATACAAAGTCAATTTCAGTCTGTCCTAAACATTTGGCTTTGTGGAAAACTTATAGATTTATACATACTAAGGAAAATCTCCACAAAATTGAGTAAACTGGGTTGGAAGTGAGTAGAGTACTTAGGTTTATACCAGAATTAGGAGAATACTCAAAAACCGGGGTGGCAGAGATAGGGGAAACATAAATGAAAAAAATGCATAGCACCTATGAGTTTGATATAAAATAGATTGAGATGATCCTTGTGAAACACTATTCCACACTCATGCTTCCAGAACACCAGGATGAAAAACCAGTCAATTATGTATGTAACTCAAAATATGGCTCAAAATACACTTTTTTTCTCTAAAGATAGCCGTGTTTGGTAGAACACGTGGCTAGCGATTCATCAGAATCACTTAGGGAACTTTATAAAAATATAAGAACACAAACTTTCCTCAAGTTAACGTACATTTATTGAGTGCTTACCATACTACAGCCACTTTTTCAAAAGCTAAATAATTCAATTCTCTTGATATCTTCTTGAAGTAGTTTCTATTTTATACATGAGAAATTTGAGTCTCAGTAGGGTTAAATAACTATATAACTCACTGGAATGAATTTCCATCGTCTTTACTGAAATATCTTCTCCTTTCTTATCTTTAAATTTTGAAGTGATTTAGGCTTGTTTCTATCTGCACCACTATGATCTATGTGATTTCCTCAATCCACACAGACTTTAATACCATATACATGCTGGGCACACTCAAATGCATATTTTTGGCAAAAATCACACACAACTCTACAAATATCTCAATGGTCCCAGCTACTATTCCTTTGTCAAAAATACACTATCAATTCAACCAATCATCTAGGTAATAGAGATAAATAAAAAGATCTCTCAGTTCAAGGCCTTATCAAGTTTTGATAAAGATGGTATATCCATAAGGTGGGTATCTCTCCCACAATTTCAGGATCCATTTTGTCCATTGACATGGGTGTTCTCTATGAATATCTCTATTCAAAACACCCTCCATCTTCAGTGTGGCATTAAGATAACTTCACTCAGAGATGTGGTATAAGTGTATTTAAAGCCAAAGGTATTCAATACATGTAACCCTTTCTGCAATATGTTTTCCTTCACTTTGAAGAATTCTAAATCATCTTCAAATACTCTCTTGAAAACAACCAAGTGCTTGAACTATTTCTGAATAGAATTCTCTGCCCTCTGGATCCCCTAAAATTTTTTATCTCTTTGATGGTACTTGTACTGTTCCTCATGTTTCACTAATGAATACACAATGCCAGGTGAGTTTATTCTTTTGTATTTAAACAGAATCTACTCAAATCATCCTGTTGGAATTACCATGCCTTTTCCACTTACAGCCACCAAATACCTGATTTCACACATGTCTCAAAGTCTGAAGATGTTCTTGTCTCTTTATTCAGTGCCATTTTAGAGGTGGAATATAGCCTACTTTGCTTGAACTTCCCCCACTCAAAATTTTTTTTAAATAAGATAAAAATGTGCACCCATGAAATCTGTGTACACAGAACTTAGTTATATTTGGGGGAAGTTGGAGGAAGAGCAAGTTTATATCACAGCAAAACAGTTTAAAATACTAAGAAAGTCTCTATTTATAAAGTCATTTGCCCACTTGTCATGGGAGATTTCTTTCTTGACCATATTCTCCCACCACTCCAATCTCCAAAATCCAGTCTTATCCTATGGTTTTAATTTGTCCATACTAATTTCCTTTCCTCCTTTCTCCATATCCTCCAACCTCAAATTCATAGTCCTTAGGCTATCTTTTGATTTTACTATTTCTTTCCAAATAATATCTTCTGGTTCTCAATGTCTAGATTCAAAGTGGTTTGGCAAGACATTTTACTTAATAAAAAAGACTATCTCTAACCTAAGAAAATTCTGATGCCGGGTGAGATGGCAATATATTTTTACCCTGTTAAGATTATTTATTTGAGCTTCTCTCAAGTCCTTTATTGGAGATGACCAATGATTTCTTAATTGTAAGACTTGTTCTTTATGTATCTTTCAGTGAATAGCATACATTTATTTATATAGAATGAACAAATGTATGTGAATATATATGTGTGTGAACATACATAATTATATTGTAAGTTTCTTAATTACCATCTTTTAAAAAAACTCCCTAACTCAAGCTGACCTTTACTTTTTAGAATAAGAACTATTATTTAAACACAGCCAACTATGCCTTATTGCCAACATAGGTTATGATTTATAGATCAAATCTGTCCCAATTCCAGGCAAATGCCCAACTGCATTTGGGATTAACAATCTGTGCTTAGGGAGTCAAGTAAAAATAGAATAAATAAGTGGCAAATTAAAATGTATTAGCAAAAAATTACCATTATTAGTTACTAAAATAATCTGAGAAATGGAAAGAAAATAAAACAATGGAAATCAACAGTGAAGTAGAAATTTAAAATTATTTGAGGATGCTTTTGATTTTCAATAGGGTGATGGTTAAATAGAAATAAACCCATATTTTGGTACACAGAACTTGGAGTTTAACATCAGTCCCAATTTATAGAACCTTATGAAAAAGATAATTCACATTATTTATTTATATTTCTGCCATGTAGAACAGATTTGTAGCCATTTATAGTGACATGCATGATAAATGAATAAGAGATAATTGAAAAATCAAGACCAGAGTTCATAAGAAAAAACAAATGTGTTAATAGTAAAGGTTAATCTTTCATTTGAATCTAAGCTTCCTGGAAACTAAGACCAAAACAGGAAAACTCCCTGTTGTATACTTCCTGGAGGCTACCTAATGTGCCAGTTGCTTTCAAGAGACAAATCTGATAAATTCCCTACCACCAGTCTCTGAACCTGTTTTCTCACTTACATAGTGGACATAATAAAAATATTTCCCAGGAAGTTCCTGGTGTTCCAGTGGTTAGGACTCCTTGCTTCCACTGCAGGGGGCACGGGTTGAGTCCCTGGTCGGGGAACTAAGATCCTACAAGCCATGCAGTGTGGCCAAAAGAAGAAAAAAAAAAAAAATTCCCGGTCACTTTCAGGACTCTTGGAAATTGTAGATGATGCTGATTAAGTCAGTTGGGTTGTGAGTTACCATGAGTTACCTGCTTATGGTAACTCTTTCACCCCACCTGACTTACAGAGTTGTATCCTATCGGGGAGGAAGAAATTTTCCTCTACCCTTCTAGGTTCTTCTGGCTGGTCTAAGAATTAAATTGACATGAAACAGATTAACAGGAGAAAATCAAACAAAGGTTGACAACAAGGATCCATGGGAGAGACCCAGGAAATTGAGTAACTCAGCAAAATGGCCAAAACCCTCACCATCAAAACTGTCTTCAGCTAAAGACAAAAGAGGAAGTTGGGGGTAGTGGTTTGGGACTTCAAAGGGGAGGAAGGCAATTCACATGAAGATGGAAAAGCAAATGTTTGGTAAATAAATGTTTGCTGGGCCAAGCACAGACAATGGGACACAGAGTGGACCCTGATCTCTACTGTTTCTCCCACCACACCTAGCCCATATTCTTTGCAGATATCTCTGGTGATAACTCTGTTCCAGTAACAGGGCCTCTGTCTAAATTCTTACAGGCAGTTACGGGGAAGGTCAAAGTTTCTTTGTGAGTCTTTTGGGCCTTGATTCTTTTCGTTCCAAATGATCTGCATGCCAAAGAGACATTTCGGTGACAAATTTTGCTCCCCTACAGTCCCCAATGACTAGTGTGCTTAAAATTTTTGTACCCGGATCACAAATAGCCTAATTGGATACTCATTATTGGGTATGTAAAATTTGGACTGGGAAACAGCAAAAACCGGAAATCACTGGAACTGAGATGTGTTAATGGCAGCTGGCTGAAGAGGTCAACAGACTTCTCCAAAATTGCTTGTTCAGCTCTTTCTTCACCTCTCTGAGTTACTCTATCTCCTTATGAATTCAATCTGTTACTGAACCTTAACTAATACAGAAACACCAATTAGATACAATGTAAGATTTGGTGTGGTGGAGAAAATGATATAAATATGAGCCTTTCTTTTTCTTATTAGTGGTAGATCAAGCAAGGTTCTCAAGACTGTCAGCAAAGTGTTAGCTGATTTAATTTCCCTATAATGTTTTTGAGGTATGTTTTATTTCACTGTAGTTGAAGAGGCACTAGGAATTCTAAATAAATAGAGTTTCTAAAGAAAATGTAATTAACAGTGTGTACAGAGCCAGAGCAGTTCCATGGACATAATAAGTTTGGTAACCTTGAGGGAAAAATCAGCATTAATGAAGAGTAATCATGAAAATCTTATCACTGGAGCATTTAAAACAAAACAATTAAGAGACTTTCATTTCACAATTGTTCTTAATATCATTTTGGGACTTTAAAGAAAAGAGTTCTCTCTTTAACCTCAATTTAAATGAAAAGCTATAAGTGATCTGAAAGTGTTAATAGTTTTAAAAGATAATTTCACTCATGGGAATCTGTGATAAGAAATTGAACTCAACTAGGAAAAAAGATTTAGCCTCAGTAATATTAATCACATCATGATTTATTGGCAGAAAAAAAGGAGAAATCTCCATTGTTAAAGGCAGAATGATGTAATAGGTAAATTATGATGACTACATTCAGTGAACCTCCTCAAAACCTTTAAAATTAGAGTGTCATGATATGGGAAAACTGGTGATACACTGTTGAACAAAAAGGCTGTTTATAAATATTTATAAATAGTTCTATAATTTTCCAGCATTTTAAAATTTAATTAGCAATTTAATTAGTGTAGAAAAATTAAGAGGTTTCCTACCCGATGTCAGGACCTTGGATGATTAACAAACTACTGCCATTGGTATTGACAGAAGAACTGCCCAAAGGTTCAGTTCTTTTTTTCCATCCTGTGGCTTACCTGGTCTCTTTCAAGAAATTGCTCCAAATCAAAATGTTAAGTTAAAAAATCAAATTGCACAAAACAAAACAAAAAGCAAAAACAAGGCTTAATCCAATTTGAATAAAAATTCTAAATCTATGTATGTACAGTATAGGCAAGACAATGGATAGGACAAGAAGTGGAAAAATTCACAGCAAGCCACAACCTACTACTTTGGAGAAGGGAGAGTATAGAAAGGAGATGGGATCTTTCATGTTTTACTTTGTACACATCTCTACAGCTTGAGTATTTTGTAATACAGCTAATGAGAATACAAAGAACAACAAAAATTTTAAAAAATATGAAATTACAGCAAAATTTATGATACATCTATTTTCAAAAGGTTATATATATTAATGTAATTTTAATTTTCCTTTACTTTCTGTATGTATCTGTGTGTGTCTGTGTGTGTTTTAAGGATATAACACATTTTGTTTCCTATAGGAACTATCAACTTTTATGTTATTTTCAGTCTCAAAAGGCCAAAGGATGCTTGAAAATACATTTGAATCGCTGAAATGTGCTGAGTGTTATAGTGGAATTTTAGGTTTAATTTATGTCTTAATAACACTCACTAGAGTTATATGTTGAGTATCAAAATGTCACTGAAAACTCTTTAATAAATTACTGCAGCAAGTAGCTTTCTAATGTTTTGATTGGCCTGAAATTCTCAGCAATTTCATCTGTGTTTTTTGCAAGATATATGTGCAAGCTGAGATTTGAGGTATTCTACTTTGTTTATTCAGGCCCTGGGAGGTAATCCCAAATGGAATTTTATCAAAGGTATCTGTATGGCAATAATGATAATCCTTCAGCATCTAGATTAGTTCTCTGTTTTATCCCACTAATGAATACTCTGGAGAAATATGTGTAATTTTACAGAACAAATTAACCCTAGAGCAGAGCTATTTACAATGTTCATTTTACTGGACACCTACAAAGCAGAATAAATTTAAATACAGTTTAATCGACCCTTCCAGGCCTGGTCGAGATCAAACAGCTAGGACATAAATATAATGGTAATTAGCATAAACTGATGCTAAGATTTTTTTACATAAGTACTGATAAATATCACATTTGGGATCCTACTTTCAAGCAAATAGAATACAGGAATCAGGCAGTAGCATCGTCCTATGTATCACCTGTGTCACAGTAGTTCAGAAGTGGCTTTTGCTGGCAAGGAAATCTGATTTTTAATTACCATGTTATTTCCAGCATATAATGGCCATGACTTGTTCAACACGAACACCACCATGTGAGCTGCATTTTGGTTCCCTCCTGCCTTCATTTCACTGCAGAACTGACAAAATGTAACTCTCTGTCCTACTAATAGGGCAGCATGAAAACTAATTGGCATTCTCCGTTTTCAAATATTTGTATCCTCAAGCCTCTTTGCCTAAAAAAGCCTGACAGTCTCTTCATTATCTCATCATGCTATAATAATTGCACACTCAATTCCCAGGGCCTGAGAGTAATTCATTTATGCTCTGCATCAATATAAACTTGGGCCTCTAGAACTAGATTTAACCAACTTTAAAAAATTCTAATTTAGATTCACACAGTATTATTTGTCTCCTGGTGATTCAAGACATGAATCATCTTTTCTTTTTATTAAAAGAAGAAAAATCTAATCAATATACTAACTATTCTAGCTCTTAAAGAATTGTTGATATTTTTCCTTTTCTTATACCATACTCAAAAAGGACCAAAAAGCACCTTTTGATACTTTTGTGCACTCCTGATGACCACTGCCACATCCAGGCTGGCATTATGTTCTCATTTAATAAACTCTTCTGAAATTTACACATCCTTCTTCCTATTTGTGGTATAGTGATGATCACATTAGGTATTCCTTATTCTACAATCGTACTCAATTAAATTCAATGTATTCAATTAAAAAAGACAAGCATCTATTTCATAATGCCCAGCAGAATGATTTGTAAGTGGTACATATTAAATATATACCTACAGAATTGGCTTTTTCAGTGAGTTAAGTATCTGTTCCCATTTTCATATGTGAGTAGTTTTACATTCCTTTCAATGTTTTCACTTGTATCACTTATTTTTCCAGTCCACATAGATAAACAATAAAACATCTTTATCATAAATCTCTTAAACACATAGATATAACTATTTTAAGATCTAGAAACCTGACATTCCCACTAGAGAATCAATGTCTTTTCCTTTTACCACATAAACGTACTTCCTTTTCTGTCTTTATTGTATTCTCCAACCTTTCAAATCTTCAGTTTTATTGTGCTCATTGTTGGTCTATCCAATTTTATACATTTTTGAATTCCTTCAGACATTCAAGCCAAGTACTTCCCAATTCCATAGAGGTATACAGGAAGAAAAATTCCACAAATAAGTAAAAATAACAATAACCAGAAATAAACAAAAAACAACATTAAAAGAGGCCTCCCAAGAGAAAATCAAGCCAGTCTCAGACTTCCTCATGAAACTTTTGTCCATTCCTATTAGTACCACCTTAGTCCCAAGCACCATCCTTTCTTAATGGCTTCTCTGCTTCTAATGTACCCCCTAATAATTCATTCTCCACACAATAATCCTTTAAAATATAAATCAGCTCATAACACCTTCTTACTCAAAACATTCTAATAGTTTCCATCATATTAGCATACCATTCTAACTCCTTGTCCTGGCCTTTGAAGCCAGTATCCAGCACCTGCCTACCTCTAGAGCTGTGTATCCCACCAGTTTCCTCCTTGCCCAGTGAACTTCAGTAATGTTGGCCTTCCTCCCATTATTTTAATGGGAGTTAAAATATTCCAGCAACCTATTTAATTCTCAGAGTTGAATTTATTACTGGCTAATATTTTGTTTACTTGCATCTTTGTTAACCCATTTAAGTTAACCTTGCCTGACACACTGTTGTCTCCCAAAATGCCAGGAAAATTGCTAGGCAATCTACAAACAGTTGCTTAATGAACAAATGTATGGCTGATTGCTATACTGATACTACATTCTAACTGGCAGTGCGGTAGTATCTATAAGTACTTGGTAACAAAATGTCAGGATCAAGAATATTGGAACAAGTAACTGCCATTCCTTTGTAACTAATGATATACTAATAGCTTATATTTAAGGAACTTATGTGCTGGTCACTGTGGTTAAGTGCTGAATAATATATATTTAATGTAATCTTTAAAATAATCTAATGAGTTAATGACTATTATAATGCTCATTTTTTTACAAAGAGACTGAGCATACAGTGGGAAAGACAACTTCCCAAAATTATGTAGTGAGAACTAAGAATCTCATACTTCAACATGACTTCAGAGCCTTTACGTGTAACACTTTGCTTAATATCTTTATGAACCTGAAAATCTTGAGAAAATGTAATGCATATCACCAGCTATCACAATGCCATTCATGCAATAACCAATCTGTTTTCTAACAAATTTTAATGCCATCTTTATCACATGCAAAATTCCTACCTAAATACTGAAATTCTTTGTTCTGTTCCATTTATCTGTCTCCAGGTTTACATAAATATTATAATCATGGAAACTTTATTTCAAAACTGAGAGAACAAATTAAATTTTCATTATCCTCTCATTCAAAATATGCTTTGTTCATTTTACCCCTTTATTTTTTCCAAATGAACATTTGTATTATTAAGTCAAATACCAAGCTAAAATCCCATTGAATTTTTAATTTTGATTCTATTATTTATTAATTATTTTTTTAGTTTTGTATTTTATGTAGTCTACATGATGTTGAGTCTTTTCATCTATGGACTGAGGAGAAATTATTTTATGGAAGTCTAATTTGAAATTCTTTAGTAAAATTTTCTGTCTTTTTATATAGTTTCCATACAGTTCTCTTTGACTTATTCTTAAGTTTTGTCTTCTGTTATAATGAAAGAAAACTTTTTCTATTGTATTATTATATTATCTATTTTATCAAATATGTACATCATTTATATTTATAGTATATACATTCCTGTATGGAGTAACCAAGATGGCTTCAGGATTTCCCTCAGCCTGACTAGACTTCTTCCTGACCTGCCTTTTCTGAAAACATTTTCCTTGGAAGACTTGTGAATTCTTTAACCCCTTCCCTTTGAGATATGTTTTTAAAAACTTCTTGCCAGTGTCACAACTCAGGAGTGTCTTTCTTAAGGACCTGGAAACCATTCCTTTGAAATATAATCATCAAGCAAGATAGCATCCCCCTATGGCCCCTATCTTCTACTTTCTGTGGAAAGGTAGAAGCTCTCTTCCCCACCAACACCCCCTGCCACCCCGCAAGCTGTAAAACAACCTCCCATCAGGAAGACATGAGGAAGTTTACTTTTCCTTTGGGTAAGGCCAATTTTCAGACACAGGTGGTCTAAGATCTCCCCACCCCAGCTCTTAAAAATTCTCCATCCCTTTCTTTACAGCAGAGTTGAGATTAGACTGGGTTCTGGCCTTTCTCCCCCATTGCAATAGTCGTGAATAAAGTCTTCCTTGCCTGTTTTACTTTGTTTAGTGCAACTTTTCCTTTGACAGGGGTCAAAAATGTTTTACTAAATTCCTGTGTTTTTCCAGATAAATAAGAACTTCCAAAGAAATGATGATGATGTTTTTTACTATCTTATATTTAAAAGCTTTTGCTTTTCAATTGCTAAGAATTGCTTTTAAGTACAGTTGGCCCTTGAACAACACAGGTTTGAACTGCATGGGTTCACTTACATGCAGATTTTGTTTTAATAAACACATATGACAAACTACACCATTTACTGTTGGTTGAATCTGTGGATTAGGACCCATGGATACAGAGGAGGGCTGACTGTAAAGTTATATGCAGATTTTCAACTGCATGAGGGGCAACACCCCTAACCCCATGTTGTTCAAGGGTCAACTGTATTATTAATAACTTACTAAATAATTTTCAACATTAAGTTCTACCATGCACTATTAACTTTTATTGGTGATTGACTCAACAGGGATTTTGTCATGTATTTGTATTAGAATATTCTATGTTAGCTTTATAAAGTGAATTTAGAAGCTTTTCTTCTAACATAATTATTGTACATATCCTCAGTTTTATAGAATTTATCCACAAAATCTATTCAGTCCCATACTGATTTTTACATCTAGAAATCTGGTTACTATAAAAATTAACTCATTGTTGTTTTATTCTAGCTGTCTCTTCTTATGTCACTTTATGTCAAATTTCTGATATAATTATTTATAAAAATATTCAAATTAAT
This sequence comes from Balaenoptera physalus, assembly GCF_965194825.1. Lineage (NCBI taxonomy): Eukaryota > Metazoa > Chordata > Mammalia > Artiodactyla > Balaenopteridae > Balaenoptera > Balaenoptera physalus. Next base: position 96,440,711 of record NC_138884.1, read on the forward strand.
TAGTGTAAATTTATATATATTACTCTGTTACATCTTTAAGTTGTCTCATAATGAATATGCTTATTATATAGCATAATATTTGCCAACTTTATGGTTGTATTTTTCTTTTTTCTTCTTGTTTTTGTCATATTTGGATCTGCATCATTATTTTATAACATTGTCCTGGAAAAATTAGCCATAGTAATAACACATGATAAAGAAAATTAAGCTATAAACTTTGAAGAAAGGGGAAATAAAATGTTAAGACTAAATATGTAGAAAACTTAATTAATTTAGAATTGGCAATTTATTAAGAAATATACAAAAGTCAATAGTCTTCCTATATTTCCTCCTATAACCACTTAGCAGATATGATGACTATTTCTAACAATAGTGACAAAATATAAAATGTATAAAATATTAATATCCCTATCTTTAAAAGATCATTACATCTAAAAGTCTTATTATGGGAACAGTGATAATAGTTTTTATTACTATGACTAACATTTAATAAAATGCCTACAAAATGTTAGACATATGATCAACCTGTTTTTACAATAATTTGTTTAATCCTCTTTAAAATCATGTTGATTCTGGTGCTATTATTTGCCCCATTTGATGGATAAAGATCTAAGATTAGATAAAGACACCTGCACAAAAATAAACAGCTGGTAAATGCCAGAGCTGAGATATGAACTTGTTTTGTCTGGTGGCTACCCAATACTGACCTCCACAGCAGAAACAGAAAGTTGCTAACTCAATGTCCAGTCTCCTTTTTTCTTTCTGAACAGAAACAGAATTTTGTTGGGGATAAGAAGGTACCTACTAGAAAAAAAAATATACACTATGGGCAGAGAAAATATAATTCACATATATTCTCTTTACCTTTCTCCTTCTAACTGCCCAAAATATAAATAGGATTTTAAAAGTGAAGCCACTTTCTTGCAGCCATCAAATATGAGGATCAAAGCCAGCTGCAATGACAATATGCAATCCTAGAGGCAAGGATATAGTGAGATAAGAATTCTCATAGACTTTATTCAGGAGGGTGAGTAGTTATAAACTATATTTTGAAGCAATTTGGGAATGAATATATAATATTCAAAATATTTTGCTTACTATTAATATCTTTCCAAAACTTCCAATAATATCCTTAATTAAATCACTGTACATCCAAACTATGGGATATTATTCCAATGTTAAAAAAGATGATGTTCTCAAAAACTAACAAATTACTTAGGAAAATACTTATGATATATTATTTGGTGGAAAAAAACAAAATGCAAAAAAACTATTAATTAAGATTTCAAATGTGTGTATATTTGCATATGTGTGTGTGTATGTGCACATACATATGCATTATGTGAACATTCTAATGTAATCATTTTCATGGTGATGGGAGACATTTTTATTTCTGAATATTTCAAGTAGTTGCTAATAATCATACATGGCTCTCATAAATTTTTTAAAAACCTATGCTCTAAATTCATTAGATATTCAATCAAAGCATCTTTTGAAAGCTGTCAGAGAAAATAAGTCTAATGTTAAAGCAGCCAGTTCACCAAACATTCCAAGAAGGGAATAAAAAAAATTGCCAGCTGTGCGAGGGTGTTGGAACTTGGCAAAGTGTTCCCTATGAGTGGCCACTTGATATGCCCACTTGAGTGTGGGGCCCAGAATTAAGGGTGTGTTATGGGCCGACTTCCTTTATTCTGAAGTCAGGAGCTATGAGAACAAGGGTGAATAAAAATTGTTTTTTTAATCTATCTGGTTTAGACAGGATCATTAATGTTATTTTCCATTAAACTCATGACAATCAGAGGAACTGTTATTCTTTTTCCTCACACAGAATTTTTATATTGAAAACAAAAAGATAAAGTTGAATCTCAACAAAATTCCATCAGCCTTAATGGCTGCTAACTCAGTGCATAAGAATTTCTAGAAAGCAAACCTTTCAAAGTGTAAATTAATTAAACAAGGAGGCCATTAGACTGAGGGGTCTCTAATGCCATGGTGACCTGTGTAAGCAAACCAAAATCTAAGCCTTTAAGTGCCTCAAAGTTATGAAATTGAAACCTAAGGACAACCAATCACAAACAGCCAACTAGGCTTTAAACTATAGCCAATCAATAATCTCCTTACTTTGCTTCTCCCTTTTCTCTATAGAACTGTCTCCCCAAGATCCTGTTGGTGGAGTACTCCTAACCACTTCTGGTTTGGCGCTGGCCAATTGGAATCAACTTTTGCTCACATAAACTCTTAAAAATTTCAATATGCCTCAGCTTATCTTTTAACAAACATATGATTCAAAAATAAAATGAAAATTGACTTAATTTCAAGACAGTAAATATAAAGATATAATGACATTATCCACATTGAAAAAACAAATATGGCAGCAGGGTATAGTGGAAGTTCCTTCTAGATCAGGAGGCACAGCATTTGGCTCTGTGTCCAAGTTCTGCTATTAATAAGGTGTTTAAATTTTTATAAGTAGCATATGTTTCCTGAGCTTTATCTCTTCCTCATACAAAGGGGAATGATATCTGCCTTATCTACATATTTCATCTTTTATTGTAAATACTAAATGAAACAACATATATAATAGTACTACATGATGAACAAATTATTTCAAATATAGTTTTTAATGTTATATAGCACAGTATGGCAGACATTCTTTTCAAGCTCCTCCAACCCCTTCCGCCCACCTCAATAATTTACCATTTTATAGGAAAGGACAAACTTATAACAATGTCTTTAAAAGCCCTGCTTTACATCTCTGACCACGTCTCCTATTTTCGTAACTCTAGCTCACTCTTCTCTGCTCACCTTCATCCCATGATGATCACTGGTCATCACTGGACATGATGATTACCATGGACACTATGCCTCAGAATTTTGATTTACCATTTCCTTTAACTGAAACACTACTATCTCAAATCCAAATGGCTTCATCTTTCAACACTTCTAAGTTTCCATCCAGATGCTTTCTTATTACGGAGGTCTACTTTCACCAGTCTTTAAAGTGGCATCCTTCCTCTTGGTCATCTCAATCCCATGTTTAACTATTTTACCTGTTTCCTTAATAGCCTGTCTCACAGAACTACAATGTAAGCTTTATAATGATGAGGATAATTTTGTGCCTCAAACACAGTAGGCACTCCATACGTAAGTAAGAATAAATGAATAATAAGGAGCTGTCCGCTCAATTACTTTCTCTTTTGCTTTCCTTTACCAGAGGAACTAGAAAATGAATACTCTCTTCTCCCTGCTACCTTCCAGTGAGGTGTGTTCTTATCATGTGTTTCTGGGCAGTGAGACAGGAATGGATGTTTGGTGACAAGGGAATCCTCTGCAAATAAAAGATAAACCTTCTCATAGAAATGGCTTTTGAAATGTCTGACTTTTTCCTTTCCTGGAATGAGAAAATGAAATGTGAAGGCTAAGCAGTTATCTTGTGACTTTAGGGATAAAAATCACACACCAAGGGTGGAGGAAAAGTAACATAAACAGAGTCAAATGACATCAACTATTTGATGATATTGCTGAATTCATAAAAGTAAATTATGATCACTGATTATTAACTCCTTCAAACTCCACCTCATGGACATCTGTATTTTAATGGAAAAACACTCCAACTGTCAGGGATTGATATCCAGTGGTGGCACTGAAAGTTTGTAGAACCAGTCACAAAGGAAGATATTTTGAGGAAGAGTGTCACTGAAATTAGACTAAGAGATATGACCATGCATTCTGTTTCCTCGATGTTCACTATTCTCATGCTCATCAATAGGGGAGTTACCCAGCTTGTTGATAAGGAAGAAGAAAAGCTCATTCCTAACTTCTTCATGCATATGATATAGCCAATGAAATAAAGCACGTATATTGAAGAATATCTAAAAACTAAGGGTAAAAATAATTTAGTGCTCACCGAAGACAAACTAATTATTATCCATATAGTGTCGCTTAAATATTCTTTTGAAAACAACATTGAAAAAAATTACAACAAACAACAACAATGGTAAAAGATAAAAGGCATATAGGCAGTGGAACTCAAATATTACGTAAGAAAAGTCATATGAAAGTTAAACCACATCAACTGACAGTTGAAACTATTCCCTTCTCAATTCCTACCAGTCGATGCTGCTGAAGAACAGAATTTCCCTTAGGATGGTAGAGTGGAAAGAGCTTGGTCTTTGAAATCAAACAGACATGATCCAAATCTCTGCTTCTCCTCACATAAATTGTGGCTTTACACATGTTCCTCTGTGTGTCTCCAGCTTAGCAGCTAAAATCTGGGCATTATCATACCCGTCTTATTTATAAGGTAGTGTGATTAGTAAGTGATAAAATACATATACATTTTTTATAACATTGTTGTTCTTTTTTCTGAACCAATTATCAGGGTATAGGGTTCAAGGGAATCAGTCCATGGTTCTCCATTGCCTATTTCTATTGAGAAAAACGCTCTAAAGTTCAGTGTGGTCCCTGGAGCCCTTGGGGGTCCTCAAGACCCTTTCAGGGTCCACAAGGTTCTGTATTTCCAATTGCATTATCTGTGTAAGGCCAGATTTTCTTCACATAGTTCAACTAACAGAGTATGTACACTGCAGATTGAATGGAGAAGTACAAGAGAGTTCAAGTGTCTTTTATCAAGCCAGAGATCAAGAAGATTTGCAAAAATATAAAGGAATGTCACTGTTCTCATTAATTTATTTGTTCTTGTTTTGTGAAATACATTTTCCACAGAATATTATAGGTATTAATATATAGGTTTATCATCATTCTAAAATAAGTAAATAAATGAATGTTTTAAAATGTTCTCAATTTTAATTTCTAATGTAAAAGATTAATAGCTGTAACCTGCATAAACGAAAACACTCTGGGGATGTTCAATAATTTCTAGGAGTATAAAGGGTGCTGTGACCAAAAAGCCCTGCAGACCTAAACAGCTACTCCTTGGCATTTATCACAACATGTAAGATAAGCTTAGGCTGTCATCTCCTTCCTTAGGAAATACAATTCAGATTGAATACATACACACCGATACAGACATATTCTGTACATATATACACACATATATATGTGTGTGTGTATATGTTTATATAATATGATAAATAAATCACTAATTTATTTGGATAACGGTATTCCCTTAATTATTAGAATTCTACGTTTTTATGATCTCAAATTGCTTTGGCGTGGAATCCAAAGAAAAACTATGTGAATTTGATGATCTCATAGTACCATTAAAATTGTGCAAGATAACCATGAAAATGTGTCATTATTTGCTACCTGCTGTCCTAACTGTACTGGACCTAAACATTGATAGTCCTAAGTCCCAACCGATAATGAAAATGTTTTGCAAGCTTGAACAATAAAGGACAATACTGTACATAATTATAGCATAAGCTTCTGTAATAAACACTACTATGTTAAAACCAAAAGACCAGGGAAGAAAATGCTTATCAGCATAAGGGAAACATAAACACTCAAAGATAGCGGCCTGCCAAGGTAACATAGAAAGTATGTTTAAAATCTTAATGTGACTAGAAAATAATTGAATTCCATTTGCAAGTAGTTTTAGTTTACTAGGGAATAAAATTATTCCTGTGTTATTTTTATTCACACAAAAGCTGAGCCATACAAGTTGTGTCATACACGTGTAGATGTTTTCTTCCTATTCACATTGATTGATTACACAAATTTTATTATAAGCAGAGAAATAACTGAATTCACTTAATATAAGATAAAGGTACCTTAAAATTACAAAATTGCCCAGAAGGTTGTTGGGCTGACTTACCTTCATTTTCCCATCAGATGCTTCCTCTGGGCTCCCATCTACGCCTTCTCTGGGTTGCAGGGTGTTGACTTCCATGGGCTGCATCATCCCCTGTATCCCAACTCCTCTATCCTCAGTTTTGGTTTGGCCAGCAGAGGCAGCAGCAGAGAATTGGTCCTCTGGAGAGACAGAGAGAGAGGAAGAGGGAGAGGGCGAGGGAGAGAGAGACAGATTGAATCCTTCCTCTCCTTATTGCCAAGCTGCAGTTTTTTACGGTGATTGATTTCCTCTGCCTCAGGGATCAAATTCCCACAGCTGCCACTCTCACCAAGTGCTAGGTTCCCCTCATTTCCCTATATCACATTGCTCCTTTGGGCAAACAGGTAATAAAGGCGTCCAACATTTGCTGGTGCCAGAATGCTTCACCGTCCCTTCTTGGATCCTTTTATCCTACCTCCATCTCTGTAAACAGACCTTACGTTAACACTTTATTAGACTTTTTTGAATTAACATTTTGGGTATGTCCTGCTGATTGGTACGGCTGTTGTTTCAAAATCTTTCACAATCCAGTGTGATTTTCAGATACCACGGGAGGAGGTTGTCTGTCTATTAGGTTGCTGTTTGGTAAACCTAACTGTTACTGAAAGCTCATTATGTGACTAACTTATTCACGCTATAAGGAATCAAGTTTAGCATTTGCTGTCCTAGCCAATAAAACCAACCAGACTATTTCATATAGTTTCATCTACAATACGTAAAGGGCAAAACTTTTGCTGAGTTTTAAATTTTCCTATATTTCAAGTAAATATAGGAAATTTTTGTGCAATATATGTGCAATGTTGAAACTACCATGAACAAATTAGTTACTAAAAAGTGAATGCTAACTCATTTAATATGTATTTTTACTAAACAGAGAGGTGAAATGGCAAGACACATGGGTTCCTTGATGGTATAAGTGTCATATCTAAGAAATTTTAGAGGTATAGTGTCGAATACTATAGGATTTTTTTAACTAACAGCAATTATAATAGTCTAAGTACTTTACATATATTGAATCATTTTAACCTCTTAAAAACTCTATGAGGTAGGTTCAATTCTTCCTCCATTTTGTAGGCAAGGCCTTGGTCACAGAGAAATTAATTACTTGCCCCAAATCACACAGTAGAGGCTGAGCTGGAAATATAACAAAAGTTAAAAGTAATTAAATTGGCTTTTGCAGATGTCATTTTCTTTACTTCTTTTAATAAAAGTAATAAGCAAATTTCCAAAGAGATTAAGAAATTGACCTTTGGAGATAAATCTAAAATTCTACGACCCATATTAGTAAATTTTATCTTACATTTACTCAATTATGTTTTAGTTGAAATACTTTTTACTAGACTATTATCTTAAGCTTCTCTTTTATTGTTTGGTTTTATTTTATGAGAAGAGAAAAATGATAGCAATGCAACTGGATCACAAAGATAAGTGGAAAAATAAATGAAAGAATCACACGACACAAGAAATAGATACATCACTGGCATTCCTAGCTCATCCTTTCTCTATTTCTGTGCTGATGTTATAAAGGGGAAAACACACAACTCTCCTGACTCTCATGGACATATCATGAGGGAGAAAAAATGTGAAGAAAATAATTACATCTGTGAACATTATCATGAAACAAAAACCTAAGATAAAATAGAAGTGAATTTTTCAAATTAAGAAAACAAGGAAGCATTTTTCTGAGTTGAACCTAGACCTGAAGGAAGAAAAGGTCTTGCCTAGATGGGAAATGGGTTGGTGAAAAAAGAAAATATTCCAAGGACAGGGTAAACTTGCAGAAAGTAAAGCCTGGAGGGAAAGGGAGCGCAGATTTTTTTGAGAAGTAAAATTCATCATTGTCTCTGGAATTCAGAACATTCTAGACACTGAGGCCTAGAGCTTACATTTTTAGAAAGAAAATAGAATATTTTCTATATTACGTTTAGGAGACAGAAGTTTTAAGAAACTCTCCTTCAAGTTGCTAATACCAGCCTATTTAAAGTCAATGACTCTCTTTTTTCGTAGTTTTCCAGCCTGGAGGGAGAATGCAAGACAAAGGGAAGGAACTGAGTAAAGCTGAAATGACCAGGGAATTTACCTTGAAACTAGTCTATGAAAGCAGTGTCTTGATAATTGCTCCTAAGGGATTTTATCTATGGAAAAAGCTGAGTAACAAATGGAGAACAGGGTATATTTTAACATGAAATTAGAGTTATAATTTAATTAGTACCTGTTAGGAATTTCACATGTATTATATGTAATCCTTATAGAACTTTACAGTAGTGGTACTTTTACCCACTTTTTATAGAAAAGAAAACTGAGAAGTCCCATGACTTGCCCAAGTTTTATATCTTTACCTGGCAGTGCTGGAATTATAAACATGGCTAGTCTGACTCCAAATTCCTTGCTCTTTCTATGCTACCTCTTTGAGATGAAAAAGCTGTCTTCTTAAAGCAAAGTTCAGTACTAACATGGGAGAAAACTAAGAAGGATGGAAGTTGCAGATGAAAGGTTGAAAATATATAGAAATGTATCATATTTTAAATTACTCTCAATTCTCTTTTCATTCATTGGAATTTTTTTTTAATTTAAGATTTACTGTTTTGAGATGTTTCTTATAAAAATAGATAAATGTCTATAAGGGGCTTGTAGGGAGGATTCAGTGCAATGTGGGAAATGAGAGAAACAAGAATACATATCTACCGACTTCTAGTTTCAGAGAATGAATGTGCCTTGAAAGCTAATTCTACATAGCTTTGACCATCTGCTTTGTGAGAATATTTTTGACTCAATTTTGAGTTTGACAAGTTGGACTCAATTTTATGGCTGGTGTTACATGTCAAGTAATGTTTAAGTACTATACAATACAGACATTATTCAAATTTAATACTGGTGAAAGCCTAGAAATAGGCATTGCAATCTGCATGTTACAAATGGGGAATCTGAGACTTAGCAACATTATACAACTTTCACTTAAGAATCCATGAAGAACGCTTGTGTTTGGTTATTACCTACCAGGGGATATGCTTAATGGTTTACAACTGTTATCTCAATAAACCCAACACTATTAATAGGGAGGATGATGATAATAGTGAAGGTGATGGTGATGGTGATGATGAGGATGATGATGGTGATGAAGAATATGATAATATCCATTTTACAGGTGAGGACCTTGGGTAAACAGCTCCACCCACTGCATCCTGCATACTGAACTTAACTAAAGATTTGAGGGATCACTTTAAAACTCAGAATTCCCAGAATATTCCCTCAGGAAATTGTAAATTTAGCACTTTTTAGCATGGGGATATTTTTTTTTACTCCACTTGGGTGATCATTCAAAGAATATAGTGTTAAATTCATATTTGAGGTTTAAAAGACTACTCCAAGTACCAGAGCTTTGAGACCTGATTATCATCCATCTGTGGCAATTAAACTAATGGTCTCTATTCTAAGAAAAACTATTGGTTTGGCATCTCATTTATTTCATTACTCAAGCTCATTTTTCCAGCTGTGATCATATGCTGATTGGGATATGCATAAATGAAAATCAGAGAGCCCTAAATACCATAATATATGTATTGGCTTAAAATTTAACACCTTGGAGACTTCATGGGAAATTGCTTCTTGTTTAGAAATATTTTAATAACCTTGGCCCTGAAATGCTCTTAGATGGCCAATTCAAGCAAGAGCTGATGGCATTAAAAGAGAGAGCAAAAAATTAGTTGACTTTGATCATGAAAATGTAATTATAAATTTATAAGTGGAATCTAACGTTTTCAGGATGTTAATACAGAATGACAATTTAGAACTCCTATGCTATTTCAACTTTATGTTTCATTTGATCCAATCAAACTGTATTTATCTCCTCCTCTCTCCTATTATCTATGTCACATGCACATAGATAGCATGGGCTCCCTCCTCCACATGCCTGTCTACACCAGAAAGCACTGTGGATAATACATTTGCTCCCGCTCAGTCAGTCTACTACTTTCACTTTACCACTCAGTTAATATTATAATTTTTTAAAACTTGCACTATGATGAAAGTAATATAATTAAATTGATTATATATACAGATAAAATGATTACATTAATAAAAAGCTATATTGATAAAAATGTATATATATGTTAAAATAAATAGAATCAGTAAGGAGAAAAAATTTATTCATTTCTGAAAAGAAAATGAAATGATTTTTTCCTTGTTTGCCACTCCTAAAGATTAAAAAATTTGAATTTCACAAATGTATCTGGAGGCCATCAATTAGTTACTATGTATATAGGAAGCTAGTTCAACCAAAACTTTTAAAGACAATACCTTATATTATAAATTATGTAAAAATACAGTTAGTCCTGTTTTGAGGATGACCAAATGGATAAATTAGGAACATGTTAATTTTCCTAATATTTAACGTATCAGAACAGCTATTCTCAATAAGGAACATGTACTCTCAAGGATTTGTCAACAAATTATGACCCATAAAGAATTCAAATATGCCACTCCCTGTCCATCCTCTATTGGAGATCACTGCTACTAGTGTTGGGAGAATCCCATGTGTTCAGAAGGCTATACTTGGGGAAGTGGGGGGGTTAAGTGCAGAACCACTCAACCTCAATCACATTTGAAAGAAAGAAACATTGTCAGCATCTTCCGTAGGCTTTGGGGAATATTAATGAACAAAATACTGTGAAACTGAAATGTAATGACATACATAAGGAGTAGTAAAGATTCCTGCAGCATCCTCACTCCCATTGAGGACCCAATTAGCTAATCCAATTACCATGCTAAAGGATGTGTCTTTGTTTTGAGGTAAACAAAAATGTTATGAACTTCACTGGGGAAAAGGGGACTTGACATTTATATGAACTCATGTTTGGTATTTATGGGGATTCTGTTGTTATATTGGTTATTTTTAAATTATTTAAATTATAATGTAAGAACTGCTGTTTGCAAAATATTCAAAAATAAAAAGATTATTCCAAAAATTCCCTTTCTCCATATTATATCTACTTCTAGGGTAATTTGCTCTTTGTATATATTCATAAGTAAGGAAATGAACAACATTGGAGAAAAAATATGTATGTGTATATATATGTATATGTGCATGAATTTTTAAAATAGTATCATGCTATAGAACTTGTTCTGTAATTTTTTAAACTTCATAACATGACAGGGATGTCTCTTCATATCTATTCACATACAGCCCCCTTATTTTTTTATATTTCAAAATAAATATTATTCTATATTATTCATACACAATGAGACGGTTGCAGTATGGTTCTCAAGAGTGCTAACTTGAGTACTTAATTGTTGATCTAGAAGTAAGCTTTTTATACTCAGATTCAAGCTCAGTCACTTACTAGCTGTATTAATTTAAATATTTTTAAGCTCTTTGTGCCTAGGCTTCCTTATCTATGAAATGGAAATAATAACAATACATAGACATCATTAAGATTATTTTGAGATTAAATGGTTAATTCATTTATTCAATTTATTCAACAAATATTCACTAAGCATCTTCTAGATGCCAGATAGATCAAAGCACTTTTGATTCTTCACTGAACAAAGCTGACAAGGGTTTTTGTTTGTTTTGTTTTTTGGTTTTGTTTTGTTTTGTTTCATTTTCTCTCATGGAGCTTAAATTCTAGCAAGGAGGTACAGAAAAATTTACAAATAATAATAAAATAAATCTGTAAATTATATAGTGTGTTACAATAAGTACTATGCACAATAGAAAAAGGAGAGCAAGGAGGGCAGTTGGCCAGAACAGAGTGAGTGAAGGATAAAGCTGTAGAATATTAGGTTATAGAAATAAGGAGGACAGGGAGGAAGCATAAGGTAAGTCTTCACAGAACACTGAAGGAACTCAGGAACCACTGCAGGACTCAGACTGGAGGAGTGACATCACCAGATTTACACTGTACAAGATTCCTTTGGCTGCTATCTGGATAATAAAATGTAGCTGCGGAAAAAGCTTAAAAACGCAAATTAGGAAGCTACTGCAGTAAAATCTAGCTTACAATTGATGGTGACTCAGGCAGGATATTGCCAGTGGAAGTGGTTGAAAGTCATTGGATCTGGATATAATTTAAAGGTCAAGAAAACAGGATATGCTGGTGAATTGAATTTGAGGTGTTGGAAAAAGCAAGCATTCAGAGATGACTTCAAGTACTTTACCCTTAATACCTAGATGGATGGAGTTGTCATCAAATGGAAATGGGGAAACTCCAGGAGAAGTAGGCTTAGCAGAGAAAACCAGGAGTTAAACTTAGGTCATGTTAAGTTTGCAGTCTCCTAACATCCAAATGGAGATATTGAGAAGCCAGTTGTCAAATAATGTAATTCACATCTAATAGGTCTTAAAGATACTCTGATGTAAGCTAACTTTGTTGGATTATAACAGGTTTCTAAAGAAGATGATTATGATGTTTCACTCACAGTGAGTACTAGGTTAGTGGATGTAAAATTTGTTACCACATTTCTAGCTTCAAGCTGCATGTGCATGGCTTAAAGAATAATAAACAGGTGACTGGGTGCTGGCGATTGTAATGAGTACCCACACAAATGCCATATGCTGCTTTATCAAAACCAATCATATCCATTAGATTCCTATCATGTCAATGTGCTAGGCCTAGTTCGCCAGAAAAATAAAAAATAGAAGGAATCATGACCACCACTCACTCGGATTCTGGGAGAGCTTTTGTGCTCTGATGGAATCCACATTGATCAAGAAAAAGAATCAGGTCGAGCCAGAAATAGCAAAGACCTCTTTCTGAGTTTAGTGACCTTGATGTGACAAAGCTACCCTGCAGTGTCTTTAAAAAGGTATTCTAGAAAAGAAAAGCAATTCTCCTATTGACTCCTCCCCATCTGAAGAGACTTTCATTCTCACTACTCCACGTAAGGTTACCAGAGGTTCTGTGTTGCTTAACGAAAAGGTCGTGCCTTATTCTACACCTTTCTTGACTTAACATTATTTGGCAGAGTTGATATTTTTATGCTTGAAATATTTTCTCATTTGGCATCTGGAACATCATTCTTTCTTGGTTGTTGTTCCTTCGTGGTATCTTTTACCGATTCACCAATCCCACCTCCACCATTGCCAAATTGCTCTGCCTTCAATTTCCCCCAAAGCAGTTGCAACCTTCTACATTTCTTTACCCAAAGCACTTGGCATTTAACTCTCTCTTCTATGATATAATCAATTCATAAACAAATCCTTTTATGAAAGTACACTCAGAATCCAGTCCCTTTGCAATACTTCCACTCCTACCATGGTGCTTTTGCTTAGGTTCGTATAACAGATTTCTAAAGGTTTTCTCCCAGTGTCCTTACTCTCCTTCCTAATAGTCAATTCTTAACACAGCACCAGAGTGCTCCTTTTCAGATTTCTTTCCTTTGCTCAAAATCTGTCAGCAGTTTTTCACTTAATTCATGAAAGGTCCTACATACACTGACATTATCTCCTATTGCTTTAAGACTTGTTCATTCAGATTTACCCATAGGGGTTTATTATTATTTCTGAAATACCCTAAAGTGTCATCACATCTTAACTGCCTTAGAACATTTGACTTGATGTTGTCTCTACCTGGAATGCTCTTCCTGACGATGCTTTGTGACTCATTTCTCCCTTCCTCCAATTATCTGGTTGTCTAGTCTCTTCTCAATGATTCCTTCTTTAAGACCCAACAAAAGATGGCAATCCCATTTGTCTCAGTACCACTTATCTCTATGAGAAATACCATGCATGCAGATTTTTGTGGCTTGTCATTTTCCTCCCACTAGAACTTTGTTCCCAATAAATAGCTGTTAAACTAATTAATAAATTCTTCTTTGAAATGGTGCCTGTGTTTATTTTAATTACTCAACAGGGAATTTCTCTCTCCTAATTTTCTCTTTAGGAAAATGTTCCTAAGCCTGTTATTAGATCCACTCTCCAGATGGCCAGGTAAGCTATGTGATTTTTGCCCCCTCTGCCTCTCTGCATAAGATTCAATGCAGTGTCATATCTGCCTGAGGCTCCTTGAAGACTATATTTTCCTCTTGATTAGTGAGCAGTTGAAAATTATATTTTAATATGGAAAGAGTCTGGTAGTGTTTTGAATTATTAAAAACCAGCAGAGACCTGAATATTAAAGGTTACATAATATATCTATCATTTCATCACCCTTATCTTCTCCATCATCATTGTTTTTGTGGTCATAGTTAACATTTACGAATAATTTACTACATAACATAAACTGTTCTCAATTCTCCACGTGTACTGACTTGCTTTATCCTTTCAACAACTCTATACGGCAGGTATCACTACCTATTTTATGGATTGCTTTCTCTATTTTACAGATGATGTAACTGAGACAAAGTAATTTGGCTCAGGATTTTTGTAACATAAATATCCAACTTGAAAGGGGCTGATGGTTAAAAGAAATTCAAATAATGAGCAGTAACTTATACTACAAATCTACAGCTATTAAAAGAGAAGAGGTGGGTTCTGGTTCAAGGTGGTGAAATAGGAATATTCTGAACTCACCTCCTTCTGTGGACATACCAAATCTAAAGCTACATATGGAATAATTTCTTCTAAAAAATACCTAAAAACTAGCAGAACAGCTTCTTTACATCAGGCAAAGAAGGGAAACAAAACACATCAAAGCAAGTAGGATAGGCTGAGGTACAATCTTAGCATAAACCTCACCTTCCAACCTCCCACCCCACATGGTGACCCACAATTGGGAAGGAATTCAAAACCTGGCTCTTCTGCCTGAGGAGTGAAGGGTTCATATCCCATATTGGGTGTCCCAACTTTTAAGACCTACACCTGAGAGATGAGTCCCCCAATTATCTAGCTTTGAAAACCAACTATACTCACAGCCATGAGACATATGGGGCTGTGGTAAACTGAGAAACAGCTCTTAAAGGGCTCACAAACTGGAGAGGGTGTGGAGAAAAGAGAAACCTCTTGCACTGTTGGTGGGAATGTAAATTGATACAGCCACTATGGAGAACAGTATGGAGGTTCCTTAAAAAACTACAAATAGAACTACCATACGACCCAGCAATCCCACTACTGGGCATATACCCTGAGAAAACCATGATTCAAAAAGAGTCATGTACCACAATGTTCATTGCAGCACTATTTACAATAGCCAGGACACGGAAGCAACTTAAGTGTCCACTGACAGACGAATGGATAAAGAAGATGTGGCACATATATACAATGGACTATTACTCAACCATAAAAAGAAACGAAATTGATTTATTTGTAGTGAGGTGGATAGAGCTAGAGTCTGTCATACAGAGTGAAGTAAGTCAGAAAGAGAAAAACAAATATCGTATGCTAACACATGTATGTGGAATCTTAAAAAAAAAAAAGTGGTCATGAAGAATCTAGGGGCAGGATGGGAATAAAGATGCAGACCTACTAGAGAATGGACTTGAAGACACGGGGAGGGAGAAAGGTAAGCTGGGACGAAGCGAGAGAGAAGCATGGACATATATACACTACCAAATGTAAAATAGATAGCTAGTGGGAAGCAGCCACATAGCACAGGAAGATCAGCTTGGTGCTTTGTGACCACCTAGAGGGGTGGGATGGGGAGGGTGGGAGGGAGGGAGATGCGGGAGGGAGGAGATGTGGGGATATATGTATATGTATAGCTGATTCACTTTGTTATAAAGCAGAAACTAACACACCATTGTAAAGCAATTATACTCCAATAAAGATGTTAAAAAAAGGGGGGGGGGCTCACAAGCAAACTCACTCACCCCACGGCCCAGAGCAGAAACAGCCTTTAAAAAGTGCTCAGGCTTCATGTGAAAGAGGCTTATTTGCTCATTTTAAAGCATCAGAATGAGGATCAGGGCTGTGCTGGGATACTGTCAGGACACAGACTCCGGTGGGCACTACTTTTTTAACTCTAGGCTTTTATTTAATTGATTTATTTATTTACTTATTTATCTCTAGACTATATTTCTCCCTGGTAGGCCACCTTTTTTTTTTAGGTGTTTTTGTTTTTCTTTTTGTTCTTTATTTTCTTTTCGTGGCAGGTGCCAGCCATCTTGGCACTCCCCCTTTGCCTTGCTGCAGAGTGTATCTCCCAGAGGGGAGTTTCTGTGTATATCTGGTGTCCCAGTGTTTACATCTGGTGACCCAGTTTTTGCAGATGTAGCCCAGGGGACACCCCTTCATCACCTGGCCTTGAAGGCCAGGGGACTTGCATTCCTGTGTCCCGTGGAACTTTAACAGTTGGAGAAATAGTTCTTGGCAGATTACCACCTCCAGGACATTTGCATAGACAGCCGGCTGAAACCCCCAGTCTTTCTGAGAAAGAGGTCTATTTGCATGTCCAGGAGCTTTGGCCTGAGGACATGCAAATAGGCCTCTTTCTCAGAAAGAGTGGGGGTTTCAGCCGGCCGTCCATGCAAATGCCCTGGTTCGGCACATTTCAAGGAGCCTATGGAGGTGTTCTCAAGGGAACTAAGGCTGGTGGGTGCAATCTTTGAGCTCTCCCTCTGCTTTGCTCCAGCTCACTGGTGTCTTCCAAAAGGGGCTTATATCCTTGTCTAGCACCCTGATTTTTGTATCTCCTGCCAGGGGACACCTCCAGATTGCCTGGCTCTGGAGGTCAGTGGGGCTTACGCTTGTGGTTCCACAGGACTGTATGTATTTGAGTTCTTTAAAAGCTGCTGCCTGACGGACTGGCTTCCAACAGCCTGAATCTAGGTGCTGATGGAGGTCCTTTCCTTTGGGACCCTGGCGGGTCTTGGTACACTCTCAAATACTAGGCGTTATTACAAATAAAATCGGTTGCTTGGACAATAACAAAGGTTCAAAAGACAACCAAGAGCTAGGAAACAGTTGAACAATAAGGTTCCTTTCCTATACAGGCTCATATTTCTTCAAGACTGGGAGAGGCAGCTGTTTCATCTAATGGTTAGAAACCAACACAGAGAGTCAAGCAAAGTGAAGAAACGGAGGGATATGTTCCAAACGAAAGAACAAGATAAAAAGTTTACTGAAATGGAGGTAAGTAATTTACCTGAAAAAATAGAGGAGGAGACACATTGCCCTGCTGTGGGGATGAGGAATGGCCAACTCACAGCTAGGCACATGCTCAGCAGACTGGGGACAAATTAACACAGCAAGAGAAGCACCTTTCACTTGAACTTCATAACTACCAGTTCTGTATTGTTAATCGTGTCTCAACAGTCTTATGCCAGTCCCAGACAAAAAGCCCTAAGTGTTATTCAATTGTGTAATTTTGAATATTAGCTCACCAAATGTCTGTTTGGACAGACCCATTGGGAAACAAACTAGTCATTTCAATCTTCTAAATACTGAATTGGCTTACCTAATCACTCATTTTATCACTGAATGGTTATTGGCCTGTAAATCAGTTCATTTGGGGACCAGGTGTCACCATCTAAAATATGCCTCCGTTTCATTTGCCTTTTCACCTGCTGCCTTGCTTTGCAAAACACACAGGTGCTAGGTCAATAAGCCATACTTAAATGGCCAACAGTCAGCAATACCAAGAAACACTGAATGACATCAAAGACACAATTTCAAAAGGTATCCACTATGAAAAATGAAATCAATCGTCAGCATTCCACAAATAACACAAGGCTGAAGCTTCTACTAATGAAAGCAACCCACATAATACACAAGGTTAAATCTCTCTTGCAAGAGGAAATAATAACTCACCTTACCAATTTGCGGAAGAACAGAAATGATGATTAGGTCAGCAGCTGGCATTATTCTTATAGATCCTCTTTCAAGAAATTAGTTATTGCCTATGGGCAAAACCAAATGGGCACAGTAAGAAAATCAACAGAAAAATGTATTCAAGATATTTGCTCCATCTATCCATAGAATTCTGATATTATTATAGTTGAATATATCATCTTTTTGATAAAAAGTGGGGTTTACAAACCTTAATAGTCTAAAGCTACTTTTATTTGTTCCAAAGTTTGGTATCTGTTTGGGTCTGTGCAACTCAAAAATAAGTGTCTAAAATATCTTAAAAATATTTTAAGCCTTCTCCTCTACTGAAAATTTCAAGTTCCTCCAATGGACAAACAAAAGCCAAATGTCTTGATTTCACTGACTTATTCATCAAATCTACTCACTTTCTGATTAGTAGTTTCGGCTTCCTAGAGACATCTGTGTGATCTGAAGATTTTGCATCTTGATGCTTTGCATGTGATTAAGGCTAGAGGTGGACTTTGATCCCATTACAACACAAAGCCACAATTTGGTCACAGTCAGCAGCTGACTGCCTGTAAGAGAAAGGTTGTTATAGTTTTTTATGTAATGTCACAGTGATCATAGGTTAGGTTAAGTGACAACACCTCGTATCACAGATGACAGCAGGAAGTCTCAGGAGTGATACTACACTTGCATAAATCTCAAGGAACTAGACTTGCAGCCTCAGTCCTGGAAGTTAAGAACTTGATTTTGTTGGCATGTATCTTTCAGGGATATGTCATCTTAACAAAACTCATAAGACTGAAAAAAAATCAGAAATCTCAATTATTGAAATTAGAGGAAGAATCAAAATGTCAAATGGAATGGACATTTGCAGCAATCTGATCGGCATATTTTCTCTATGCAAGAAAAGTATGTAGGGATCCAAATTATCAGAAGGTTTGTTGACTAACTGACCACAGGAGTTAATTTTATGATTCAAATGTCAGAATGCTAAATTCTAATAGCCTGATGCAGCCTTCTCACCCAATACACGGGGTTAGTGGGCAGACAGTCATGCCAACCCAACAAACAGTGCACTCAGTCAGCTTAGCACGGCCACCTTTGGTATTGCGAATTGCCTTTTTCTATGTTACCCGGCCTGACTATTGCCTTCTGCTTATACAATCTTTCTCCTAGCAAGATGGACAAAACTATTGATCCAATTACCATACCATCTGCTCCTTCAACACTTATAACATTACTGAGTCATCTTAGTTGGAACTCTGGGATTCTGTTCTATAGCTATTTGGTTGTACAATTACTGATCATTTGTTCAGTATATTTTCATTCAGAAAGTACTTACTAAGTATTTATTATGTGAAAATAACTCTTTTAGTCCCTAGGAGGACAACGTTATCCCTAGGTAATATAGAAACAGTCTTTGTCATCATAAACTTCAAAGTCTAAAAGGGAAAATAGAAATGAAACACATTATTAAAGTAAAATACACCAAATAGTATGATTGGCAAAGTTCCTGGAACTATTGAAACATCAGGAAATTTCTCTCAAAAGAAATGTTTACACTGACACTGAGAAATGAGAATTAATTCTTATTTTTCTATTACAGATGATCTGCTTGCTTATTATGTATAGACTTCATTGGTTAAGTTTTCACAGGATTTCTTTATTTCTTTTATTCATAAATTCATTTAGGGTATCTCATAGTTGCATACCACTGGACTGAACAAAATTAAGTCAAAGCTGACAATCTATATTATAAAAATAAAAGATATATATATTTAAAGTACCTATACAGCATCTAGCATAAATGATCTCTTAAAAAGCCATTATTATTGATGTTCAGTTGTTTAAAAATGAGAATTATTACACAATACTAGATCTAACTTGCCCTAATTCCTGTACAGAAACAAAATATTTTCTCAGCTCCCTCTCTCCATTCAAGACCATTAATACAAAAACTATATTTCTACTTTTAAAGGGGGAGGCTGGGGAATCTTCTGAAAGATGCTTTGAACTTAAGCCCAAGTCTTTAATATTTCAATAATCAGAAGTTTTCCTTGAACTTTATTAATATTAAAGGCTTGTAAGGCATACAAGTTCAAATTAGTGATGATACTAGCTCTATTTCACCAAGGAGCCCCGAGGGGAAGCAGGGCATATGTGGTGTCAGTTTACAGTCACGCTCAATCCCAGCAGCTGCCTCATGATTCTAGCTTGTGTTGCCAACTCCTCTCACCCCTAGCCACGCATCGCTGTTGCTTGCCCAAACACTGCAAGCTGCATGCACTTCCAGGAACCCGGACATTCACAAGCCGGCTTCTTCATAATTTGATATTCATCACAATTATCAGGCAACATGAAAACTATGAATATGATTGTCAAAATGAGAATTAGAGAGCAAGAATATACGCTGGCATTTAAAACCTGGTCAATACAGTTTAATACCTTAACTCTTAAGTAAAGGTTTCGTTACAATTCAGTCTAACTTATAAGTTTGTAACTATGACAGAATTCCAGATTCCTCCTACAATCTTTTTGATTTTTAAGACCCTCTACTCTCTGTCTGTACTCTTTCTATTTCTCACTCTTTGATGTCATCACGTCTTGATATTCATGAAGACATATTTGGAGGCCTTTGTACATTTTCCTGAGCTCCAAATTCTCTTTCAAAGCTTATTTCTGCCTAGTGGCATACAAACGGATTATATTACACCTTAAGCTTTTTTCAAATTTCACTAACATTTCCTAATTTGATGAGAAAATTTTGACCCAGCTGAGGCTTTTTCTTAAAATACCTTCACTAATTACTGTTTCTTAGTGTCATAGCATGCATGGAGGTCTTGCTCCCTTCTAATATCTTAGCCTTCATAAAATCTGGTTTTCTTCAGATTTATTTTATAAAACATAAATTTTGCCTTAAAAATCACTCTCTTAGACATCTTTTAACCTTCATCTCCATTATTACCTTTCGTTTTGTTCTTACTGTGTGTTTATTTGTTGTGCTTATTTTGCAGAAGGATACCAGTATCACTCTTTTCTTCCTCTTTTTTTTTTAAACATATCATATTTAGTGAGAATTTAAATCACAAAATAGTGAGAATTGTCATCAAAAATGTTTATACTAAATGTAGGCCCTAAACTTTTTCATTGATAAATGATGTGACACTAAACAAGAAGCACACAAAATGAAATTAAGTTTGTGTCTCATGTCATAGAACATTGAAGATATTCAATGTATATGAATGTATAGTATATATGTAAAAATATATACACACATATATATATATACACGTATACAAATATATATCATACATATACATGTATATATATTATATATGTGTGTACATATAGACAGAGATGTATATCTGAAATATGAAGTATTATCTTGCATGTTAGTGTTCATTTATTTTTTGACCATTTGAAACTTGCTCAGCTTCTCCTTCCTCTAACTGGCATAGTTCTTGGTGAGGACAATAAATAGGTTCAATGAAAGTGTGGTTAAAAGCTGTTGGCTGGTTTGAGGGTACTGCAGTCAGGTAAGCCAGCTCCTATTCTGTCCCAGGAATCATTTCAATTCTCTCCATTCCAGGTTGTTCCCTCTGGGTATGATAAGAGCCTCTTGCATCCACTTTTTTTCTTTTTTTACATCTTTATTAGAGTATAATTGCTTTACAATGGTGTTAGTTTCTGCTTTAAAACAAAGTGAATCAGTTATACATATACATATACCCCATAACTCTTCCCTCTTACATCTCCCTCCCTCCCACCCTCCCTATCCCACCCCTCTAGGGGGTCACAGAGCACTGAGCTGATCTCCCCGTGCTATGCGGCTGCTTCCCACTAGCTATCTATTTTACGTTTGGTAGTGTATATATGTCCATGCCACTCTCTCACTTTGTCCCAGCTTATCCCTCCCATCCCCGTATCCTCAAGTCCATTCTTAGTAGATCTGCATCTTTATTTCCGTCTTGCCCCTAGGTTCTTCTGATCATTTTTTTTTCTTTTTTTAGATTCCATATATATGTGTTAGCATATGGTATTTGTTTTTCCCTTTCTGACTTACTTCACTCTGTGTGACAGTCTCTAGATCCATCCACCTCACTATAAATAACTCAGTTTCGTTCCTTTATATGGCTGAGTAATATTCCATTGTATATATGTGCCACATCTTCTTTATCCATTCATCTGTTGATGGACACTTAGGTTGCTTCCATGTCCTGGCTATTGTAAATAGAGCTGCAATGAACATTTTGGTACATGACTCTTTTTGAATTATGGTTTTCTCAGGGTATATGCCCAGTAGTGGGATTGCTGGGTTGTATGGTAGTTCTATTTTTAGTTTTTTAAGGAACCTCCATACTGCTCTCCATAGCGGCTGTATCAAATTACATTCCCACCAACAGTGCAAGAGGGTTCCCTTTTCTCCACACCCTCTCCAGCATTTATTGTTTGTAGAATTTTTGATGATGGCCATTCTGACCGGTGTGAGATGATATCTCATTGTAGTTTTGATTTGCATTTCTCTAATGATTAATGATGTTGAGCATACTTTCATGTGTGTGTTGGCGATCTGTATATTTTCTTTGGAGAAATGTCTATTTAGGTCTTCTGACCATTTTTGGATTGGGTTGTTCGTTTTTTTGATATTGAGCTGCATGAGTTGCTTGTATGTTTTGGAGATTAATCCTTTGTCAGTTGCTTCATTTGCAAATATTTTCTCCCATTCTGAGGGTTGTCTTTTCATCTTGTTTATGGTTTCCTTTGCTGTGCAAAAGCTTTTAAGTTTCATTAGGTCCCATTTGTTTATTCTTGTTTTTATTTCCATTTCTCTAGGAGGTGGGTCAAAAAGGATCTTGCTGTGATTTATGTCATAGAGTGTTCTGCCTATGTTTTCCTCTAAGAGTTTGATGGCGTCTGGCCTTACATTTAGGTCTTTAATCCATTTTGTGTTTATTTTTGTGTATGGTGTTAGGGAGTGTCCTAATTTCATTCTTTTACATGTAGCTGTCCAGTTTTCCCAGCACCACTTATTGAAGAGGCTGTCTTTTCTCCACTGTGTATTCTTGTCTCCTTTATCAAAGATAACGTGACCATATGTGCGTGGGTTTAATTCTGGGCTTTCTATCCTGTTTCATTGATCTATATTTCTGTTTTTGTGCCAGGACCAAACTGTCTTGATTACTGTAGCTTTGTAGTATAGTCTGAAGTCAGGGAGACTGATTCCTCCAGCTCCGTTTTTTTTTCTCAAGACTGCTTTGGCTATTCGGGGTCTTTCGTGTTTCCATACAAATTGTGAAATTTTTTGTTCTAGTTCTGTGAAAAATGTCACTGGTAGTTTGATAGAGATTGCATTGAATCTGTAGATTGCTTTGGGTAGTAGAGTCATTTCCACAATGTTGATTCTTCCAATCCAAGAACATGGTATATCTCTCCATCTATTTGTATCATCTTAATTTCTTTCATCAGTGTCTTATAATTTTCTGCTAACAGGTCTTTTGTCTCCTTAGGTAGGTTTATTCCTAGATGTTTTATTCTTTTTGTTGCAATGGTAAATGGGAGTGATTTCTTAATTTCACTTTCAGATTTTTCATCATTACTGTATAGGAATGCAAGAGATTTCTGTGCATTAATTTTGTATCCTGCTACTTTACCAAATTCATTGATTAGCTCTAGGAGTTTTCTGGTAGCATCTTTAGGATTCTCTATATATAGTATCATGCCATCTGCAAACAGTGACAGCTTTACTTCTTGTTTTAGAATTTGGATTCTTTTATTTCTTTTTCTTCTCTGATTGCTGTGGCTAACACTTCCAAAACTATGTTGAATAATAGTGGTGAGAGTGGGCAAACTTGTCTTCTTCCTGAACTTAGTGGAAATGGTTTCAGTTTTTCACCATTGAGGATGATGTTGGCTGTGGGTTTGTCATATATGGCCTTTATTATGTTGAGGAAAGTTCCCTCTATGCCTACTTTCTGGAGGGTTTTTATCATTAATGGGTGTTGAATTTTGTCGAAAGCTTTCTCTGCATCTATTGAGATGACCATATGGTTTTTCTCCTTCAATTTGTTACTATGGTGTATCACATTGATTGATTTGTGTATATTGAGGAATCCTTGCATTCCTGGGATAAACCTCACTTGATCATAGCGTATGATCCTTTTAATGTGCTGTTGGATTCTGCTTGGTAGTATTTTGTTGAGGATTTTTGCATCTACGTTCATCAGTGATATTGGCCTGTAGTTTTCTTTCTTTGTGACATCTTTGTCTGGTTTTGGTATCAGAGTGATGGTGGCCTCGCAGAATGAGTTTGGGAGTGTTCCTCCCTCTGCAATATTTCAGAAGAGTTTGAGAAGGATAGGTGTTAGCTCTTCTCTAAATGTTTGATAGAATTCGCCTGTGAAGCCATCTGGTTCTGGGCTTCTGTTTGTTGGAAGATTTTTAATCACAGTTTCAATTTCAGTGTTTTTGATTGGTCTGTTCATATTTTCTATTTCTTACTAGTTCAGTCTCAAAAGGTTGTGCATTTCTAAGAATTTGTCCATTTCTTCCAGGTTGTCCATTTTATTGGCATATAGCTGCTTGTAATCTCTCCTGATCCTTTGTATTTCTGCAGTGTCAGTTGTTACTTCTCCTTTTTCATTTCTAATTCTATTGATTTGAGTCTTCTCCCTTTTTTTCTTGATAAGTCTGGCTAATGGTTTATCAATTTTGTTTATCTTCTCAAAGAACCAGCTTTTAGTTTTATTGATCTTTGCTATTGTTTCCTTCATTTCTTTTTCATTTATTTCTGATCTGATCTTTATGATTTCTTTCTTTCTGCTAACATTGGGGTTTTTTGTTCTTCTTTCTCTAATTGCTTTAGGAGTAAGGTTCGGTTGTTTATTTGAGATGTTTCTTGTTTCTTAAGGTAGGCTCGTATAGCTATAAACTTCCCTCTTGGAACTGCTTTTGCTGTATCCCACAGGTTTTGGGTCGTGTTTTCATTGTCATTTGTTTCTAGGTATCTTTTGATTTCCTCTTTGATTTCTTCAGTAATCTTTTGGTTATTAAGTAGTGTGTTGTTTAGCCTCCATGTCTTTGTATTTCTTACAGATTTTTTCCTCTAATTGATATCTAGTCTCATAGCGTTGTGGTCGGACTAGATACTTGATACGATTTCAATTTTCTTAAATTTACCAAGGCTTGATTTGTGACCCAAGATAGGATCTATCCTGGAGAATGTTCCATGAGCACTTGAGAAGAAATTGTATCCTGTTGTTTTCAGATGGAATGTCCTATAAATATCAATTAAGTCCATCTTGTTTAATGTATCATTTAAAGCTTGTGTTTCCTTATTTATTTTCATTTTGGTTGATCTTTCCATTGGTGAAAGTGGGGTGTTAAAGTCCCCTACTATGATTGTGTTACTGTTGATTTCCACTTTCATGGCTGTTAGTATTTGCCTTATGTATTGAGGTGCTCCTATGTTGGGTGCATAAATATTTACAGTTGTCATTTCTTCTCCTTGGATTGATCCCTTGATCATTATGTAGTGTCCTTCTTTGTCTCTTGTAATAGTCTTTGTTTTAAAGTCTATTTTGTCTGATATGAGAATTGCTATTCCAGCTTTATTTTGATTTCCATTTGCATGGAATATCTTTTTCCATCCCCTCACTTTCAGTCTGTACGTGTCCCTAGGTCTGAAGTGGGTCTCTTGTAGACAGCATATATACAGGTCTTGTTTTTGTATCCATTCAGCCAGTCTATGTCTTTTGGTTGGAGCATTTAATGCATTTACATTTAAGGTAATTAGCAATATGTATGTTCCTATTACCATTTTCTTAATTGTTTTGGGTTTATTATTGTAGGTCTTTTCCTTCTCTTGTATTTCCTGCCTAGAGAAGTTCCTTTAGCATTTGTTGTAAAGCTGGTTTGGTGGTGCTGAATCCTCTTAGCTTTTGCTTGTCTGTAAAGCTTTTAATTTCTCTGTCAAATTTGAATGAGATCCTTGCTGGGTAGAGTAATCTCGGTTGTAGCTTTTTCCCTTTCATCACTTTAAATATGTCTTGCCACTCTCTTCTGGCTTGCAGAATTTCTGCTGAAATTTCAGCTGTTAACCTTATGGGGATTTCCTTATGTGTTACTTGTTGTTTTTCCCTTGCTGCTTTTAATATTTGTTCTTTGTATTTAATTTTTGATAGTTTGATTAATATGTGTCTTGGCGTGTTTCTCCTTGGATTTATCCTGTATGGGACTCTCTGTGCTTCCAGGACTTGATTAACTATTTCCTTTCCCATATTAGGGAAGTTTTCAACTATAATCTCTTCAAATATTTTCTCAGTCCCTTTTCTTTTTCTCTTCTTCTTCTGGGGCCCCTATAATTCGAATGTTGGTGCATTTAATGTTGTCCCAGAGGTCTCTGAGACTGTCCTCAATTCTTTTCATTCTTTTTTCTTTATTCTGCTCTGCAGTAGTTATTTCCACTATTTTATCTTCCAGGTCACTTATCCGTTCTTCTGCCTCAGTTATTCTGCTGTTGATTCCTTCTAGAGAATTTTTAATTTCATTTGTTGTGTTGTTCATCACTGTTTGTTTGCTCTTTAGTTCTTCTAGGTCCTTGTTAAACGTTTCTTGCATTTTCTCCGTTCTATTTCCAAGATTTTGGATCATCTTTACTATCATTATTTTGAATTCTTTTTCAGGTAGACCGCCTATTTCCTCTTCATTTGTTAGGTCTGGTGGGTTTTTGCCTTGCTCCTTCATCTGCTGTGTGTTTCTCTGTCTTCTCATTTTGCTTAACTTACTGTGTTTGGGGTCTCCTTTTTGCAGGCTGCAGGTTCATAGTTCCCGTTGTTTTTGGTGTCTGTCCGCAGTGGCTAAGGTTGGTTCAGTGGGTTGTGTAGGCTTCCTGGTGGAGGGGACTAGTGCCTGTGTTCTGGTGGATGAGGCTGGATCTTGTCTTTCTGGTGGGCAGGTCCACATCTGGTGCTGTGTTTTGGGGTGTCTGTGGCCTTATTATGATTTTAGGCAGCCTCTGTGCTAATGGATGGGGCTGTGTTCCTGTCTTGCTAGTTGTTGGCATAGGGTGTTCTGCACTGTAGCTTGTTGGTTGTTGAGTGGAGCTGGGTCTTGGCATTGAGATGGAGATCTCTGGGAGATTTTTGCCATTTGATATTACATGGAGCTTGGAGGTCTCTTGTGGACCAGTGTCCTGAACTTGGCTCTCCCACCTCAGCGGCACAGCCCTGACGCCTGGCTGGAGCACCAAGAGCCTGTCTTCCACATGGCTCAGAATAAAAGGGAGATAAAAAAGAAAGAGAGAAAGAAGAAGATAAAATAAAATAAAATAAAATAAATTAAAATAAAGTTATTAAAATAAAAAATAGTTATTAAGAAAAAAAAATTTTTAAGTATTAAAAAAAAACCCAAAAAACGGACAGACAGAACCCTAGAACAAACAGTAAAAGCAAAGCTATAGAGACAAAATCACACACAGAAGTATATACATACACACTCACGAAAAGAGAATAGGGGAAAAAAAAATATATCTTTGCTCCCAAAGTCCACCTCCTCAATTTGGGATGATTCATTGTCTATTCGGGTATTCCACAGATGCAGGTACATCAAGTTGATTGTGGAGATTTAATCCGCTGCTCCTGAGGCTGTTGGGAGAAATTTCCCTTTCTCTTCTTTGTTTGCACAGCTCCCGGGGTTCAGCTTTGGATTTGGACCCGCCTCTGCATGTAGGTCGCCGGAGAGCATCTGTTCTTCGCTCAGACAGGACGGGGTTAAAGGAGCAGCTGCTTCGGGGGCTCTGGCTCACTCAGGCAGGGGGAGGGAGGGGTACAGATGCGGGGCGAGCCTGCATCGTCAGAGGCCGGCGTGATGTTGCACCAGCCTGAGGCGCGCCGTGCGTTCTCCCGGGGAAGTTCTTGATCACGGGACCCTGGCAGTGGCGGACTGCACAGACTCCCGGGAGGAGAGGTGTGGAGAGTGACCTGTGCTCGCACATAGGCTTCTTGGTGGCTGCAGCAGCCGCCTTAGCGTCTCATGCCCGTCTCTGCGGTCCGCGCTGATAGCCGTGGCTCACGCCCATCTCTGGAGCTTGTTTAGGCGGTGCTCTGAATCCCCTCTCCTCATGCACCCCAAAACAATGGTCTCTTGACTCTTTGGCAGCTCCAGACTTCTCCCGGACTCCCTCCAGCTGGCTGCGGCACACTAGCCCCCTTCAGGCTGTGTTCACGCAGCCAACCCAAGTCCTCTCCCTGGGATCCGACCGAAGCCCGAGCCTCAGCTCCCAGCCCCCGCCCGCCCCGGCGGGTAAGCAGACAAGCCTGTTGGGCTGGTGAGTGCTGGTCGGCACCGATCCTCTGTGCGGGAATCTCTCTGCTTTGCCCTCCACACCCCTGTGGCTGCACTCTCCTCCGTGGCTCCGAAGCTACCCCCCTCCACCACCCGCAGTCTCCACCCGCGAAGGGGCTTCCTAGTGTGTGGAAACCTTTCCTCCTTCACAGCTCCCTCCCACTGGTGCAGGTCCTGTCCCTATTCTTTGTCTCTGTTTTTTCTTTTTTCTTTTACCTTACCCAGGTACGTGGGGAGTTTCTTGTCTTTTGGGAGGTCTGAGGTCTTCTGCCAGCGTTCAGTAGGTGTTCTGTAGGAGTTGTTCCACATGTAGATGTATTTCTGATGTATTTGTGGGGAGGAAGGTGATCTCCGCGTCTTACTCTCCTGCCATGTTGAAGCTCCACTTGCATCCACTTTGGTTGCAGCAAAGTAGACAGAGGTAGCAGATGCAATGAAGACTTTACCTCAGTGTCTACTCAGCACCTTTTAAGAGGGAGATATGAGGCGTTATTAAGTTTATAATTTTATTTTCAGAAGTGAAAAGCTTCCTGTAATAAATAAGAGATTGTCTTCCCTTTATTCCTCAATTTAAACTGGGAAGTAATCAAAGTTTCATTGGGGAGGCTTTGCTCATGGGATTCAATTGACAAATTGAATTTTTCAGGTGAAATGTACAAATGTCACAATAGAGAAGTAATACATTTATATAATAATGTGTAATGTACTTAACATAAATATATAAAATTTATTTGGCAAATAATTTAGTGATACATATATTTGTATATAAGTTATCTAGTAATATGTTATTAAAGATTATCAAATTTCTGAAACCCATTTTGAGCTGTTTTATATCCTAATAGCCTTAGTTTTCAAATAATGAAGATTAATCAATAATATAGTAACTAAACTGTTTAATAATAAAAGCTTCCAGAACATGAAGTTTATCATATGGACACTTCAGTGATTTAATCTTCACATGACAATCTTGCCATAGTAGTATAGAAAAGAGAATATTTCTCTCCATATTTTTCCTGCTATTTAATAACTTGCTATTTCCCATTGAATGAAGCTCTTCAGCATTATCTGGCTTTCAAAGAAATCTGCAGTTTGATTCCAACTAACTCTCCCAGCTTCAATTACCTGACTTCACTTCAACCACTCACTCTAAATCATAGACCAGGCTCTATGCATGTGATCATAATCTCTCTGCTCTATGCATTAAAAAAACCTCAAATTTATGAATTCTGTTTATCAGGTTATCTCTACCATCATTTACAACTTGTATAAAATAACAAAGTAATAATATAATTCCATCAAAGCTCCCTCAACATAAAATAATAATTAGCTTTATCAATATTATGTTTTGCTATTTTGAAAAAAATACTTTCTAAAATAAACATTTTTTAAATAATAAAAACCACCTATTTTAGTAAAGTGTAACTCATTTGAGACTTCTTTCATAAAGAAACATACATTTCAGATGAATCTGTGGGGTCTGCATTTTATCAGTTTTTCTAGTCTGACTAGCATTCATCAGTATAACATCTATGTACTGATGAGAAAAGGGACTCATTATTTTAAAGACAGTATGTTTTTCATTAATAAGTTCATTAGACATTTTGAAATAGGATAAAAGTAATAACTGGAATACTCATTACTGCTTAATCATCCTAATTACCTGACTATTCTTTCGGTGGAGTTCTGTCAATACAATTATTGAAAACCTCCATTTACTGTTCCTGTCACTCCATTTCTGTGTGCTCATGTGAAAGTTCTTATTAAAACTAATTTGTTTTATGCACTGGCAGTCATGTTTAAAAGTCAGCAGAAAATATAAATCATCCAATTATTCCTATTGAGGAAACAGCATGGAAGTGTTGATAGATTTAGAATGATGGTTTGTAGAGCTTTGCATCACTGTGTGATGTGAGGGGCTTTGACGACCTGATCCAGATTTGAATCTGTTGTTATAGCCTTTGTTCTGTTGAAGATTATTTATTCCTACACACTCAAGGATACATGGCATGATGGGTAGAAAATACAGGAATAAAAAAGAAGATATATTATGGTGTGGGCATTCTTGTAGAAAGGCATCTGTTGTGGAAACAGATGAGGTTTATCAGTTTGGAGTAATTACCAATGCCTTTTAAAAATCAATGTCAACTAAGCCACTTTCTGTGTCAGAATTTCCCCTAATCGGATTTATTGGAGATGTTAGAGTATACAAAATAATGATCATCTCCTTAATTGAAACAGCCAGAAACCAAAAACCGTACCTCTCCACCCTCTGACACAGACATCAGGGGAAAAACTGCTCATTAAAAATCTGGGGAAAGGGATAAAAATTGGTGTCATTCCCTGAAAAGTTGAAAACTCAATGTGGTATACAACTTAGAGACTCTTAATAAAGCACTGTCGAAGACAGCACAGCTGTTGCTTTGAAATGCAACACTATTTTCTGTGTTGTCTTAATGTTAGTCTTTGATAATGAATAAAGAAAACAGCCAATTTAAAACTCAGAGACGTCCTTCGAGAACAGAGAAAGTTGAATGGCAAACTGAGAGCAATTTAGAGAAAAGTAAATGTCACCGTAACACTCCAGATGGTTTAGAGAACTTTCTGAATTGAGCTATGCCATTCCCACTGGGAAGAGGCGTTAAGCTGGCCCAAAATTCCACCAAAGAAGCTGGGCACCAACACATTTACTTCTCAAATAAACTATATTCTATGCTCTAGTTTTAGTTAAAGCTCTTGAATAGAGGAGAAGAAAGATTCTATTCACTGACTAAATTCTGTTCTTAGGAAAGCAGAGAAAAACACCGGTATAGGTCTTATTTGAATGCTGGCAAACTTACTCAGGTTACGCACAGATTAAGACAAGAAAATCTCCCTCTAGGAGACTTTCAGAGGAACTCAGTCTGGACCTATTCTGGCCATGACCCGTGCTCACCATAGAGCCAACCATGGAACCAAGAGGCCATGCCCATTCAGAGCCTACAGGCCTCCCTTTCTTGTCCCAGATACCCAGGACCTTGCATATCCTGTCTAAAAGCCTTAAGCTTTCTTCCAGTAATCCTGCAGGCATCTTTCCCAGGTCCATCCTCCCAAGGGTGCATCATGTACCTGGTAGCCACATGGTGTCTGGTGGCTGTTTCTCTGGGGCTATGGCTGAAGCTTGGGTGGATGGGATGGAGTATCTACACGCGTGCATACAACACCTTACACAGTGTAGGAACTGAGAAGAATAAGAAAAGAGAGGTGGAATCTCAAGTCAGAAGATAGGGATCAGCTCTTCTTGCATTGCCATTTTCTGTGTGGATATCTATCTAAACTTGCAACTGGGTTTTAAGATTGTTCTTGACGTATATTTGTCAGGATAAGAAGATGAAACATTTGTTTTAATAGCTGCTTACCTTGATTTATAACTTTAAGTAATTTAGACTTATGGTATGTGGACCCCATTTATAATCTTTCTGTCGGATCCACAAATGTTAACATTGGACGTATTCAGGCTTGAATTTCCCCCTACTTCAATTTCAAAGACAATTCTCTTCCATGGTTAATCTGATCATTTAAGAGGAATCTTCATTTTTAAATGTAAAAGTCTTTATTATTTTTCTTCTTCTCTGTAACATTAACATTTTTGGAGACGGATTTTGTCATGAAATTTTTCAACTGGATCCATCATTTTGCGTGTGCTCACTCTCTCTCTCTCTCTCTGTTGTATCATTGTCTTATGCACAGGTTCTTTCTCCATCACCAAGGAATGACTAGGACTTGCTAACTTGCCTTGGCCTTCTCTATTGTAGTTCTCTCACAAAACGAAGAGAAGAAGGAAAAGAAGGGGGAGGAAGAGGGAGAGGAGAAGGAGGGAGAGGAGGAGGAGGAGGGGAAGAAGAAGGAGAAGAAGAAGAAGAACAAGAAGAAGATGAAGAAGAAGAAGAAGAAGGAGAAGAAGAAGGAGGAGAAGGAGAAGGAGAAGAAGAAGAAGTAAAAAAAAAAAGTCTCAAAGGAAATTGAAAAAATATATAGAATTGAAACGAAACTGAAAACACAACATATCAAAATATGTGAGATACAGCTAAATACGTTCCAAGAAGAAAATAAGAAAATTTATACCATGAAATACTTCAACTAGAAATGAAGAAAATACTCAAATCAATAGCCTAAGTTATACCCAAAGAAACTAGAAGAGTAAAACAAAACCAAAGGAAGCAGAATAAAAGAAATACTAAAGATGGGCAAAAATCAAAGTAATTAAAAATAGTAAAACAGCAGCAAAACCAATTCAACAAACGTTGTTGCTTTAAAAAATTCAATAAAATTGATAAAACTCTAAGAAGACTGACAGAAACATTGAAAAATGGGGAAGACACTAATACATAAATCACCGATATCAGAAATGATATGAGATATTACTAGGCCCTGCACCCATTAAAAGAATAATAAGGAAATACTATGAATACATGTGTGCTCATAAATTCAACAACTGAGAAGAAAAAAATTCTTTCAAAACTATAAAATCCAATCAATTAATTTCAGGCTATGAAATCAATAGTCTGAATTCTTACAACCATTAAAATAACTGCATATGTATTTTAAAAGTTATAGAAGAACAAATCTCCATACTGTGATGGCTTTACTGGAGAATTCTACCTAATAAATAATAAAGAATTGACACCAATTCTACGCAAACTCTTCCAGAAAATAGAATGGAAAAGATGATCCCCTGATTCATTGTATGAAGCTCGGATTACACTGATATAAAAAAAGTCAAATAAATATAAAAACAAACAAACAAAAAAAACAAGTACAGACCAACATTTATCAAGACTTTAAAAACAATAATTGTTATCAAAATAGTAGCAAATACAATTCAGCAATAAATAAAATTAATTTTATATCATAACTAACTGGGGTTTATTCCAGAAATATAAAGATGATTCAACATTTGTAAATCAATCTATTCAATCCATAATATCAACAAGCTAAGGAAAAAAAAATCATACAATCTTATAAATTAATCCAGCAAAGGCATATAACAAAATTTATGATAAATTTTCTCAGCATTATTTATTTTACTATTATAAGGACATTTTCTTAACTTGATAAAAAGCATCTACAATTAACCTACAGCTAACATTACATACACTTAATGGTAAAAGACTGAATATGTTCCTTTTAAGATCAAGGATAAAGCAAGGATGTCTGTTCTTACCACTCTTATTCGCATAATACTAGAAGCTCTAACCACTGCAATAAGGCATGATGAAATAGAAGAAATATTGATTAGAAAGGAGTAAATCATCTCTGTTTTTTTAATGTAAAAATCCAAAGAAATCCAAAACAAAACAAAAAAACAAAAACTTCAAAAATAATAATGAGCACAGAAAGTTTGCAGGATACAATGTCAGTACACTAAAATTTACTGCATTTCTACTTAGTAACAATGAACGTGTGGAAAATGAAATTAAAACACAAAATCATTTACAATCACTCTAAAGATAATGAAATACATAGGTATGCACATTACAAAACAGGTACAGAATCTACATGTTGAAAATAGAATATGCCAGTGAAAGAAATTAAAAAAAAAAAAGAGATGAAAAACTAAGTAAACTGAAAGACATAGTGTGGTCATGGATGGGAAAACCCAACATAAAAAAATGTCAGTTCTCTGAAAACTGGTCTGTGATTTAAAGCAATTCCTATCAATATCCCAGACAGATTATTTTGTAGACATAAAAAAGCTTATTCTAAAATTTACTTGGAAAGGCACAAGCCTTAGAATATTACTCCACCCAATCTTAAGGCACAGATTGTTTACAAAGTGTGTGTCAGTAAAGTGTACATGAGATTACTCTGTATTATTTTTACTGTTGCATGTGAATCTACCATTATCTCAATAAAACTTTCCATTAAACGTCAAGTAATTACAAGTTTTCAAGATGGTTTCCATGAGCATTTTCATTACCACACTTCTGATTATGAAGAGATATGAAGTTCTGACTATGGAGGAATGTGAAGTTATGAGAAATAACCATATTATTCCTTAGCCTGTGGAAGACTAAACAAAGGAGTCAATTTAAAGTGAGGAGAGTGGATGTAAATTCATGAGATGAGCTAGCAAGTAGTCATACAAGACCTCTATCTATGAGGTCTGCCAGGAGAGCCTAGAGAACTCTCTCTCCTAAGTGGTTACGTATTTCTTAACAGGTATGAAATGGAAAACTACTAATACAAGATATAAATAGGTGTTTAGAGAAAAAACTTTTTCATTGCACAAGTAGATGCTGAGTTACTAAAAGTTAAGATTTCTTTAATCCAGGCATTTACAGAGACTAAATTTAGTGTTCATTTTTAAGTCCCTAAGAAGGAGAGATAAAATATAAATCCTAAAAAACTCTGCGTGTCTGTGTGTGTGTGTGTGTGTGTGTGTGTGTGTGTGTGTGTGTTCATGCAGCACTTTTTTAGGACTGGTATTCTTTGGAATATATTTTTGCAAGGGCTGGTTTAAATCAGAGCTGACCAGCACAGTCTCTAACTTTTACCATACATTATACTTCAATTATCCAAGCAATTGCCTTTACTTTTTGCCAGATATATAAAATATTTGCAGTTGTTCTTTTTTATGTTTGTTTTATGAAGACCTACAGAAAAAAAATCAAGTTTTTCTCAATTAAAAAACCACGTAAAAAAAATAGATCCGTGAAATTTTAAAAAATCATGTAAAAGAAATGTTATAAGTACATTTTAATTTATTTTTCCTCTCAATAAATATTGTACTTAGTTGGATTTTTGATATGATAATATGTAGGTCAACAATTAAATTCAAATATAACTTTATTTTTGACAAAATCTTGAAAAGCGTAACTCACAGTGATCTATGTATGAGGTATGATTTTTCTACTTCTGCAGGCTCTTATATTTTTATTTAAATTTGATAATTCATGATATTAAAATGCCTTTGTGAGCTGGAGCAATTCACTAAAACTGTGATTCCCTGAGGTCATCCTGTTCCAAGCACATAGTTATTTATTCTCATTTCACTGCAGTGATTTGACTTAGCATAATGCTGATCGGCCTCTATTTTTGACTCTGAATTTTATTGCGGGCATGTGTCAGCTTATTCCTGAAATGGTTATACATAAGCTCTTCTCAAATATTCAGTCCTATTTTGTGGTCTCTTTTCAGGCAACGCTTCCATTGAGAGCAATGGCCCTGACTTAGCTCTTCAGGTGTCTCACCGGTCAGGATGTAAGTTACATTTCTGGTGGGATGAACTATTCCAGCAAACACATTCCCATAAAGAGAACAAGGCTGAAGGTTCTTAATATTCAAGCCTGCTGCAGATGAGAGGCTTCTCTTAAGCAAGCACATTAATCTTATCTTTTCTTAGGAGCACGCTTTACCAGTGACCCAAGCCACGTGTTTTCATGTGGCTCTCTTTGTTTCAGGGCTCTAAGTTGCAATGCAGGGACAAAATGTTCTTTTGCACTCCCAAATCAAGTGATCTCCATTGCTTCTTTATCTTGAACATTCAATCATCATACATACACAAGTTAACATATTGATATGGCACAGAATTCAGGGACAAGTGTGTAACTTGTGTATATGGTGAAGTTTATCTTTCTCCCCAAAAAACTAATATATTTCTCATCAGACTTACTAGGAATAGTCTCAGAATTTCTTCTTCTGGAAGGTGCCATCTGTAACACTTTATAAAGAAATATCAAGGAAGGATTCTATTATTAAGCTACATTATTTTATTTCTTCCCCCCATTAATCCCTTATGCTTTATAACTTAATATATTCTTTCTTTAAAATTATCAATATTAATAAATTAGAATGTTTATTCCTACATCAGGTAAAAATGCCTAGCTGAACTACCATCAAATTTTCATGGTATGCTTGGAGTAATTCATCTAAGTTAATGTAGATTCTTGCAGTATATTCAAAATTCACTTCAGGATTTCCTGGGCAACACCTCCAAGAGTAGGTAATAATCATACGAATTGAAACCAAGCTATAGTGTGAGGCTATGTGGCTTTGTATTGATGAAATAGGCCATACATCAAGGTTACTGCAAAGAAAGTGTGATATTAAATATGATCTCAAATTGAAAGTCACAAGAGCAGATACACTAAATTTCAGGCATACTTTTCACCTCCTAGGTGAGTAACTCTATGTTGATTGTTCCAGAGTGAGTA
Source organism: Balaenoptera physalus (assembly GCF_965194825.1). Lineage (NCBI taxonomy): Eukaryota > Metazoa > Chordata > Mammalia > Artiodactyla > Balaenopteridae > Balaenoptera > Balaenoptera physalus. Next base: position 96,476,727 of record NC_138884.1, read on the forward strand.
CCAGTAAAGTTTTATGTCACCATTCTCTGAAACAAATCTACAGAATTCTTCATGCACCTATCATTTCTATTGGGGTCCTAATGTTTGCAACACACTTCTATAGCTTTGTTATTTTAGCCCTCATAACAATCCATGAGCAAATCAGTAAATGCATTGAAACCCTTATTTTTAAAATGAAGAAATTTAAATGTTCTATCACTGTCACATACCCCGTTAAATTGGAGAGACAACCTAACCTCATGCCTCACCCATAGTTTGCATTTAATGATTTTGTTTTTCAATCTTGATTTAACTATAAATTTAACAGTTTTTTTTTTCCCCTCTGTAAATCTGCTTTCCCCCTCTTATCATTTAAATTAGAAGAGGACAGGGGTGATGGATTCTTCGAGCAGTGTTTGAAACTTTTAGGTGGGCAGAGCTTTCAAGATGGGAAAAACTGGAATACAGTCATGCATAAAAACGCTGATAAAATGGAGGAGTGGGGCCATTAGACACTGATTGGATGAGAAAGACCAGGAACTTCAATGTAAGGTGGAAATTAGGAGGAAGGGAGCGATTGAAAGCAACCTGGAAAACTCCAGGAGGAATAGAGAGGCTTTTAATGTCAGAGAGAAATTAACAGACCAGCTGAGAAAAATAAATTATAACTGCAGCGTGCTACCTATTGTCTTACAGCTTCAAATTCACGTTTTAATTACATTTGCCATTACTATGTGATTCTGTGGCTGACACCATGCAAACTGTGGTTCTTTTTTAGCTGCCACCTCATTATATCCAACCATTAGGAGACACAGAGGAGATTAAAAAGAAAGCAAAGGATTTCGCTTATTCTGTATGCTGTTCCTGGCAGAATCCCTTAGGAGCAGCAACACATCACCCCAGCAGCAGCAGTTTGCTAAAGCATCATCAGTTGGTTCCAACCTCCGGCATCCTTCGCTCATCTAGAATCAGCTATGTGACATACCCTCAGAGATACCAGCAGCAACCAGGTAACAACCCCTCATCAGTTCTGAGCCCCAGCTCTGTGGAGCCCCTCCTCTAAGCTTCTATGTTCTGTTAATCCCATTCTAATCCCTTTCTTCTCCATCACTAGTGATGATAGCTTTTTCATGAAGTTATTATCTCTGAGTCACTCAGTGTTCCCTCTGTGTATTCAGGTCTCTTATACCTGTGTGACAAGTTCCCTACATTCAATTATCTCTGTTGAAATAACTCTGTTGAATAATGGTTTTCATTTGCCTGTAAAATCCTGACAAAAACTAGGCTATTTTAAGAAAAGCCAATACAAATATAAATGTATAATTCTGTGGTGTATAAAATTTCTTCTCACTTGGTATACCCCTATTTCTAGGCATTTGTGAGTCAAGTTTGTCATTATCTCAGATTGAGAATATATCCTCTTTTCTAAGCATGTCAGTAAGAGAACTGGAATTTATAAATTAGGTCAAAGCCACCTGTTTGGTTGTTGGTTTTAATCTTCCATTTGGATGTATAGGAATAGTACAATATTCCCAGAAAACATACTTTGAATGTTTGGAAATGGGGATCATTTGGGCCTGATAGCTAGTTGGCAAGTGTGTGCCTGTGTTTGTGTCTCCTTGTATACCTAATGCTATTTTTGTAAAACCGTATATAATCATGTAGGTGTGCATTAGCAAAAAAAAAAAATGCCCAAAATTTGGAATATAAAAGTAAACCTTATAATGCAGTGCAGTTTTTTTCAAAGTTGTTAATATTAAAATCATTGCTACAGTGATGCTAAAATTGCACTACATGGTTCCAAAAAATTGAGTTAAATGCTCTTAGGTAATTAATTTTAGTCATATTCTGAAACATCAAGATTTCAACAATTTAAAAACCATTTGTTGGCATGGAAACATGAACTTAATTAAAACTAGATTAAAATAATTAACCTAAAACATATTGTACTACTGAGTGTTTGATTTGAATACTTTGGAAGAAAAAGAACATTTTTCATAATCATTTTAGGTGTTTTATCTAATGGAAGTGTTTACGTTTTATAATGGACCTATACATGCGCTAATGTGTCAAATGACTGTTTTCATGGGGAGGGCATGGTTATGAAGAAGATTTCCATTAAATGAAATGCCAGTTTTCTTGTAGGAATTTAAAGAGCAGAACAGTTTATGAATATTGCTTATTGTCTTTGCTTAACCAAAGTATCCAGGATATTTGAAGAAAATAACCACAGTGTTATCCTTTATTTCATCCTTTATTTTTCATTCCAATGAACTAAGATTTGTGTCACATTAATGAGGGAGATCACACCACGGTGAGCCACAAAAATGAAACATGGGTTAGAGTAGGAAAGCAAAAAAATTTATGGCAAAGATATAATCATTTCTGGATTTTTAAGAACCAGTGTTTTCTCTTTTTTTCCTGTGGTTACCAAAAGGGGAAAGGTGGGGGGGGGGGAGGAATAAATTAGAAGTTTGGAATACACAGATACACACTACTATATATAAAATAGGTAACCAACAAGGAACTACTGTATAGCACAGGGAACTATACTCAATATCTTATAACAACCTATAATGGAAGAGAATGTAAAAAAAAGAATATATATATTTATATATATATATATATATATATATATATATATATATATGTATAATTGAATCACTTTGCTGTACATCTGAAACTATCACAACATTGTAAATCAACTATATTGCAATAAAAATTTAAAAAGAACCAGTGTTTTTGCAGCAGAGAAGCCCATAAGTACACAAAGAGTATTCACTGAATACATTTTAGACTTCCTAAAAGTTTTCAAATCAAAGGTTTGTTTGTTGCCTTTTTTGTTCACTTTATCAATACTGAGTGTTAGTCACGTGGTAGGCTCAACTTTGGACGATTTAAATAGATCCACTGGAGATGTCTTGCTGTCTCGCCACCACATCCACATTGTCCATTCTTTCAGTAACAGTATAAATCTCTCTGGGTCTCATTCTCTGTGCTTTGAGCAGACTGATTCCCACCCTAGGTCTAAACCTGTGTGGAGGTTTTGTAATGTGTTTACTTGGCTAGGCTGAACTACATTTCCCAGAATTCTCTTTAGTGTGTATTTCTACTTATTGTGGCCACATGGAAGATTCTTAGAAGATTTGGAAGGCAGAAAGGAGGCAGCAGCCATTTTGTACCTCATGCATATTTTTCTTGATCTGCTGACTCAGCTCTTAGGTTGAAATAGCACTGGGTTTGCAACTGCTCAAACTTTTGCTGGATTCTTCTATAGTGTCTCTGACTGCTGGGCCGTGTGTGTGTGTGTGTGTGTGTGTGTGTGTGTGTGTGTGTGTGTGTGTGTGTGTGTGTGTGTGTGTGTGTGTGTGTGTGTGTGTGTGTGTGTGTGTGCATGTGCGTGCTTATCTTAGTGAGGAAGACCCCTGGCTTCTACAGTATATTCAAACATCAAACATGTTGGTTTGTTTGCCTGGCACAGAAGTGGGCCCACTGTAGAAAGGCATTTCCATTAGATGCCTATTCCATGACTGGGCACCACAGGAGAAGCTGAAGTCTACAGTTGAAAACACAGATACTTACTGGGGCTGGGGTTTTTGTTGCTGTGCTTTTGCTTTCCTCTGTATTTGGAGTGGAACAGCACAGGCAGTTTTGTTCCTTTTCACTGTCAATCACCGCAACACCCTCCCCTTAGCTCTCCTCACTTTCCCAGGGATTCCACCTCTTAGTGTCCCAATCAGGCTTTGTCACAAGTGCTCAAACCTTAATCTGCAGCAGCTTGATCCCTCCTAGCTTCACAAAATGGCACCTAAGGTCTTCAGTGTATTATCCTGCTCTCCCACCTTGTCTTCCAGCCCCGAAGCTAGCAGAGCAGTGGAAGCCTACAAGTCCTCCTCTAATCACAGCTCTTCTTCCAACTGTCTAACCAGAGCTTCAGCTCTGGCTGGGCATCAGTGTCCTGCTGGCCTGCCCACAGTAGAGGTCTGTCCACCTCACAGCCATTCGTTTCCCTTCTGTGCTGCAGTGTGTTCTCGGCAGTTACTCAGACAATTGCATCATATCAGCTGGCACTTTGGGGGCATCCCTGTACTTATGTGTCAATCCATACACACCTAACCTATGGGACACCCCTCCCCCACTTAGAGGTCAGTGGCTAACCCAGGATTTCCCCAGCGGATGTCTCTTTCCTACAGCCTATTTCTTTGCTCTCCTGTTTCGCTCACCAATTGTTGGTTTGAAACCTCAGGGGCTTCTCAGGTGAAATCTGAGAACGGCCTCTGTACATGCAGGGCAAGGAGAGACTGAAAAAAGAGGCAGATCACTCCAGTTTGGCAGGTGGGAGGATTAATAAGCAAGAGATCTTACATATGAGGCTTTCCTTGGGTGACACAAGAGTAGATCTCCACACCCACCTGTTAGAGTCTTAAATGTTGATATGGAGACTTTAACTGGGTTCAGTCATGTTTACCAATGAGAAGGTCTAAACAACACACGCTCTCTCAGAGGGCTGTGCTTCTGAAAATGGCTCCAGCTGTGATAACTGTGGGCAGAATGTACATTGGACAGGGGTTGGGGGTGAGGAGCGTCCGATTGCCAGGATCCAGCTTGTGGCTCAACTGGCCATTATGTCCTCTCAGTAACTTCCTACCCTCTATACTGAGATTTTCTATTAATGCAACTGAAAGGTTTTTTTTTTTTTTTTTTTTTAATGGTGCAATAGCTTCATTCATTTTCCCACAGTTCTTTGAGAGTGTTACCATTATATTCATTTTACTCATGAGGCATGCAGGAACTGAGGCTTGGAAAAAGTAAATAGTTATCCAAGGTCACATAACCAGTTCCAGTAAGAGTTTCATTTCAACACAGGCCCATTTAATTTCAAAGCCAGTTGTATGTTGCACGATTAATTAAGAGAAAGGCAGGTAATTATCACAATGATGCATTGATTTCAGGAAGATCTTCTACAAATAAATGGCAGCCATAATTTAAATATAATTTTGGAAAGTGTTGGACACTTTTAAAAAAGTAACTATATTTTACAGCATGTAACTTCCTTCTGTGACATGGTCTTGGATTGCATTAAATAATTTTTAGCTTAAAGTCATGGATTCTGGCCAGGTTCTCTGATTTGAGACTGATCATTTATTTCTCTCTGAATCACAGGCTATTGATACTCTGAAAGGAAAATGGTTTATTTGAATTTTCATCAGATTCATGAATTGACCTGATGTTTCTGGCACTGGAGAGAGAAATAGCCTCAGAGCTCCTTTCATTCATATGGTTCTTACTTATAGAATTTGATTTATGTTCTTATTTCCATAATGTTATGTGAACATTTAGTTTCATATTAAAGTACCATTTACACATAATTTCCTCACACTAGAGAGTCTATTTAAATTTGTATCAAATCTTATAATCTATGTAAAGTGCATCCCTCAGGACCTACTGGGAAGTAAGTGGAATAGTGTATCTATGTGTTTCACAATGAATTTAAGACAACAGCTACAAAATTTTAGAAAAAGGTAGTCATTAGTATTATTTAATAAGTGTTGCATAATTTCAAACACAATTCTTCTTTCTTCAATGAAAACCTATTCACGACTAGCATTTTGGAAGGTATTGCAGATACAAAGAAAAGTAAGGCTCCACACTTACTGTTGAGAAGCTCACAGATTAGAAAGAAAAGCAATAAAACAAACATGAACACAGATATCAGTGGCCTGTTCTTAGACCATAGGGTCAGGTTGCTTAAGTGAGCTTATATTGGGGAGGGAGTGATAGGAAAAAATATCATTTGTGCTGAGTCTTGAAGGCTAGATCAGAGTTAAGCAGGCAAAATCAGAGAGACAAGAAGAAAGAATTCCAAGTAGATGAAACAGCATACAAAAAAGTCCCAAGGTGTAAGAATCATAGGTAGGGAATGGAGGGGGCATACTGTGATTGGGAAGTTATTAAAAGGGAAAAGAGGAACCAAATAATAGAGTTGGGTATCCTAAGCCCAGAAATCTATTTATGGAAGAGAAGGTCACTGAGGCACTTGAAGGATGGAGATGGCATAATCAGGGAGATCACCTCAAAGAAAGGTAGAGGATGGACTGGAAAGAAAGAAAACAGCAAGCTAGGAGGCCAGTTAGGAGACTGTGGCAATAAGTCCAGACCCAACATGATAGGAGACTGAAATAAGGTTCTGGTAGATGTATACTTACATTTCAGGATTTTGCAATAGATTGGAAAGTATATATTAAAATAAAAGAAAGACAAATATCATATGACATCGTTTCCATGTGGAATCTAAAAGAAGGGTGAAATGAACTTATCTACAAAACAGAAACAGAGTTACAGATGTAGAAAACAAACTTTTGGTTACCAGGAGGAGGGGTAAATTGGGAGATTGGGACTGACATACACACACTACTATATATAAAATAGATAACTAATAAGGACCTACTTACAGCACAGGGAACTCTACTCAATACACTGTAATGGCCCATATGGGAAAAGAATCTAAAAAAGAGTGGATATATGTATATGCATAACTGATTCACTTTGCTGTACACCTGAAACTAACACAACATTGCAAATTAACTATACTCCAGTAAAAATTAAAAAAAAGAAGTCTATTGGCATTGATTGGAAAGTACAGGTGTAAATAAAGCCCTCAATCACAATATTTAAATAAGTAATAATAAATGTTTATAAAGCACTTATTACAGGAACCAAGAACTATTTCAAGTGTATCCTTTTATAACACAAATAATTCTTAGAATAACTCTGTAAGTTGTAAACTATTATAATCTCAATTTTTACAGATAAGCATATGAGTGCCAGAGGTTAAGCAACTTGCCCAGAGTCACCCAGCTAGCCTGATGGGGCTGCCATTTGAATACAGATCGTTTGCTCCAGAGTCCATGCTTTCCACCCCTTGTACTACGCTAACAGGGAAGGTGCCATGAGTCAGACACTGCATTAAGCACTTGAATTCTCACAACAATCCTCTCTCTGAGTTGGTTGCTTTTATTGTCCACATTTTACATACAAAGAAATTGCAAATTAGTGTCTCAGCAAAATAACCAATAAAACTAATTTTAAAAACTAATAAAATGATTATTCAAATTGGCATCTGAGCAAATTAACACAAATGTGAAGTAAGAGAAACAGGATTCAGTGACATATCTGTCTCATTCCAAAACCAGTGCCCTTATCCACTATACCATGGATTTCTACCTCAGGAAACTGCTAGATGCCATGCACCATGCCAGATGATGGATATACAATGAGGAGTATAAACAGAGTGCTTGACACCAACTAGCTTATCATCTAGTAAGACAGCCAGAAGCACGAACATTTTAGTTCACTGTAGTACATGTTATAATATTAGAAAATAAGAGCCTAGTTAGAAAGAAAAAGAAAAGAACACAGGATACATTAGAAAGATTACCAAAGTCCTGCTTACACTCTTGTTCAGTATTCATTTATTTGTAAACATGGATCTTCTTTGTGAATCTCCTGATACAGAAGTTGAAAATGTTCATCAGAGCTGGTGAAAAGCAATTTTTCTTTAAATCATTTGAAAAACTTTCCTCATGTCTTGAGATAACTCTGTTTATAATTTCTTCAATTCAGTTCAACAGATACCTCTGGGGACTCAATCTGATACTGAAGATTTAAAATATAGATTCTATTTTTAAGAAATCGACCTCAATTAAGTGGTTATTTCTTACATATGTATTGAAATCAGCTTTAAGAGTGATATAAATTTGGGGATTATTAAGAAGGAGTACACTCTTGTTGAGAAGATGAGTTAGGATTGAGGACACAGCTTTCAAGATAACCTCAATTATCATGAAATTATTTCAGTAAGAGTAGTGTAGAAAAGTTTTTGTTTTGTTTCATTTAGGTTAGAAGGGACAGCATGGATAAAGATACAAAGATGACAAAAAATGGATCATGTTTGAGAAACAAGAAGCAATTTATTTGGCTGGTGCATTAGGAAAATAAAAGAGGTAGTGAAGGATATGTCATGAAACGTGAGGAAGAACTGAAGACAGCATTGGCTACAAGGCTGAGTAATTTGTATTTTCTTTGGTAGAAAAGACTTTGGAGGATTTCACATAGGCAGTTAAGTCTGGCATGATTATTGGCAGAGGGTTTACATTTATTGTCAATCTCCTTATCATTTTTAATAGAAACTTGTTGGGGGTCTACTACACGCAAGGTGATACAAACAGGTCATCCCCCCAAGTAATGCATAATCTATTTGTTGAGTCAAGAGAGAAATCTTGAAGACTAATAATGATACAATGGTTTGCAGCAGCTCCACACAATTAGATAGATTCTTAATGAATTATAGCAATGCCACTGCTGAAAATAATGAATTCAAGTCTGAAATATCGACTATTTATATCATCAAAGCAAAAACAACTGTATTTGCTTCCCTTTCCTTTGGCCATGACTGTGTGATCATTAGAATTGCTTATGAGATTTAATTTTTTTAACTGCTTCAGAAACCCGGCTTTAGGCAATTAATTATATAAGCAATCTTGTGAGGGAGATTAGTGGCAAAGATGATCAAAATTACTGAAGTGACTATATCCAGAAATTTCCATTAACACACATAACTCTGTTTCTTTACTTTCTCACACATTCTGGTTTGGTGGAATTCAATGAAAATGATGGGAGATCGCAGATTGTTTAAAAATTTATTTTATCGTTGTGTAGAAACAGCCTTGTAAATGCTAATATTGAAAATATATACATATTCTGAATATAATATATACATATTCTGAATATATATACAGGAAAAGGCCAATGTCCCAATTTGAAGGCAGTCTGGCAGGAAAAATTCTCTCTTACTTGGGGAAGGGCCATCCTTTTTGTTCTATTAGGCCTTCAACAAACTGGGTGAGTCCAATCTAATTTAAGGAGGGAAGTCTGCTTTACTCAATTTACCAATTTCATGTTAACTTTGTCCAAACACACCCACACAGAGATAATACAGAATCATGTTTGACCAAATATCAAGTTGAAACATCAAATCAGCCATCACACTATCTACACATTTATCTATAACATTAGAAAATTTTAAGTGCTATGGAAAATAACCACGCAGGAGATTGAGATTGGAAATACTGGATCTGTTGAAGACAGTTGCATGTTTGAACATGATTGACGTGGAATGTCTTACAGAGAAAGTGACGTTTGAGCAAAGATCAGAAAGTGGATAGTGGTAAGATATCCACTAAGCCATAAATGTATCCATTAGAACTTCCAAGAACAGGAAACAGTAAGAGAAAAGACTCTGAAGCAGGAGTTAGCCTGGAATGTTCCAGGAATATCAAGGAAACCAGTGTGATTGCAAGAGAGTCTGCGACAGTGAGAATAATGTGAGACAAGTTCAGAGAGATAAAGGAATCAAGATCATGTAAGGTTTTCAAAACCACTGTACAGTCTTTGTCATTTACTCTGATTGAGATGGGTCATCACTGGAGATTTTGAGCATGACACGGTCATAATCTGACATATATTCACATAGGGTCATTCTAGCTACTCTATTAAAGGTACATTACAGGGCAACAAGAGTAAAGGCAGACACCTATTAGGAGTTATTGCAGTAACACAGCTGACAGATGATGGTGGTTTAAACAAGAGACATCAGGGCAGGTGGTTAAAACTAAATTAGACTAAAATATTTCTTTGGAAGCCACACACATAATAATGGCTAAAAATCAATGCACTTTAAAATTGACATGAATCTTATGCCATCTTTGTTTATCTTAAAATCATGAATATAAAGCTAAATTTTATTTATTTAGTTTATTAAATATTTTAATTACTTGCCGAAATAATCACATGCTTATCGTAGAGAACTGAGCACGTATTTACAACGACACGTGAGCTAAAAACGTGCAGCAACTAAGCAGGATTATCCCAGGTGTGCAAAGCTGGTTCAACACTTGAAAATCAATATAATCTATCACATCAGCAGCCTAAAAAATAAAAGTCCCATGGTTCTATCACTAGATTCAGAAAAAGCAACTGGCAAAATCCAACATCTATGCATGATTACAAAAGTTTCAGTAGACTAGGAATAGAGGGGGACTTCCTTGATTTGATAAAGATATCTATAAGAAATCCACACCTAACATCATACTTAATGATGAGAAAACTGAAGCTTTTCCATTAAGATCAGTTATATGGAAAGAGAAAAGATCCAGAATAGCCAACACAATATTAAAGGAGAACAAAGTTGGAGGACGGGCAGTGTCCAACTTCAAGATTAAAGATAAAGTTAACAGAGATCACTATTAAAGATAGTGTGGTATTGGTGAAAGAATAAACAAACAGATCAGTGGAACACAATAGAGAGCCCAGAAGTAGACCCACATAAATACAGTCAACTAATCTTTGACAAAGGAGAAAAGGCAATACAATGGAGCAAAGATAGTCTTTTTGACAAATGGTGCTGGGACAACTGAACATCCACGTGCAAAAAAATGACACAGACCTTACACCTTTCACAAAAATTAACTCAAAATGGATCACAGACCTATATGTAAAATGCGAAACTATAAAATTCCTAGAATACAGCATAGGAGAGAAACTAGATGACATTGGGTATGAAGATGACTTTTTAGATACAACACCAAAGCCATGCTCAATAAAAGAAATAACTGATAATTTGAACATCATTAAAGTTAAATCTCGTGCTATTGAAAAGACGATGCCAAGAAAATTAGAAGACTATCCACAATCTGGGAGAAAACATTCGCAAAAGACATATCTGATAAAGGACTATTATCAAAAATATACTGAGAACTCTTAAAATTCAACAATAAGAAAATTAACAACACAATTTTAAAACAGGCCAAAATCCTTAACAGATACAGCATTAAAGAAGATACAGATGGCAAATAAGCATGTGAAAAGATGCTCACATCATACATCATCAAGAAAATTAAATTATAACAACAATTAAATATCACTACACACCTATTAGAATGACCAAAATCCAGAACACTGACAACACCAAATGCCGACAAAGATGTGGAGCAACAGGAACTCTCGTTAATTGTTGGTGGGAATGCAAAATGGTACAGACATTTTGGAAGACAGTTTGGCAGTTTCTTACAAAATTAAATATACTCTTAGCATATGATTCAACAATTGTTCTCTTTCGTATTTACCCAAAGGAGTTGAAAACATGTCCACACAAATAACTGTACACAGATGTTTATAGCAGTTTTATTCATAATTGCCAAAACTTGGAAGCAACTAAGATATCTTTAAGTAGGTGAATGGATAAATAAACAGTGGTACATCCAGACAAGGGAATAGTATTCAGCACTTGAAAAATGAACTATCAGGTCATGAAAAGACATGGAAGAAACTGAAATGCATATTACTAAGTGAAATAAGCCAATCTGATAAGGCTACATACTGTATGATTGCAAATATACCACATCCTGAAAAATGCAAAACTATGGAGACAGTTAAAAGATCAGTGTTGCCAGGGGTTGGAATGAATAGACACAGCACAGAGGATTTTTAGAGCAGTGAAAATACTATGTACGATCCCTCATGATGGATACATGTCATTATAAATTTGTTCAAATCCACAGAATGTATAACAACAAGAGTGAACCCTAAGGCAAACTATGAACTTTGGGTATTTATGATATATCAGCGTAGGTTCATCAGTTGTAACAAAGGTACTGCTGTTGGGGGGCATGCTGATAATGGGGGAGGCTATGTGTACGTGTGGGCAGGGGATATGTGGAAAATCCCTATACCTTTTCCTCAGCTGTGCTCTGAATCTTAACCTGGTCTGAGAAAAATAAAGTCATGCCAAAAAAAGTTTTTAAAAATGTGCAGCAATATATGAGAGGGAAACTGATTCTTCTTCTTCTTCTGCTTCTTCTTTTCTTTCCAATCTAATGTCAAGCTTGCTATTTCAGCCCTAGTGTGGCATGTAATAATATATGCTGTGGTAGTGCCTAGAAGGGGGCCTGAGGGCTCTCTGTCGGCTATGTTGTTGTGCTCTGCAGGGATATTTAAAACCATTCATACAACTCTAAATCTCTGAGCATCTTCATATTGCATTGTAACTCCATTTGGAATATAAATATCAACAACCTTTTTCAGAATCAAATAAAGAAAAATTTCAGTGAAATTGTCCCTTGTTGGTAACTACGAAATAAGCAGTAGTCTATGGTGTTGGAAGCCTACTCTTACTGATTATCTTCAGCATGTGTTTATCCAAAGCATTATTTTCAATAGATCAGTAAACTCTAATGGTGATGACGGTGGTGGTTGGGGAGGAGTGTCTAATTCACAGTGATTCTTCCAGGTACCATAGGTTGTGAACACCAGCCACTTTTAGAAAATATTCTTCATTACTCAGAAAAGTGAAGAGGCCAGAAAGCAAACTGCCTTCTGACTGCCTCACTCTACCTACACAGCCACAGAAAACAGCTAATTGGTAGGAATCCTCCCACCATAAACCTAGTTGTGTCCTTTCTCATCTTGTTGTGCTGCAGCTTGCTACAACAGTTCCTTCTCATTCTGATCGTGGGGCTCTAAAAATGTGAGTGCAGGCCACTCTCTGTAAAGAAGTCCCTCCAAAGTGAACAGGAATAAAGTTCAAAGTTAAAGAGAGAGAAAGGGAGAGGGAGTTAAGAGACAGAAAGAGGGAGAGAGTTGGTGTTAAGCCCCTAATATTCCAGTTGTTGAGGCTTCCTCTCCAGACTTTGCCCTCCATCACTTCTTCCAATTATTGGTACCTTTACAACAATCTTCAAATAAATCCCCCCGCCCTTTGCTAACGTTTGTCAGAATTACACTTTACTAAGATGTGACCAAGGAGTACTGCTTTAATATAGCAGCATATCAGTCTATAATGGTGTTAAGTCTTTCCACCTCTTCTAATGACTTATTGATTGTTTGGGTTTAGAATGTCTATGCTAGGAGACATTTTATTCATTGTTATTTCCTTTCTTACACATACCACATGAAACAGCCAAGCTCTATACCTATGTGTTTTATAAATGTGAATAATAAAGCTAATACTTTCCCACCACTGATTAATTCACATTTTACAAACGGATGTAGAAAACAGGAGAGGAGAATTCTAGTTGCAGCTCCTGATGAATCTGGGTGTCTTATTTCTCTTCCCTAAATTATCTTTAAGGTCTACTGCAGCCTTATCAATAGGCATTTCTTTATCCACAGTGCAAAATCTAAAGTGGTCCAATATAAAAGTATTAATCATCACCATGCTTTTTAAAACAGTCATAGCACACTGGTATTTATAGAGTGATGCAAGTACAAATGTATTAGGATCCCAAGGACGGTCATAAAAAATTGTTCTGAGTATAACCGCATAAGTGTGTAAAAATTTTTATCACCTTATTTATAATCCCAGTTTTCTACGCACACCTATATAGGTAAATAGGTAGATGATAGATAGATAGATGATAGATAGATAGATAGGCAGCCAGCCAGTGGATAAAGAAAACAAGTTGTACATAAGCATTCTATAGGTGGAGATTGGAATATGTTTAGAGGCTAGTCTTTCCTTATTTTTACATTTTGTTCCACTTTCAATTGCAGGCCATGTGCTAGTGTGAAGTCCTTTAAAAATATCAAATCTCAGAGAAGATGAAATAGGAAAAAAAGAAGGGGTGTTAGAGAGAAGACCATTTGTTCCCATACATTAGACTTGCCTGTGAGGGAGGAGGAAAAGAACCTTGGATTTGATAAGAGATTAAAGTTTTAAAAATTGACTGGGGCTTCCCTGGTGGCGCAGTGGTTGAGAATCTGCCTGCCAATGCAGGGGACACGGGTTCGAGCCCTGGTCTGGCAAGATCCCACATGCCACGGAGCAACTGGGCCCGTGAGCCACAATTACTGAGCCTGCGCGTCTGGAGCCTGTGCTCCGCAACAAGAGAGGCCGCGATGGTGAGAGGCCCGCGCACCGCGATGAAGAGTGGTCCCCACTTGCCGCAACTAGAGAAAGCCCTCGCACAGAAACGAAGACTCAACACAGTCATAAATAAATAAATAAATAAATAAATAAAAGAACGTGAATTTCTTAAAAAAGAAAAAAAAAAATTGACTGAACTAAATTTTCAAAGCCAAAAGGAGCAGAAAAGTTGTGAAAACCATCTCAAGTATGAAGAGTCTCCATAAACTAGTATGGATGGGAGATTTAATAGAGCACAGTTGAAAGCAACCAGACAACAAAAATTTATCCACACTTATACTCTAATGGACTGAGATTCTGCAGTCAAACTGGTTATGTTGTCATTATTCTTATTCTTGTTCTTATTCTTAGTCATTTTTTTAAAAATTATTTATTTATTTATTTTTGGCTGCATTGCGTCTTCGTTGCGGTGTGCGGGCTTCTCATTGCAGTGGCTTCTCTTGTTGCGGAGCATGGGCTCTAGGCGCGTGGGCTTCAGTAGTTGTGGCGTGTGGGCTCTAGAGTGCAGGCTCAGCAGTTATGGCGCATGGGCTTAGTTGCTCCGTGGCATGTGGGATATTCCGGACCAGGGCTCGAACCCGTGTCCCCTGCGTTGGCAGGAAGATTCTTAACCACTGTGCTACCAGGGAAGTCCTATTCTTAGTCTTATTTTCAGTTCATTTATACAAACCTAAGATGTTTCTTGAGGTTCTTTTACTCCACCCCAAATCTGGCTATGAAACAGGATTTTCTACTCATTTTTTAAATTACTTGTAAACTTCCTATTTTAAATATTCAACTGTTAATCACAACAGAAAAATATATAGAAGATAAATAATCAACATGGGGAAATAATATGCTTAACGATCCTTTTAAATTTTAATAACTAGAGGCTAACCTCTGTAGTTTCAGAATCCTTTGTCAGATGGTTGGAGCTGCAGAACCACAGTCCATAAGCTTGGAAGAGCCATATCTCTGGTCATTTCTCCTTCCAGGCAAAATGAATAACAGGTTGTGATGCTTGAAGTCTTGCCCACTGGGAGGATTTCCCGTCAGCACTGTCTTTTGGGACCATCCTGGATTGGTGCAGTAGTGCTTCAGTTGTCCACTTTTGGGTAATGTCTGCATATTGCACAGAACCATCAGGAAACAAGGCTGAGTTTTATTTTTAAGTCACCTGTTCAACTGTTGGTTCACAAACTGGTCTCCACACACAGAGGGCAAAGAGTGACCAAAGAAAGAGGCAAGCCACACCATATTGGTAGATGGCAGGTTTAATAAGCAAGGGAACTTACGTATGCAGCTTGTCTTGGGTGGTTGCAACATGGGTAGATCTCCAAACCCAACCTCCAGAATCCTGAAAGTTTATATAGAGGCCTTAACTGGATTCAGTTCCATACACTGTCTATATGGTCTTGACAACACATTGCTCTCTCAAGTCTGTGTCCTTAGAGCAGCTTCTAGCTCAGGGAAGTCAAGCAAAATGCACATTCCAAGGACAGGGAGTGGGTAGGAGCTGTCCACTGCCCAGGTCTGGCTTTCGTGTCAGCTGGTGGTTACTTCCTCTTGATGACCTCCTCCAAAATCAACACATATGCGTGGATTGAGAAAGAAGTCACTGCAGCAGGAGGATAGACAATGGACATTTGCGCCACTTCCTCTTGCATTTTATCTGCCTCCAGGATGTACTACTTACATTTTGTGAAATGCTGCTGTACATGCCCAACTCTATGGATTGAAGAGTCATGATGTGCAGCTTGGATCACCTGTTAACTTGATAACTCATGGTGAAGCATTCAGTCTCTACTAAGGCTTGCTAACAATCCAAAAGCTTTCTCTTAAAAGGAGAGTAGTTATCTACAGCAGATAACATAGATTTGCTCAAAAAATCCTAAGGGTCTGCCCTGTGCTTCATCTATAAGGCCATCAGAGGCTCCATAAAGGATCCCTATTTACAACTGATATCCCAAGCAACATCAGATCTGCTAACTCACAGGGCCCAATTGGCAGATCAGCTTGCGTGAAAGCCTGGATCTGTTGCAGGTTCTTTTGTTCTTGGGCTAGTAAAAAGGAAAGTCGATCAAGGTCCCTGTGGTCCAGGATATGACATAGGGCCAGAGAGTTGATATAATCCTAAGGTAGAACAGGAGAGCCTAAGGATGACCCTGTCAGCTGAAATAAACCTGCCCCTGTTGACCGTTACTAACAGATACAGTGAAAAAAGCACAGTTGTCGGCTCAATTCCTGCATACAGGGTGCCAAGTGACGTGTAGATTTGCTCTGGCAATTAAAATACATCTAGAAGAGTAGCTGCAGTTAGAGTCTCCACTGACTAAATGTACGATAATCCATTCTCATTCTCCAAGATTTAGCTGTCTCCTTCACAGGCCAAATAGGAGAACTGAATGGAGATTGGTAGGAATAACCATGTATCTATCATCTTTCAAGTTAAATGTTCATGGCACTAATCACTGCAATTTCCCAAGGACTGTAGTATTGCTTTTGGCTCACCATTTTTGTAAGTAGCGATAGTTCAAGTGGCTTTCACATGCTTTTCCTCCAATAATAGCTCCACTCTATGGTTCAGGAAGCCTATAGCAATGCCAGCTGCTGAGGAAGTTTATTCAAATTTTGCATTCCAGAACTCAGAAAATAATCACAGGGTGGGCGTGAGGATCCATTGGCCTCACTGTGAAAACAATTTGAGCCTAAATTCTGTTGATTATCCAGTCTCCATAAATCCCTAATCTGAATGGTGGACCAACAACAGTGATGTGGGTCTCCAGTGATTAGTGTTAATTCAGTGCCAATGTCCAGTAATCCCCCCAAAATTGGAATATTTGCCTTTCCCCTTCATATATAAATATACATATGTGTATGTGTGTCTATCTGTCTATCTATCTATAAATGTACATTAATACATATACAGACACACATAGTTTTTAAAATATGACTTTGACCTTAAACAAAGGTCAAATTGTTGTCTTTGCATCGTTTGTGGTTTACAGGACAGGCAATTAGAAGGAAAAAATGAACATAAACTTGAGGACAGCAAGTGTCAGACAAAGCTGATAGAGTCTGTCATTAAAAAAAATATACTTTCTAGATTCACAGAATTTATTTACTTATATAGGTTTGAAGCAAGAGTAGCCAAAGATGCCAGTTTTGTCTTACAGGATGACACCCAAACCAAAAGACCATATGACAAAGCAACAAGGGTGTAGGACACCGTACTGTTAAAAAGACCATGTCACGCTCTAGCTAAGCATCTTTATGTTCTGCGGCTGCAATTTAAGGGTGGTGAGGGAGGAGGTGCCACCTTCATCAGTATGTGAGTGGCAAGGAGAACGAGCAGCTCCCCGGTGGAGAGGAAGCGGATGGGAGATGACCCTGGAGCTGTTCCTCACAAGCCTCCCAGGTTCTCCTGTTCCAGCACTAGCACACAGTGTTTCGCCAAGTCTGAGATCAGCTGTAAGCCTTGCTGCATGGTCTATGTGGAAACAGTGTAACAGAGCACCGTGGTGGGGATGTTTCCCTCCAGCAAAAACAAGCTGGAGTCCAGAAGCCTGAGCTGATGACTACAAGCATGAGCTGTGACTCATGGCACAGACTGGAACTCATGTCATCTCTCACTGCTTTCAATCCTGATAAAATAGGTGTCTCCCAGGAGAACCTGACATCCTTTTTCCCAGAGCTAAACAGACAATTGGTCCAAGAGTCAAAGAAGTTGAAGGAGAATCCAGGAAAGGTGGGGTAGGGAAAGGCCTCTTTTATGCCTGGATAACCAATGAGGTGACCCAGCAGATAAATGACAAGGTGTGTGCATTAAAAAATTGTCTGCCCTGACCTTCTGAGACGTAAAGAACAAAATGGTTGCTGCTTCACTTTCACCTTACAAAGCCTGTACGACAATATCTCCTGTGGCCCACCAATTTGAAATATACGGGAAAGGCTATTCTGAGAAATATAATTCAACTGAGCCAAACTGATATTCTATAAAGGCAGCTGTATTAGTTTTCTAGGGATGCCATGACAAAGTACCACAAATTTGTGGGCTTACAACGACAGAAATGTTCTGTCTCACAGTTCTGAAGTTAGAAGTGAAAAATCAAAGTGTCAGAGGGCCATGCTTCCTCTGAAACCTGTAGAGAAGAATGCTTTCTTGCTTCTTCCTAGCTTCTGGTGGTGGCCATCAGTCCTTGGTGTTTCTTAGCTTACAGCTGCCTCACTCCAATTTTTGTCTCTGGCATTACATATCATCCTCTCTACGTCTCTGTCTTCAATGGTGTTCTCCATTTTTAAAGACAGCAGTCATACTGGATTAGGTCCTACTCTAATAACCTCTTAACTTGGTTACATCTGCAAAGACCCTATTTCAAATAAAGTCACATTCACAAGTACCGGGGGTTCAGCTCCAATGTACATTGTAGGAGGATATAATTCAACCCATACCACCACCAGAGGCATGGAGCTTGAATAGAACCAAGGGCACATGTAAGTTTCATGAACAAGTAGCCCAGTTCTCCACGTCATCCACATGGCTGTAGATAATGAATCCCTCATACTGAATTATATCTCAAAGAGACCGACCAGGCATTTGGTGACAAGTAGATTCTATTAAGTCCCTTCCATTTTAGAAAGGCCAACAGTTCATCCTCATAGCTATGTGAATATTTAACATATGGATTTACTTTTCTGCCAAAAGAACCTCAGCCAGTCTACTATCTGGAGATTTGCAATATACCTGATTCATTAGCATAAAATTCCACATGACATAGCTTCTGTCCAGCAACGTCCTTCACAGTAAGGAAGGTATAGGAGTAGTTCACACAACCACATAAGCCATCAAACCCTGTGAAGGTGGTAACTGAAGTTGAAAATTTAGATGTATAGAAATTTTCAAACGTGTAATGAGAAACAAAGAGAATGAGTAACAGGTGTGTTCCCAAGAACAACTGCAGTGACAGCGACTATGGTACTACGTCTCACTAACTTTCCTTTTTTAAGTTTTCCTTTAGGGAACCATGAAGTGGTTGCTCCAGAATATGGGTGGAGAAATGGATCTATGCAGAGCAAAGGGTGAACTGTGGTGGCCATGAAGTTGTGCTGCTCTGATCTCATTCAAGAGAACTTCTAGGGAAACAGAGTAGACTAACAGCTTCCATCAGCTTCTGCCCTTTTGAATCCACTATGGTGTTTATGCTAAGCCTCGATGCCCCTCATTCTCCTCCCATCAGTGACTGAGGGCAGTGTGGGTACTAGAGATGGACCAACCCTGCCTGATGAAGGACTGCTACAATAGGCAACCTTTTCTTAGGGGCTCCTCATCGACATGGCTGAAACTTTCTCAGAGTTATCTGAGAAATGCCTAATCCTTTTTCTCTCTCATTTTTCAAAGGTGTCATAGCTACATTGTGGTCTTAAGACTTTCCCTACCTACTCTTATTCCCTCACCATTTATCCTTCACATATTTTATTTCTGATAAATCTCTTACATGGACTATCCTGCATGATGTGATGTCTGTTTCTTGGAGTACAGTATAGATATGGTGAGAAAAAAGAATTTAGGAACAAAAATTATGTCAACCAATGAGATATAACAGGAAGGTGGGGGAGTTACCTGGGAGTTGGGGTGAAGATTTGCGGATAGATATTCTCTTGATGAAAAAGACTTAAGAGGAATATGCTTCTTAATTCCCTTCCCTTCTGGTCTTTAGATGCTGTTCAGAAAGATGTCATTTTTGATCTGCATCTGCCATTTTCTGAATATGAGGAAGGTCAGGGAATTTCAAAAATATATAACACATAAAATAACTGAGATGCCAAACCATCAAACTAACCCTCCGCTTTTTCAGGTATTATACTGTGCATTGCCAGAAGCATCCTAATTGATACAAGGGAAAGATATAGGATAAGAAGTTAGGCTAGTAATGAGGACAGAGTTTTTCATTCTACATGGATGTTACTTACAAAATGATATATAAAAAGATAAACAGAAACAAATTCATACAGCAGTTATTATATATTCAGAAATATTAGTTTGTATTATTGTGTTACTAGTAATATTGTTAAAATACTAGTGGCAACTTGCAGCCATGAGGGAGGGTTTGTGCTAGTTCCCTATTCCATTTATTAATTCTTCTTAAGGCTACCTTCAATTTTCAAAATGCCCAGTCCTTCACAATGCTAGGAAAGTTACCCTGACATGTTTCATATATGTAGTTATTTTTTAACTTACCACTTAATTTAACATTTCTCTTTTTGTCTGTTTGTTTGTTTCTAATTAAGCAAAAATGTGAAAGTGTTCAGATAAGACTGGTAAACATAATCTCTATTCAGAGGTTAAGCATGAAAATGGCACAGCTGAACACATGGAAGATTAAATACGCTTTCTGAAATCTAAATTAAAGAATGCATAATTTAAAAAAATTATACTCTACTAATTAAGTTATAGGTATCTCTCTACTGTGTTTAGCACACTAGACTCTTCTTTTCAACTAATGTTTTTTGAGAGTAAAACCATAGTCTTTTTTTCTTGCATGTTCACTAAAGTTAAAAAGGCTAATGTCATGTGACATATCTAAGCACATCTCTCCTGTCCATATAACTTGAGTGCACGCACACACAAGCGCACACACACACCTGTGTTAGAAGATGCTTATTCTAAGATGTAAAAACATTAGAATATTAAATAAACATACCAGTCTATCAATTTTGTGGTTATCAGGAAATTAAACATGGATAAGAGACAGTCACAATTGTTGACTATCAAGTTTACGCTTGCCTATCCTGAATCAACTTGCAATCCAATCCAGTTGAAATGGACATTCTACTGTCTTCTCAACGTTGACCCCGGATTACAACTTTAGTTATCCAGGATGAGTGTTTTAAAAAGTAGAAGAACATCACTTCCAACAAAGATATGGGGCCCAATATCTTTTTGCTGAAATTCCCTAGTCTGGGAGTACTGTCAGATATATACAAAATGAAGATTGAAAATTTATCTATGAACCCTGCCAAGTTTTTCAAGAAACATATAAAGTAATTTAAAGTTGCAGAAGTAGTTATTTGTGTGCTAGCCTTATTGTGCGGTAAAAATCCAAAAACCTCAAAAGTATTTCACTGAGTTAAAGTTTAGATTGGATTTAGAAGTATATCTCTGAATTAGACGTTTCCAAAGCCACAAAAATAATCTATTTATCTCAGAGTAGATAATACAATCTCCTGATCTCTGCTTCAGAGAAAAAATAGAAAAACATGTGTTTCAGAGTGGTAAGGCTTAAAATTGAGAGTTGCAAAGTGTTCACATATAATGTGTGTCTACACTATGTACTCATTTTTAGACAAAATGGCAAAAAAATATTGAGCTTTTTTTTTTGGTAAACATCTGATACTAAAAAAGAAGATATCGGCAACACAATTTTATGTATTTTGAGTAAAAAAAGAGAGCAATTTAACAAACCAGGACCATGAACCTGGTATACAACATTATAAATGAAGGAATAAATACAAACATGTGCATAATCAGTAAACATTTAAAAAGTTACCTTTCAAAAAATCACCTGAAGTTAGCTTTGGATGTTTGGAATTTTGCACACATCACAAAAGTCATTGAAAAAGATTATCTGGTCCAATAAATTCATGTAACGGATGAAGAAATCAATTACCAGAAAGTTTAAGAGAATTGTTGATTTTCACTCTTTGAATTAAGGGCAAAACTTGATGAATAAAATGCTTAAGCTCATCTTGTTTTCTCTGTACATGAATCTACTTTTCCTTTTACAACTCATAAATATATGTTTAGAAGTCTGACATATAAATATATATGATTATTTAAGAAATCTGACCATCTCTTAGCCACAAAGTTAGCTCCAATAAATTCTATAGAAGACAAATAAAAACAGCTTTTCCTGACTACACGGAAACAAAACAAGATATGAACAGAAAAACAAAAACCAAAACAACTTTTCCACCCAGGGAAAAAAATGCTGCTAAACAACTTATGGGTCAAAGGAGAATTGCAGACTTTTAAAATCATAATAACAGTAGTAGTAAATAATTATTATAAAAATAAATAAATTACATAGTTTCCTAAAAAGAACTAAAATGATTTAAACCAAAAGAAGCTAAAAAAAAATGAGTGAAGAAAAAATTACACATTGATTCTAGGAAATAAAGCAGCAATAAAAGTATTTTTTTCAAGAACAATTTTTGAAAAATCAATAAATTAGAATACTAATCGTAACAAAAGAAAAAATTCATAGGCACACATTTAGAAATATTAACAATGTTGAAGCAGAAAATAAATTATCTTAAAGATGTTTTTGTTATATCCCTACACATAAATTTGGAAAAGTAGATGAAGCAGATAATTTTCTAGAAAATTATAACTTATCAAAATTAATCAGAATGGATAGAGTCTAACTGACCATAAAGGAAAAAAGATAAATGAAGGAACCCTACAGAAAGGAGACTAGATAAAACTTAAAACAACAGTCCCAGTGATACTTAAACTCTTCTACAGCATAAAAAGATAACGTTCTAACTATCTCTTATAAAATGAGTATAACTTTAATATTGAAACATGATAAAGACTACAGCCAAAAGCAAAAAAAGCTACAGACCAATCTTACTAATGAAAATCAATGCAAAATCTTAATTAAAACATTAACAGATAGAATCCAAAAGTGCATTAAAAGTATAATGTGTCATAAACAAGTGCAATTTATTCCAGGAATACAAAGAGAGTTAAACAATAGAAACTCCAATAATATCACATAATTATATGAATAGAACTAAAGAGAAAAATTACACCTTTTCATCTCAACAGATATTAAGAAGATATGTCACAATGTCAATGCCTTTTCATATTTAAAATACTCAATAAAATAGGACTTGATGGGTACCTTCTCGATGGGTACACGATCATGTAAATATATTGAATGCTGGCTGACATTTGGGTTGAAAGATACACTTTGATCTGACAGCCACTATTTTAGTTAATGAGGGAAATATGAGACTTTCTCAGAGAGGTAAAAAAGTAAGACAAGTGATCAAACTCTCTACACCACTATTTAAGAATGTAATGGAGGTATAAGCCATTGCAATTAGACAAGATCAAGACTTTAGAGCATAAGAATTGAAAGTGAAAGATGAAGTATCTCTGAAGTTAATATGATTAAATTTCTGGGAACTCAAGACAATCAATATGAAAACTATAGTAATTTTAATAAAATGACAATTTAGTAAATATATCTACAAAAATAATAGTCCTCATAAATTAACACTCACAGAAAAAATATAAAGGTGGACTTGAGTAAGTGGAAACAGTCTACGATTTTGGTTTCAAAAAGATAACTTTAGCTACTGAATTGAAAAGGAGCTAGAGAGGGCAACGTAGGATTCAGAGTGAACGTCTGAGACGCTACTGTGATGATCCAATGGGAAAATGCTGGTGTCAGATGAGTTAGGGAGAAGTGTTGAGAAGTAGATACCAGATACATTTGAAAATCAGAGCTGACAGAATGTCTCATTGTATCTGGGGTGTCAGAGAGATAAATCAATTTGGTTAAGCAAACCAGCAACAGTTTATTTTGTGTCTCTTTGGGTATTCATCAGTTTGTCACTTTTTTTTTTTTTAAGAGAGACATGCAGATTAGAGAACGTAATGTTTCACTAATTGGGAGCAGGAGAATGAGATGGCCATCTGTCTTGTAGTAGAAATATATTGTTTAGCTTTCTATTGTAGCTGTAACAAACCACACCAAATTCAGTGGCTTAAAAAACACAAGTATATTGTCGTATAATTCTGGAGGTCAGACATCTGAAATGGGTCTCCCTGGACCCAAATCAATTGTCAATCAGCAGGGATGTATTGCCTCTAGGGAGTCTTCTGGAAAATCTGTGTCTTTGCCTTCTCCAGCTTCTAAAGACTGCTTGCATTCTTTAGGTAGTGACCCCTTCCAACCTCAAAGCCAGCAATGACTGGTTGAGTCTTCCTCATATCACATCATTCTGACCCTGCCTCAGTCTTCATACCTCCTTCTCTGATGCTGACTTTTCTGCCTCCCTGTTTCACTTGTAAGGGTCACTGTGATTACATTGTGTCCTCTCAGATAATCCAGGTTAATTATCACATCTCAAGATCCTTAATGAGGTCTTCAAAATCCTTATCACCATGTGGGGTGACATATTCACAGGTTCTAGGAATTAGGACTTGGGACATATTTGGAGGGCTGTTATTCTGTCTACCACAGACATATAACATGCTAGTTAAGTGTTGGGTTAAAGTTCGATGTGAATCCTTTCACCACTTATTGTGTAAGCTTAGGCAAACACTTATCCATTTTAAGTCTCTATTCCCTCATAGATAAAATGGAGACACTAATTGAATCTACCTCAGAGAGTTTGTGAATGTGTCATTAACAAAATAATGCCTGTAAAGCACTTGACATAGAATACACTCAATACATATTAGCTGCCATAATGATACCACTAAGGGAAACATCAGTCAAATGCAGGGTTATATAAGCTTATCTGACAGTCATTTTACTCTACGGACTCCTTCAGAAGTTTCCTTTCCAAATTCAGACCAGTTTTGGATTTTATATTTGTTCTTTAATCCTTCATTAATAAAACTTTAAGCTATTTCACCCTCTTGAGAATGCTTAAGGATTCTTTCTGTTAACTATCATGACAAGAAAAACTTCCATATTTCAGTTCTATACAGTTATGATGTCAACCATGTTATCATTTAAATTATTTATGAAAATTGTGAAGAGGAAATGACTGAGAACAGAAATCTTAGGAAAGCAATCGTGAAGTGTCTCGAAGTTGACATTTATATGTTATTAAGATTTTGTCTCTCAGCTCCAAATCCATCCTTCGTGTGTGTGTATGTGTGTATGAAGCTGGAGCTGGGACTCCAGAAATTACCTTCCTCCTTTGCCAGCTGGTGTACTGTTAGGTTGTGTCAATGGAAAGAGCTAGAGAAAACGAAGTCAGGAGATGGCAGAGAATCAACTTGTTTCTTTTTGTTTGAGTTCTGTCTCATCCCAACAAGGGGCTTTCACCTTGACAGCAGCAATGGATTCCAGCAGCAGTTGGACCCAGTCGGAATTGGAAGCACCTCTCAACACTGGCCTCACTGTGTCCCCTCAGAGGTGCCAGCATCAGCCACTGGCAATCCCTCCTCAAAAGTCTGAGTTCTGGCTCTAGGAGTTCCTTTTCTCATGTTTCTGAGACATTAACACCTGTTTTGCAGCATCACCTCCTCAAAGATGTGGTGCCTATTCCACGGGGTCTCTTCTCCAAGCTTCTACTTTCTAATAACCTGAAAATGGTCCCTTTATTCTACATTCTGAGGAATGTTAGCTGCTTCCTGCTAACATCCCTAGGAACGTGATACCTCAGAGTTTTTCCCTTTTGAATTGTAATTTCTCCAATATTCATTCAATCAGTTTCTTGTATTAAATTATTTCTGGTAAAATAACAAGTGGTTTCGTTCCCTTCTCTTTGTGACTGTAAACTAATACATCAGTCCAATTTTTCTGGGAAAATTAGTTAGGAATTCTCTGTCTTATTATAAAGCCTAGGTTTCTTTATTCTTAGAAGGATAATGATGGACTACTACATGCCCAACTGAAGTTTTGAACCTAGTGTTTTTCATAATGTGCTTTCACATAGCGTTTGAGAAGCCTCCAGTCCAGGAGGTCAGTCTATGCATCCTGGTGAAGTGGGGCTACCCTGTCTAACTGCTTCTCGCCAACTATCTGATTATCTCTCCTTAGGTGATCTATATGGTCTGAGCTCAGTGGCACCTATTTCCCAGATTCTGTCCCCAAAAGTAAGTTCCTTAGTCCCCACCTTTCCCATACCAACCCTTAAGCCTCCATTCGCTGTCCACTTCTCATACCTGGATCCCCTTTATCTCACTTTTCCTTAATTTTCTTAGTGACGGCACCTGGGTCTCAGCTCCGTGGGCTCCCCTTCAATATCTTAAACCCCTTACGTGGACCACGTGTTGGCCTTGATCTTAGTCCTCATGCTATAGCTCCTGAAATTTTTCCAATAGGTCAGCTCATCCTTGCACCTTCTCTCTAGCTGGGTACATCTCTCAGTCAACAATGACTTCTTTTCCCCTTGGTATCATTAACTCATCTCTAGACATTGAGCCAGGTTCTAAGGTCACATAGAAGAATGTGGGATAAAGTCTATGTTTTGGGTTGATGAAGGATCAGAAAGATTTAAAAATCTGTCATCAGAATAGAAGCAAACTGGGTCTAGTTCAGAGTCCTACCTTCACACCACTTCCTTTAATATCTTTCTTCATAGTTTAACAATCATCATACCCAAATATTAACTCTAAAAAGAACACTTCAATATTAAACAGTATTCTTTGGGGAACAATAGTTCTCCTATTACTCTCTTGAGTAGACTTTTGCTCCATTATTCTTGCAACCCAATATCTGAAGATTCCTGCCCTAATTAACTCCTGTTTTTTTCCCCCCTTTGGCTGTGCCACATGGCATGTGGGATCCTAGTTCCCCAACCAGGGATCCAACCTGTGCCCCCTGCAGTGGAAATGCAGAGTCCTAACCACTGGACTGCCAAAGAAGTCCCTAATTACTCCTATTCTTATTCCAACTTTTCTGTCCATGACTGTACTCTCTCTTACATGTCTACCAGATATCTCAGTACTGGCTGTCACTTACCTGTGTTCTTTATCTACCCAACAGCTCTTGCTCTGAGTTCTTTGGGGTCTCTATCATAGTCAGACTTATTTATCTCCAGCTGCCTCTTGAATTTTTAAACTCTACCCTCTAAATCTGACTGCAGCTCTTTCTCTTTGAAGCCATTTTATTTTCTTCCCTTTAACACACATCTTTTACACTTCCTTTTACCAACAAGTTCCCTTTTTAAATACTTGTATTTAAGTAAAATGAACTCACAAAAGTGAGTTCATTTAAGAAAAAAAAATGTAAGGAAAAATAATGCACATGTTATGCAAATATAGCTAAAAAGATGAGAACATCATGCCGATATCTAATGTGTCATAAAACGTTTTCTAAGCCACCAGTTGAGCAACTGTATTCAGGAAGAACAAAAGCAATTTTGCTTGTTCTCGGTGAACTTTTGATGGCTCCCAGTGATCATCATTTTTTCTTTATATCTTACCTAAATCATCACATCAATAGTTTATGTATTTATTCTGTGTGGGAAAGATGCAAATTTCACCAACTTGCATTTTTCAAAAAAAATTAAAATTTTTGAAAAGCTAATCGTCTCTGTTTAAAAAAAAAACAAAACAAAGAAAGCAATATTTATTAATTGCCAGTCTTCCAGAATGTGGTTAGTATATTAGTCACTTCTGAAAGCTGAATTTTCAAGACCAAGAGATCTGAGTTGATTTTAAGCAACCAGAGACTTTCCTATAATCGCACAAATAATAGATTTAAATTCCCCAATACTGATATTATTTTCTGTTCTTACCAGTTAAAAATCTCCTCTTGAAAAAGAAGAAATAGGCAAAATAGGTTCAGGTAGCTATGTTTTTAAAGAACATATGGCTTTAGCAAACTGATTTGCCTATTGTTGTTTTCTTAAATATCTGTAATTATATATGCAATTACACTTAAAATAATTTAGGAAATGTAATATCCATGCCATCACTTTAATGACCACACTAAACTAATGTACTTGTCTGCCATCACCTTATTTAATACAAAAAAACCCACAATCTATCAGACTTCTAATTATGTATTTGAAGAGTTTGTATCTGATTATAACGCAAAGCTAGGTTTCCTATGAGATTTTATTGCTGGTCTCCGTGTGTTTCTAATGTTTAACACTAATATTTAATGTCTATTTAAACCAGTGTTTGCATTTGGGCTGATATCCAAATTGGGAGTTCCTTTATAGTGCTCCATCCATCCTGGGAAAACTCTACCCACTTCAAGAAGATTTAATTACATTAAGAAAAAAAAATCTGAATAATATTAGTTAATTTAATTTTTCTTACCATAATTAAACTATGCCTAAACAAAACTTGGAAAATAGTTTAACTTATTTAAGAGAATAGGGTTGATGCAGAAGAGGGGTATTTAATTCAGGGAGTATATAGATATTGGTAATAATAGCAATAGACCATGGTGGTAGAGAATATGACTTCTGGATTTAAAAAGCTTGAGTTAAAGTCGAAAGACTTTGCAGATATTATTAAAGTTACTAATCAACAGAAGAAAACTTTTCCTTAAAAAGGAAAACATGTTTATTGTAGAAATAAGAAAGTACAATTAATTGAAAAGAAGGAAATATAATTCACCCATAGTCCCTCAAACCACTATTAACTCTACTTTATTTTTTTCTTGAAGTTTTCCATGTCTTTATGATATATATTTTTATATGTAAGAATAAAATTTCACTGTAATGTGGAAATAAATAAGTAAATAAATAAAGTGCTAGTCTAGCGCAATATGTGTTACTTTACGCAATTTATTTAGTCTCTCTGTGGGGATAATAAAAAACACATAGCACACCTTTTCGGTAAGCTTAAAATGGTATGATGTATATAAATGGCATAGAAAACAGAGTAGAAATAGTTTTTTCAATAATGGCAGGTAAGTAACTATTAATGCTATTTTTTAAATGCCTGCATTATACCAGTCATTTTGAAGTTAAAAATGTATCTGTTCCAGCAAGTTGAAAACAACAAAATGACATTAACAATAATGCATATCTTGATTCAGGGTTCAAAGAAACAAGGGCAAAGAGGAATTGTGTCCTTCAACTGAATACACATTTATAATACCTTATAAAACTCATAAATAATAAAATTTTATAATCTGTATCAAATACATACAGTAGTCCAGGAATGGTATAATCACAACAACATGGCATGCCTCTGACGATAAAAATGTTATTTCCATACATATCATACCCTAGACTGGTAAGTGATATAGCTCACCTAAAGTGACTAACCCCATAACAAGAGTGTTACTGGTATTTAAATGCAGACTTTTCAAATGCCAGTGTCCATATTTAAACATTATACACCAGTACCTATATATGCAATGGAATCACTTATGGGATCAGTTATTGAAATAGAGGGTTGAGGAGATGATGGAGGTCATGGTTGGGCAGGGATAACCATCATTGATTCTGAAGTCATATAAGGATCATGTCCACCGAAATTTTTTTAAATTCCAGGAAAGACTTGGTTCAGCCTAGCTTAGATCCTATGATTTTCCTGGAGCAACATATATGGCTGAGAGAACAGACATCACATTAGGATCGTCTTGTATCACAGGCCCGGCCCTGTGATCAGGAAGATATGGACCAGAGATTGGAATTCTCCACTAAACACTGAAAAACATTTCTCAGAAGGTGCTTTTCTCACCGTTCAAGGAAAATAAATAACTTGCATCTACTAGTAGGGCCTGTCCTTGCCTATTATATGTTTTGTGGATCAGAAAATAGTATCCTTTTCCTTAGAGGACTGTGTTAAGTGGTACGGTTTGGGAATTCAAGCAAGGGATGTATTTGGTGCCCCTACTTCCCCTCTCAATTAATTGTCTTCTGCAGTAGCCCAGTCTACTTGCAACATTCTGAAACAACAGAAGGAATGCTGGAAGGAGGGTACAAATTTGGGAAAGGAGAAAGGGAAAAATCAGGTAAAGAACTGAGGATACAGACATTTTTCTCCATATCCATTTTGGAATTTAGCACAGCACCCACTGGAAGGTTTCTAGTTCCTACTTTCTTTCTACGTGAGAAATACTAACTCACAGATGATATGATTTGTCCTTTGGGAGACTGTAGTAGTCTGTCAAACTATTGTAGGGTACTTCAAACCTGGAAGCTAAAAACAAAGAAACAAAAACAAAAAATAAACAAAAAAACCCACAAAAAAATCCCTGGAAGCTACATTTTATCAAAATAGTACTCCCAAGGGGCATAGCAGGAGAAAATTGCCAGTTTTAGTCTTGCTCTGCACCCTTGTTAAGCAGAGTGCATAACATAGCTATCTCTCAACCACAGTTATATACTACGGCAATTAATCATATCTTATATGGATTTCCCATTCCTTTCAGTCCATCTCTTGTAACTGTACAAGATCACTGAGAAGCATAAGCCTATAACTGGGATCATTAGCCATGACTCTCCAAACCGGGCCTATTTTCAAAGGTAGATGGATCCTTTGGGATCCTGTCATGTCCCCTAAAGTCCCTAAAGAGCCCCAAATATTTGGGTTTAAATAAAATCTGATAGTTAACTCTGACAACCAGAATATTTGACCAATGATAACTAATATTTCTTTTAGGAGGTTGGATAACACAGACTTAACTCTCTTTGAGATTATCATGATTTATTTTATGTATTTAAAATATAGATATTCTTGATAGACTTGGGCCTTTTCTTACCATTAAAAAAAGCAGATGAAGAAATGGTTTAGGTTATAAACTAACTCAGGAGATTCCATCTAACATATTTATCTGCTGGAACATCTTCTTGAGCTGATGATGGGAGATGGAGGTGATGGAGGTGATACAAAATAATTTATGCATCAAAAATATTGGATGAACCTGAGTGCTGCTTAGAAGTTGGATAAATGTGGTCTTGCTGAACCAGTCATTTTGAAACAAATCTTTCCTGTTGGAATTTTCATTGTCATTTTCAACACTTCAGTAAATTAATTCAAACAATCAACTTCTGCATATCATCCACCATTACTTGAGACCTCTGGCTGCATCACCCATATAAGAAAAATAATGTCATTCTTATTCTTGTCCTTCCTGTATAAAAATGCAGGAGCTCACTCTATAATAATGCATCAATCACAGACTCTCTTAGTCACTATGGAATGATTCTGTAGTCAGCATGAATTGCCCTCATTCTGAGATTTTGTACAATGACTCTTGCTATCATATCTTAAGAATAAGAAGAGTTATTGTCAAGTTCATTATCTCAGCAGGGAATGTCTGTGATCATGAAACTGCCAAGCTTCATCAAGTTGTTCACACTTTTTCCATTTTACTAACATGACCCAATTCAGCCTCCCTTTGATGGTAACTTGTTTTGATTTTAACTCACTTTAAAAATGAGTCAATTTGATTTTTAAAACCTTGTTGATTTAAACTTATTTTAACACTTCCTGATATATAATCTTGTATTTTAGCAAAAAAAAAAAAAAAAAAAATTGAGATCCTCTTGACTCCGCAATCTTAAGAGGAAAATGTAAGAAAGTAGACTGACAAATGTAAAAGTATCACTAGTTGATTTTTCTTTACTTCTTCCATCTGTTAACTTTCTTCTGCCATTCTTAAAAATCACTTAACAGTTAATTCTCAAACCGCAATCCTGGCCTAATCCAAACTACTTTTAGTTCATCCACTTGACTATGACTTGACAGCATGCTCTCATACTTATACAAGTAAAAGAGCACACTATGGTGAGCTAAGAGACAGACAATTCCTGCAAAACTGGCAACTTTCATGAAACATGATTTATGCCTTCCATTTTTATGACATTGCTCTCTGCTAACATGTTCAGTTACTACTACCTTGTTCCATTCTCATTTTGCTTTTTCTAGGGTTTACTCCAATGTCCTCTGACACATACAGAATGCTAGTGGCAATATCTTAGCAAAAATTCAGAGTATAAATCTGAAATGTGTAATATTGCTTACAGGGAACCCACGAATAAAAAAATAAATAAAAGTAGTGCCTCCAAGGTAATTTTTAAATTGCACATTTTGAAATTCTGAATAAATTTTTTATCAGATAAGCAGCACTATTATTGGTAAGTTCCCAGGCTATCCCAAAATATACCTAAAATACTATGCATTTGCACCAAAAAGCAATAATAATTAAAAGTTTTGAAACACTAATCAAAAGATTGAAAATAAAATTAAGATTGATTTTTCCATATATTTTTAATATTCACCCTGGAAGGAAGTTTAGCTTACACTTAACTCATGTGACAGATATATCAAAATCTAAG
Source organism: Balaenoptera physalus (assembly GCF_965194825.1). Classification (NCBI taxonomy): domain Eukaryota; kingdom Metazoa; phylum Chordata; class Mammalia; order Artiodactyla; family Balaenopteridae; genus Balaenoptera; species Balaenoptera physalus. The sequence goes on from NC_138884.1 coordinate 96,508,666, forward strand.
GAGGCTCCTAGACAGTTAAAATCACATAGGCATAGAATATGAGTTAGATAGAAACCTTAAATCTTCTGCATCCCATACCCTTTTTCTCTGGCCAACTCAATGCCACATCCAGTTCCTCAAAGTTAGACATTCAGGCTCTTTATCAATAGTCTTAGTGCAATTAAGTTCTTGCACAAATTCAGGTATTGCTGTAGCACCTTAATTCAGTGGGATCTTGAATATGGTTGGAGGGCCAATTATAATATTGGAACTTTGTATCACTATAGGAAACTCCTAACTGGCTAGTAAGTTCCAGGGGCCTGTGGCCTTTGGGATGGTCCCAGTAAATTCTGCTACACTTTAAGCATCTCATCCCCTTCCTATCCATTTTTTTCTGTCTTAGTCTAAAAATTCCACTGTCTTAGTTTAAAAATTCCACTCATGACCCTGACAAGACTTCCAAACCACTCCAAGACAGCAAACTTGATTTGACTCTCAACTCATTTGGACAGTTGGTGGGGAGTGGGTGGAGTTCTTATTTCACTTTTAATGAATCTCACTGATGCCAAACTCCAGGCAGTGTGAAGAGTGCTCTTGGCTTCTCTCATGTTTTGTTGTGTCCAGCTATTCTACTTTACAGACAGTTAACCTTGGTCATTCAGTTGTTCACTGTTTCCCTGCTCAAGATCTTATTAACACTCCAAACTGAACCCTCTTCTGACATTGCCTCCAACTTATTAATTCTTCTACTGTCTGTCCTGCCCGATGGATTGATTCTGTGCTGAATTCTGCCTGTTCTCCATTATATTATAGCTCAAAGTAAATCTATCATGCAGAGCTGATTCACTAACTATGACAAAAAACATTGAATGCAGAACTTAACTATTCTACTTGATAGACTATATCTCTGAAAATGTGCTGTCAAAATAGTAACTATTTTTAAAGCCTGTTTCTGAATGCTCCCTGTCTTTACTCCTAGCAAGTACTGTAGTATCCCTATCCCCTAAGATATTCTATGCATGCACATCATTTCATGTGTGAATGCTTAATTTTAGGAAAAGTTTCCTTGGTATTAGGGGACACCTATGATATTTGTATTCAGATTTTATACAATTAAGTCTTAATTTTGCCACCTTCTGGTCTTGTGAATTTCAGCAAATAAGTTAATCTTCACAACTATCAATTAGTTTGGCATTAGTATCTCATTTAAAAGACAAGGGAACTAAAACTCATGAGTCTTTCTGAGATGCTCTATGTCAAAGTTCTTATCAGTCTTTAACTCAAGGACCACTTAATGGATAAGTACTCTGCCACAGACTGAATATATGTTCCCTCAAAATTCGTATTTTGAAACCTTAATCCTTAACGAGATGGTATTTGGAGATGGGGCCTTTGGGAGGTAATTAGGTCAGGAATGTAGAGTCCTCATGGTGGGATCAGTGCCATTATAAGAAGAAACTAGAGAGGATTGGCACCAAGATGGCAGAGTAGAAGGACATGCTCTCCCTCCCTCTTGCGAGAGCACCAGGATCACAACTAGCTGCTGGACAATCATCGACAGGAAGACACTGGAACTCATCAAAAAAGATACCCCACATCCAAGGACAAAGGAGAAGCCACAATGAGACGGTAGGAGGGGTGCAATCACAGTAAAATCTAGTCCCATAACTGCTGGGTGGGGGACTCACAGACTGCAGAACACTCATGCCACAGAAGTTCACCCACTGGAGTGAAGGTTCTGAGCCCCATGTCAGGCTTCCCAACGTGGGGGTCTGGCAACGGGAGGAGGAATTCCTAGAGAATCAGACTTTGAAACCTAGTGGGATTTGATTGCAGGACTTTGACAGAACTGCGGGAAACAGAGACTCCACTCTTGGAAGGCACACACAAAGTGGTGTGCGCATCGGGACCCAGGGGAAGGAGCAGTGACCCCAGGGGAGACTGAACCAGGTCTACCTGCTAGTGTTGGAGGGTCTCCTACAGAGGCGGGGGGTGGCTGTGGCTCACCTTGGGGACAAGGACACTGGCAGCAGAAGTTCTGGGAAGTACTCCTTGGCATGAGCCCTCCCAAAGTCCACCATTAGCCCCACCAAAGACCCCAGGTAGGCTCCAGTGTTGGGTTGCCTCAGGCCAAACAACCAACAGGGAGGAAACCCAGCCCCACGCATCAGCAGTCAAGAGGATTAAAGTTTTACTGAGCTCTGCCCACCAGAGCAACAGTCAGCTCTACCCACCACCAGTCCCTGCCATCAGGAAACTTGCACAAGCCACTTAGAAAGCCTCATCCACCAGAGGGCAGACAGCAGAAGCAAGAAGAACTACAATCCTGCAGCCTGTGGAACAAAAACCACATTCACAGAAAGGTAGACAAGATGAAAAGGCAGAGGGCTATGTACCAGATGAAGGAACAAGATAAAACCCCAGAAATACAACTAAATGAAGTGGAGATAAGCAACCTTCCAGAAAAAGAATTCAGAATAATGATAGTGAAGATGATCCAGGACCTCGGAATAAGAATGGAGGCAAAGATCTAGAAGATGCAAGAAATGTTTAACAAAGACCTAGAAGAATTAAAGAACAAACAAACAGAGATGAACAATACAATAACTGAAATGAAAACTAAACTTCAAGGACTCAATAGCAGAATAACTGAGGCAGAACGGATAAGCGACCTGGAAGACAGAATGGTGGAATTCACTGCTGCGGAACAGAATAAAGAAAAAAGAATGAAAAGAAATGAAGACAGCCTAAGAGACCTCTGGGACAACATTAAACGCAACAACATTCGCATTATAAGGGTCCCAGAAAGAGAAGAGAGAGAGAAAGGACCCGAGAATATATATGAAGAGATTATAGTAAAAAACTTCCTTAACATGGGAAAGGAGAGAGCCACCCAAGTCCAGGAAGCACAGAGAGTCCCATACAGGATAAACCCAAGGAGAAACATGCCGAGACACATAGTAATCAAATTGGCAAAAATTAAAGACAAAGAAAAATTATTAAAAGCAATAAGGGAAAAACGACAAATAACATACAAGGGAACTCCCATAAGGTTAACAGCTGATTTCTCAGCAGAAACTCTACAAGCCAGAAGGGAGTGGCATGATATATTTAAAGTGATGAAAGGGAAGAACCTACAACCAAGATTACTCTACCGAGCAAGGATCTCATTCAGATTTGATGGAGAAATCAAAAGCTTTACAGACAAGCAAAAGCTATGAGAATTCAGCACCACCAAACCAGCTCTACAACAAATGCTAAAGGAACTTCTTTAAGTGGGAAACACAAGAGAAAAAAAGGACCTACAAAAACAAACCCAAAACAATTAAGAAAATGGTCACAGGAACATACGTATCAATAATTACCCTAAACGTGAATGCATTAAATGCTCCAACCAAAAGACACAGGCTTGCTGAATGGATAGAAAAACAAGACACATATATATGCTGTCTACTAGAGACCCACTTCAGACCTAGGGACACATAGAGACTGAAAGTGAGGGGATGGTAAAAGATATTCCATGCAAAGGGAAATCAAAAGAAAGCTGGAGTAGCAATACTCATATCAGGTAAAATAGACTTTAAAATAAAGAATGTTACAAGAGACAAGGAAGGACACTACATAATGATCAGGGGATCAATCCAAGAAGATATAACAATTATAAATATATATGCAACCAACATAGGAGCACCTCAATATATAAGGCAACTGCTAACAGCTATAAAAGAGGAAATCGACAGTAACACAATAATAGTGGGGGACTTTAACACCTCACTTACACCAATGGACAGATCATCCAAAATGAAAATAAATAAGGAAACAGAAGCTTTAAATGACACAATAGACCAGATAGATTTAATTGACATTTATAAGACATTCCACCCAAAAACAGCGGATTACACTTTCTTCTCAAGTGTGCACAGAACATTGTCCAGAATAGATCACATCGTGGGTCACAAATCAAGCCTCAGTAAACTTAAGAAAATTGAATCATATCAAGCATCTTTTCTGACCACAACACTATGAGATTAGAAATGAATAACAGGGAAAAAACCGTAAAAAACACAAACACATGGAAGCTAAACAATATGTTACTAAATAACCAAGAGATCACTGAAGAAATCAAAGAGGAAATCAAAAAATACCTAGAGACAAATGACAATGAAAATACAATGATCCAAAGCCTATGGGATGCAGCAAAAGCAGTTCTAAGAGGGAAGTTTATAGCTATAGAAGCCTATCTCAAGAAACAAGAAAAATCTCAAATAAACAATCTAACCTTACACCTAAAGGAACTAGAGAAAGAAGAACAAACAAAACCCAAAGTTAGCAGAATGAAAGAAATCATAAAGATCAGAGCAGAAATAAATGAAATAGAAACAAAGAAAACAATAGCAAAGATCAATAAACTAAAAGCTGGTTCTTTGAGAAGATAAACAAAATTGATAAACGGTTAGCCAGACTCATAAAGAAAAAGAGGGAGAGGACTCAAATCAATAAAATCAGAAATGAAAAAGGAGAAGTTACAACAGACACCACAGAAATACAAAGCATCCTAAGAGAATACTACAAGCAACTGTATGCCAATAAAATGATCAGCCTGGAAGAAATGGACAAATTCTTAGAATGGTATAACCTTCCAAGACTGAATCAGGAAGACATAGAAAATATGAACAGACCAATCAGAAGCAATGAAATTGAAACTGTGATTTAAAATCTTCCAAAAAACAAAAGTCCAGGACCAGATGGCCTCACAGGTGAATGCTATCAAACATTTAGAGAAGAGCTAACACCTATCCTTCTCAAACTCTTCCAAAAAATTGCAGAGGAAGGAACACCCCCAAACTCATTCTACGAGGCCACCATCACCCTGATACTAAAACCAGACAAAGATACTACAAAAAAAGAAAATTACAGACCAATATCACTGATGAATATAGATGCAAAAATCCTCAACAAAATACTAGCAAACAGAATCCAACAACACATTAAAAGGATCATACACCACGATCAAGTGGGATTTATCCCAGGGATGCAAGGATTCTTCAATATATGCAAATCAATCAATGTGATACACCATATTAACAAACTGAAGAATAAAAACCATATGATCATCTCAATAGATGCAGAAAAAGCTTTTGACAAAATTCAACACCCATTTATGATAAAAACTCTCCAGAAAGTGGGCATAGAGGGAAGCTACCTCAACATAATAAAGGCCATAATTGACAGACCCACAGCAAACATCATTCTCAACAGTGAAAAACTGAAAGCATTTCCTCTAAGATCAGGAACAAGACACGGATATCCACTCTTGCCACCATTATTCAACATAGTTTTGGAAGTCCTAACCACAGCAATCAGAGAAGAAAAATAAAAGGAATACAAATTGGAAAAGAAGAAGTAAAAGTGTCACTGTTTGCAGATAACATGATACTATACATAGAGAATCCTAAAGATGCCATCAGAAAATGACTAGAGCTAATCAATGAATTCGATAAAGTTGCAGGATACAAAATTAATGCACAGAAATCTCTTGCATTCCTATACACTAATGATGAAAAATCTGAAAGAGAAATTAAGGAAACACTCCCATTTACCACTGCAACAAAAAGAATAAAATACCTAGGAATAAACCTACCTAGGGAGACAAAAGACCTGTATGCAGAAAACTATAAGACACTGATGAAAGAAATTAAAGATGACACCAACAGATGGAGAGATATACCATGTTCTTGGACTGGAAGAATCAATATTGTGAAAATGACTATACTACCCAAAGCAATCTACAGATTCAATGCAATCCCTATCAAATTACCAATGGCATTTTTTACAGAACTAGAACAAAAAATCTTAAAAATTTGTATGGAGACACAAAAGACCCCAAATAGCCAAAGCACTCTTGAGGGGAAAAAAAAACGGAGCTGGAGGAATCAGACTCCCTGACTTCAGATTATAGTATAAAGCTACAGTAATCAAGACAATATGATACTGGCACAAAAACAGAAACACAGATCAATGGAACAAGATAGAAAGCCCAGAGATAAACCCACACACCCGTGGTCAACTAATTTATGACAAAAGGGGGCAAGGATATACAATGGAGAAAAGACAGTCTCTTCAATAAGTGGTGCTGGGAAAACTGGACAGCTACATGTAAAATAATGAAATTAGAACACTCCCTAACATCATACACAAAAATAAACTCAAAATGGATTAGAGAACTAAATATAAGACCGGACACTATAAAACTCTTAGAGGAAAACATAGGAAGAACACTCTATGACACAAATCACAGCAAGATCTTTTTTGATCCACCTCCTAGACTAATGGAAATAAAAACAAAAATAAACAAATGGGACCTAATGAAACTTCAAAGCTTTTGCACAGCAAAGGAAACCATAAACAAGACAAAAAGACAACCCTCAGAATGGGAGAAAACATTTGCCAACGAATCAACGGACAAAGGATTAATCTCCAAAATATATGAACAGCTCATGCAGCTCAATATTAAAAAAACAAACAACCCAATCCAAAAATGGGCAGAAGACTTAAATAGACATTTTTCCAAAGAAGATATACAGATGGCCAAGAAGCACATGAAAAGCTGCTCAACATCACTAATTATTAGAGAAATGCAAATCAAAACTACGAGGTATCACTTCACACCAGTTAGAATGGGCATCATCAGAAAATCTACAGACAACAAATGCTGGAGAGGGTGTGGAGGAAAGGGAACCCTCTTGCACTGTTGGTGGGAATGTAAATTGATACAGCCACTACGGAGGACAGTATGTAGGTTCCTTAAAAATCTAAAAATAGAATTACCATATGATGTAGCAATCCCACCACTGGGCATATACCCAGAGAATACCATAATTCAAAAAGACACACGCACCCCAATATTCACTGCAGCACTATTTACAATAGCCAGGTCATGGAAGCAACCTAAACGCCCATAGACAGACAAATGGATAAAGAAGTTGTGGTACATATATATAATGGAATATTACTCAGTCATAAAAAGGAACGAAATTGGGTCATCTGTTGAGACGTGGATGGATCTAGAGACTGTCATACAAAGTGAAGTAAGTCAGAAAGAGGAAAACAAATATTGTATATTAACGCATATATGTAGAGCCTAGAAAAATGGTACAGATGAACTGGTTTGCAGGGCAGAAACAGAGACACAGATGTAGAGAACAAACGTATGGACACCAATGGGGGAAAGCAGTGGGGGGTGGGGGTGGCTGATGTGTATAAAATGGATGACTATTAAGGACCTGCTGTATAAAATATATATATATATATATATATATATATATATATATATAATTCAAGTCATCCAATGATGGAATGACCCAGTTGACTGTATGACTGATTTGACCAATAACAGAGTGATGTGAGTAACAAAGAGATCTGTAAGTCATTTTATTTATAGGAAATTTTTAAATTCTAAGAACTATTCTGAAGACTGATCATGAAGTTATCTTGCTTACTTGGTGAATCTAGATCTATTTTTAACAAATCACAAACCTGTATAGTGATAGTACACATTCTGAAAGCTTTAAAAAGATATTTCTTATGTGATTATTTAGGTGATTTTTCCCTTTACTTATTGAATGTTTGTATGTGCATCTGTATGTTGTATGTGCATCTGTATGTGAGCATGTACATGTGCTGGGAAATATAAGTAAGCTTTGAAGAGACAGAGGATCTCAAGTTTTCGATTTCTAACATAAATACATTTTACAGATAATATATTGTTTCAGGGAGTAGAACAGATATTCTTCTTTGGTGATTACTTATTGATTTTCTTTTGTCTATAACAATTTAAAGTACTTTATTGCTTACATTTAAATAAATGCTAAATCAATAGTAAGTTATACAACCATATAGTGGATATATGTATAGAGACATTATCCAGAATACATGCCCTGGTCAGAACGGAGACTTGTAGAAATACTCACTTTAGATGACTCTTATAAGAGCATAAATGTGAAGAAATAAAATGATCTTACATTTCAAAAAAAAATAAAAAGAAGAAACTAGAGAATTTGCTTAACATCTCTGCTCTCTGTCATGTGGGGATACAATGAAGAGGAAGGCCAGCTACATACCAGGAAGTGGGCTCTCACTACACACCGGGATCTGCTGGCACTTTGATCTTGTATTTCCCAGCCTCCAGAATGATGAAAAATAAGTATTTGCTGTTTAAGCCACCCAGCCTATTGTAGTTTGTTACAGCAGGCCAAGCTGATTAAGACATACTCATTAACTAATTATTAATTAACCAATTTTACTATTATTCAGTTGACCAAGATTTTTTTGAGTGTTTGTGTGAGTGTGTGTCTCATGGTTTAATTTTTTAATCAGAGATCCCTTTATAATTCTCTCTTCAAGAAAATGCATGTATTCAAACACATTTGGTGGTAGGCCATTAAATGAACAAAAAAGCAAAAGTTCAAAGAATTGGAGTGTAATGGAGGTTTCCTCAGCATTAACAGAACAAGACTTTCAAATCTCTGAATTCAGGCGTATGACATACTTATTAGATTATAATGATTGACTTTTAAGATAGTGTTAGCTTAATTTAGTTTGGTTCACTTTGGTTTTGTTTTTAGTGTTTTAGTAGTGCAAGACATCTGCACTTAGGTTTCTGCTAACCTAGTGTGCATCTAACTCCACGTGAGACTACTCCAAATCTCTAAATATCAGAACTGCCTCTGAGAGATACAAGACGAAGTGAGGAGTCATGCTCCCTATGAGCACCACTTTTTCAAAAGTCTTTGTACTGTTTACCTGACAAAGTAAAACAATTTCCAAATAAGTCCAATCATCATATTTGTGTATTTTCAAACCTGGACCACCTCCTAATCCACCCTAACAGATAAGCACACGAAATTGTGTAGTTGTTTGCCAATGGTTCAGAGAGATATATAGATCTCAGGCAGAAAATTCATGAGAGTCTGCCCTTAGAAATCACATTTCCTGATAGGTGGCCAGGAAGGCTTCACCATGAACACACCCAGTGGTAGAGAATTGATACTTTTAAAGACATTCCATTTCCATTTTATTGTAAGATTCTTTCTTATATGCAGGAAAGTTTTTACTAGTCCTTACTCTTCTTCTGCAAAGGCAAAGAATACATCCATTTTCTCTTCCAAATTATAATACTGCATCCTTGAACTCACCTCTCATGTATTTTCCAAGCTAAGGAGACCAATTTTCTTTGATATTTTTCAAAGAAAAATTCTATGGCATGATTTACCAACTTCTGATTGTTTTTGTCTTAACTTCAATTTAAAAATGCATCTTTTGAATTTGTATCAATGTAAGTTGAACATAATAGTCTATGGACTGTCTAAATATAGTAACTATATTCTATAATGTAGGAACTATACTTTAAACAAAGTGTTTTTGTTGTTTTTGTTTTCATTAAACTGAGGGAAATTACTTGCTTTTGTCAATAACAATGGTTCAGTAAGAAAATTAAATGAATCTCAGCAAGGAAGATGTGAATTCCTAGGTCATGAATTACAATTTCCAAGGGAAGAGCAGTGCTTCTGACATAGGCCCCCAAAAGTAGATCTGGGCTACAAATCCTAGCAGAGAAGCACTGTGTTAGACTACTGTAGTTTTACTAATTATGTTTTAGTTTGCCATTTATTTTAATGTCCATATAATAATCTGGAATATTTTTTGCATGTAAAGTGAGGTTGCTATGTACTTTTATTTCAGGAATATTGCCTATTCCAAAAAGATAATTATTTCCATTAAATTTTACTGTTAAAAATTATCTCAAGTTTCTGCCTGGCCAGAAAATTTTAAATTCTAATTTTATATTTTCCTAATTTATATATTTTTCCAAATTTATGTTATCTTCCTATGTGGTTAACATGCCATCTCTATCTTTGTAGCATTTATATGGATTTTATGGTGATCATGGAATAAAATATAATTATTGACTTTAATAATTACAATGTCAATTATTTATAATATAAGCTGCACATATTAAAGTGTGAAGCCAATGTTAAAGATCAGAATGTAGGATGAGTATGTATGATTTTTTAACTCTCTTATCATGGGTGTAGGGGAAATTAAAATAATAAAGGGTATTTTAGTGTAACAGGCAGTGTGCATGCATGTGCATTAGGCAATATTTAGTTTGAATCTTATCTCTGAAACTCTCCTGGATATATAGTCTTAGGAAAATTGTCATCCTGTCTTATTTTTTTCATTAAAAATTTTATACATTGGCTCATAAATACTTTATAATTTTTATTTCTCACTACAGTATAAAATAATTTTAAAAATTTAACAGAGAAATACTTCACTCACAATGCCATTCTTTCAAGAATCAACTGCTGTTATTTTACTCTGCTCTTTCATTAAATTAATTAAAATTTATTAAATTTTATTAAAATTCTCATATATTTATCTAATAACATTCATAGAACATACAATTTTGTAGTTCATTTATTTCATTCAACATTTTAAAAATGTCATCTTGTAGCTTTTTATACTGTTTCCACAATTAATGTTTTATTGATTGCATAACATGACAGAGTTGATATTTCTTTCTTTACTATTCTATCCTCTTATTTTTTCCATATTTTGAATATTTCCAGTCAAGGAACCTTTTCTTTTTTTATTACATAATTCTTGGAGCAGAGCATCAAAATGTACATGATTTTAAATAAAGATTTTCTTTATACCTCCCTTTCCATTCCAGTAGTAAAAGTAAGGTAGACAGTTTTCATCCATGTACAGTGGTGTGTAACAAAGGAGATAATGTACTTAAGAACCATATTATTGGAACTGAGGGGACAGGATAGCTCAGGGTAAATATAAACAAAAGATCTTACACATTTATCTTCTAGGTGGATTTTCTCTAGCTTTTTTGACTTATTCATTTATTGACGTATTTAAGCTGCAATTTGATTATTTCTACTAATATCACTCTAAAGAACTGCACAACATGTATGTTTTTATGAGATGGATATGCATGCATATGGTGGGTGTCTATTAATAAATAGAAGGAGGAGAGAATTACATTGCATTAAAATATCTATATTTTTACTCAGCTCAACATGTGCCTCTCTGGACCACCCTATCCACCTCAGCCATATAGAAGTCAGAAATGGCACTTTAGCTGCCAGTAGCTGCAATGAGAAAAGCTCTGAAAGGTTGGTAAAAACACTTGAAAACCACGAGAGCAGTTCTACTCCATGGAAGAGGCAGGGCAAATCCATGTCTAAGTCTGGTTCTTATCAATTGGAATCCAGGAGAGTGAAAGCTGGAATATCCAACAGATTATCATATTCAATCCTCTCATTTGTCAATGAGCAAATTGAATCCCAGATATTTAAAGTGATGTGCTCAATTTAAATTTAAATTTATTTAAATTTATTATTTAAATTTATTAGTTACTAGTTGCCACTCAGAGCCACTATTATTCACACGGCAACGTTTTACATTTTATAATAAAACTCAACCTAATTAGCAAGAAGAAACATGGATAATACATAATTAAATTAGACATGTAAATCAGTTTATAAGGAGTTTTACCATAAATTGTGAACTTGAAAATAAAAAATCTAAATAGTGAAAGTTGATCAGAAAAACAGGCTTTATTTATCCCCCACTATTCACATTTTTGTATCAATTATAAAGTTATTTGGCTAGTATTTATTCCCTTAGTGATATAATTTCAAATACTTGTAAATAGAAAAAAAACATAAGGGGTAGTTTTATTTGAATTTTTTCCTTATGGGTATATGCTTTCACTGTATGTAAGTTTTACTAATATTAATAATGGTTATATATATATATGTATACTCAACAAAAGAATAAAATTCTCAATATGTAATAATAGCATGTATTATTGTTCATTGAATTGATTTATTTCTACAAAGCTTCAATATTTATTGCATGTGTTGGCTGATGGCATTAGTATAAATTCAATAAGCTATTTGGTATCATTCCTTGGCAAATTAAACAATAAATATTTTTAAGAACTAAACAAGGAAGATAAGTGAAAAATATATTTCCCTAACATTGTATATAGTAGTCTATTAAATTTTCTGTAATAATTTTGAGGGGTACATGTTACAGATTATATAAAGTATACTCATATTCAATGATAATTTATTAAGCTGAATTTCAATAATTAATACTGTCCTAAATTTTTTCATACAGCATATCACTTTAATAAGATATTAAATGTTTACCTTTATGATAACCAAAAATGAAAATCAAAACATGATACAGTACAATTATACCTGTGTGTAGCAAATTAAGAAAGATTATACATTATATTACTGAGGTTCTTAGCCCAACATGGCAGATTAATTACTTATCTCACACTCAGATACGAAGAGAGAACCAAGGATTACCAGACATTTTCTAAAAAGGAGAGAGGACAAGAAAATGAAAGGGAGTAAATGATCCTGTAGGAAACTGAGATAATTCAGATTTTTATATCCAAAAAATATGTTTCAAAAATTAAGGCCAAATAAAGACTTGAAGAGAAGTAAAATCTGAGAGAATCTGGTGCTAGCTTATTTTTCCTATAAGAATGTGTGAAAAAGTTCTTCAAGTTGACAGAATCTTAGATATTTGCCAGAGAATAAAGAATACCATAAATGAAAACTATGTAAGTAAATATATAAAGCTGTTTATCTTGTTTTAAAATTTAAATTAGATATAATTATTTAGAGTCCAAATATATGACAATACCACAAAGACAGAGAGAATATTGTAAGATTCTTACATTAAATGTATATAATATGTTACAATGTTATTTGTGATAAATATGCATCTGTAAACCCTAGAGCAACCAATTTAAACAATCAAGTATGTCTAATAAGCCAACAGTGGAGATAAAATCAAATTTTGAAAAATTCTCACTTAATTCAAAAGAACATTGAAAATACAAAAGGGGAAAAGAACTGAGAGGAATAAGAAACTGGTAGATTTAAACCCAATTGATATGTTCATTATGTACATTTAAATGTAAATTTTTTAAACTGCAATTCAAAGGCAGAATTTCTGAGAATTCTTAAAAAACAGGAGTATCAAAGAAGCAGAACAGAGTTCAGAAACAAAACCATGTATTATGGCCACCTGATTTACCTATGGGGGCCACTCTGGAGACAGTGGTCTTTAAAATAAATGATACCATGTCAACTGCATATCAGTATGGAAAAACATAAATGAGTCTCATTTCCTTACTTACAAAATACAAGATAATTTATTTGAGATTGATTATAGAACTAATGTAAAATATAAAGCAATGGTGTTTCTACAAGAAAACTTAGTATAATGTATTTATTATTTTGAGTAGTCAAAGATTTCCTAAAGGACACAAAAATCACTAATCGTCAAAGTAAATATTAGTAATGAAACTAAAAAATCCTGTTTAAGGAAGGCAATATTAAGAGAGTGAAAAGCAAAGGCAGAGACCAGGAAAGGAAATCTGTAATATAGAGAGACTACAAATAACTTCTACATATAATATAGAGAGTACAATTCATAAACAGATGAGTAAAATGCTTGAAGGAACATTTCACAAAATAGTCAAATGGTCAATATTCATATGAAAAGGTGCTAAAGAGCATTTGTCATTATAAAAATGCAAATTAAAATAACTACAAGGTACCATGACACACACACAACAGGATGACTAAAATTTAAAAGCTAGACAATGCCAAGGGTGGCCAAAGATGTAGAACAACTAGATTGCTGATGGTAATATAAATTAGTTAAATCACTTTCAAAAAGAGTTTGCCAGTGTCTGCTAAAACTATCACCAGATCAAGGAATTACATTCCCAAATTTTATTCCAAGAAAAATGAGCGCATTTTTCCACCAAATTATACAAGAGTTCATAGCAGCTTTATTCAGAATAGCTTAAAATTTGAGATGACCCAAAGCCCAACACTAGAATGGGTAAGTACACTGTACTATACTCATACAATGTAAAAATATGTCACAATAAAAAGAGAAAGACTACTACTCTCAACAATAAGGATAAGCATCACTGACATAATATTGAGCAAAAGAAATTCCATACAAAAGAGCATATAATGCTGCATTCCAATTCTGTGAAATTTAAGAATAGGCAAAACTTATCTATATTTTTAAAGTAAAAGTTATCTCTGGGAAGATGCGTTGCTTAAGAATTGTCAAATGTGGTATATTTGGAAATATTAAATAACTTGATCTGAGTGCTGGTTATATGGGCATACACATATGTAAGATTTATTGAGATTTAAAACTATAAATTTTTTTTTAAATTAATTAATTAATTAATTTATTTAGTTTTGGCTGTGTTGGGTCTTCGTTTCTGTGCGAGGGCTTTCTCTAGTTGCAGCAAGCGGGGGCCACTCTTCATCGCGGTGCGCGGGCCTCTCACTATCGCGGCCTCTCTTGTTGCGGAGCACAGGCTCCAGACGCACAGGCTCAGTAGTTGTGGCTCACGGGCCCAGTTGCTCCGCGGCATGTGGGATCCTCCCAAACCAGGGCTCGAACCCGTGTCCCCTGCATTGGCAGGCAGATTCTCAACCACTGCACCACCAGGGAAGCCCTAAAACTATAAAATTAGCAGTATACCTTTTTCCTTTAGCATAAATATAAATATTTTGATAGAGAAAATACCTGTGTAATTTAAAGGAAAAAAAAATCACTGTGGTTGATCTTATCAAGTTTGTATTCTTGTGGATATAAATTCTGCTTCTAATTAAAAGATATAAATTTATATATTATGTTAAAAATCAATTTTCTCTTTAAAAAAATTAACATTAAAAAGAATACTGCAAAGAATTGAAAATATTAAAATCAATTACCTAATTCAAGTTCTTTCTGGGACCAAAAATCTAATTTAACCAAATACCACAAATCAATGAGAGTATACTATGGAAAAAAGTATCCATTCTTTTGTGTTCAAATTTTTAAAGAGTCTATCGCCATTACCCTTAACTTCTTGCATTCTCAGGGAAACTAGAAAATAAGAGAGTTCACATAACCTTAGAAAAACTACAAGCTCTGTTATTGGACTAGATAATTGTATAACAATATAATCTCAAGAAATAAAAAAAGTAACTCAAGACAAATAATTCTCAAACTTTTTGGTTTCAGCACCCATTTGCTCTCTAAAAATAGCCTAAGGAGCCTAAAGAGTTTTAGTTTAAGTGAATTATACGTTATTATTTACTCTATGCTAAATTAAAAACGTGAAATGAGTTAATATATCTCTTTATTACTTCATTTAAAATGAGCAAATAAAGTATCTATTACTTTACAGGTTCCTTTTTATGAAAATAAGTATATTTTCTAAAACAAAAATAGTAAGAATATGGCATTGTTTTCTGTTTTTATAAATCTCTTTAATGTCTGACTTAATAGGAGAAAGCTGATTTTCATATCTGCTTCTACATTTGATCTGTTTTGCTATCACATGCCATTAACCTCTGAAAAATTCTACTTTACACTCATAAGAGAATGGGGATGAAAAATGAAAATGACATCATATTATTATGAAAATAGTTTTGACCTTGCAGATTGTTTGAAAGTGTCTCAGAGACCTCCAGGACTCCTCAGACCCCAGTTTAAGGTCAGCTGATATAGATTGCTCTCTCCCAACATTAAAAGGTTGGATTTAGTCTTTTCTGTCTACATAATGGCCACAACTTTCTGGATTATAAAACACAAGCCTCTAAATTATAAGAAAGAGGAAGTGCAAACCTGTCTCCACCCCCTCTCAACTTCAATTCATGTCTGTCTTCAGGGAACAATTTATTTTCAAGAATATCTGAGAAATTTATGGGTCCCTGATATGGAGTAACAAAATAACACTTCAAAATTTCCATCTTTGAACAAGTGTTCCAAACTTGCTAGCACCAGTAATTCTATTCAGATCTTTTAGTTATAAATAAAATTAGTATTAACAGAAAAAAGTCTATTTAGCAAAATAATTCCATTTCTGGTTATCTAACAACAACCCAGTAATAGAAGGAGATTAAGAGGCAGAAAATGTAGGGCTGCAAAATCAGGCTCTAAGCACTCTTTAGAAGGTACAGAAAATGGTCAGGAAGATAAAAGCAGACTGATGCAGCCTCTGACCAGAAACTTGTGACCAATTTAGGGTCACCAAGGCCCCCCTCCATTTAATTAAGTATTCTCCTTTTGAACAAAAAAGGGAAAGAAGGTAAATGAAGAGTGCAGACCTTTTTAAGAACCAAAAGTATTTTGGGAGAGGTCTTTGGCTGAATTCAGTATGAAAATATGAAACCTAACTGTTAGACTGTAGCAACTGCATTCTCAATATTGTAAACATAATCAAAAAAAGATGAGTTGAGAAATTTTGTTGAAGTAAAAGTCTGGTAGCCCCAAATAACTTTGTTCATGATGAAATAAGAAAGCATGATGTGATCATTCACAAAGGAAAAGGCGAGAACCATCCTTCTACTGGCCTATCACAACTTGTTAAAAATGCAGTGGAAAATTGCTTTGGAAAACATAAAGCTACAATACTTTACCTCTTTTTCTGAAAATAGGCAGTAAAGAAAAACAAAACAAAACTACAAAACTACAATGACCAAACAACAGCTTCAGTTTCCAGCCTTTTAAAATAACTAAAGGAGATTGTTATTGAGATTTTACTGAAATATTAGCACTAGTAGATTTAATAATAGTTTTAATGTTCCTATTGAACCTAATACAATTTTGTGAGCTTATTTTTCCAACATACTTTTTAAAACAGTTTTGAATTTTCAATCATAAAACAAATGCATATTATATAACACATCAATAAAATATATTAAAGTATTCACATGTAACTTAAGAAAAATGTTACCAATATTTGAAACATCTTGTGAATCTCAGCAGTGAATTCACTTCTTTTTTAATTTTCACCAAAAAATATGTATCCACGAAAATAAAGTCTTTGTAAGTTATGTCTCTAAACTGTATATAAATGGACTATAAATTTACGTATCCTTCTGTGTTGCCATTTTTCTCAAAATGTTTTAGAGATTAATTAACATTGATATATATTGACAGATATATTTCATTCATTTTCAATGATGGATAGTATTCAACTGTGTAAATCATGATAATTTATTTTTCTATTCCCCTATCAGTTTATATTCGATTGTTTCTTTTTTTAAAACTTCTATTGACTGTTTTGTACCATTCTTGTACATAAACAGTTTTCTCTTGAGTGTGTACCCAGGAGCCTGACCTATGTTTAATAGAGTATATATGTCTTCAATTTCACTAGGCAATGCTCACCTCTTTCCCAAAGTGCTTGAATTAATTTCTTTCTCATCAGGAAAGGATGGGAGAGTGGAGGGTTTCCGTATCTCCACATTTGCCAACACACAGTACTTTCAAATACAGTATTTGTTTCTCCAACCTGTTGGATGCTTAAAGTGGTACATTGTTGTCATTTTAATGTGCATTTCCCCAATTAGCAATGAGTTCAACATTTTTCTAGGCATAAATTAATAATTTGGATATCTACCTATGTGAGGTAACTGTTTAGTTTGCCCAATAGTTTTGTTTGTTTTTTTTTTGGCTATCCCCTATTAATTTGTTGTATCTTTGTATCTAATATGTTTTACACATAAGCTCTTCAAGACAATTGTCCTTAACAAACAAGCATATGGAGTCTTTTAACAAACAGATACCCTCAATTTTAATGTAGTTGGTTTTATTAATTGGTAGCATATTTTGTGTTTTAAGAAAACTTTCCTAGCTTGAGGTCTCAAAGATACTCTCATATATTATCTTCTAATGCTTTTTGTATTGCCTTTCTTAATTAGGTAGTTAGTTTACCTGGGATGAATTTGAGTGGGAATCAAATGTCTTGTGTTTCCCTAAGACATTTGATTCCCACTGGATGCCCAACTATCGTAGCACCAATTTCGAAAACACGCTGTTTTCCTAGCTGCTCTTCAGTGACCCTTGCCAAATATCAAGCATCTGTATACGTGTGATCTATTTCGGGGCTCTCTATGGTCTATCCCAGCACCAATACGACTCTGCAGAATCTACATAGCTTTATACTATATAATGATAATTTGTAGAACAAGTCCTCCATCCATTTTTTTCCCCTTCAAGACTATCTTGGCAAGTATTGACCCTTTGCAGTTGATTTCACATAAATTTGAGAATCAAGTTTTTCCTAAAATAAGTGTTGCAAATGGGTTGGGATTACATTAAAATTATAAATCAATTTCAAGAGACTTGACATATTTAAATATTGAGTCTTCCTATGCATATGTGGTATATCAATAGGTTTATTTAATTCTCTAACGCATCTCCTTTAAGTATAACAATTTTCTAGGAGTTCTTGCCCCTTATGTATTTATTACCATATATATTTTTACAATATATTAATATTTCTTAAAAAAAATTTTTACTAGGTTTTTTGGCTGACATATATAAAGTCGATTGATTATTCTGTATTATTTTGTATTTAGCAAGCTTTCAAAATTCTTGTAACATTTGTAATATGTGTTGATTTTTTTGAATTTTCTATACACAATATGTGAAAATTACAGCAACTTTGATTCTTCTTTATCAGTCCTTATAAATTTATTTGCTTTTGTTGCCTTACTGAGAAGGTCAGGGCTTCCAGTACAAAGAGAAATAGAAGTAGAGATACGGGACAACTGTTTCTTGTTGGTGAATTTAAAGAAAACCTTTCAATATTTAAAACTTGAGTGGGATGTTGGTTGTAGTTTTAAAATATATATAGATATTTATTAGAATAAGAAGTTTCTTTCTAACCTCAATTTGCTACAAAATTTTCATCGTGAATGATTACTGAAGTTTATTAAAAATGTCTGTTGAAATAGTCACATGATTAAAAAATAAACTGCTACTAAGTGTACTACTTTGATTGGTAGTATAGTAACTTTTGAGAAAAGAATTCTAATATCTTTAAAAAAAAAACCTAAATATTTAAGAAACATCAGTAAATAACATAAGGTCCAAGTAGACTTCCTTTTCTGCATTCCCAGCTTTCTATTCTTAAATCCACCCACAGACACAATGCCTTTTATTACGTGTTTATAATGGAAGTGCTCTGTTCATTTCACTAAAGAGATTTTTCAATTCTTCACAGACTTTTTAAGACATTTCTTCTGAAAATTATAAATTCAGTAGGTCACATACAACCGATATGTTACATTATGATATTTGTTATATTTTAGTGAGATACAGTGTTTACTTTTAAAACTAGCAGCTTATATATGAGCATATAGTATTTGAATATATATGTTGGAAAACCATTCTGTAATAACACATGATGTCCTATTACATTTTGAGACCTAAAAAATCATTCATATGTTGAAAATAGGTGGTCATTCAATTTGTGAAAGCATGAAGACTACTACCATGTAAAAATCTTATTACTGCAAAAGAAACTACAAAATACATAAGGATGCTGGATATATTTATGGCACATTTTAAAAATACATGACAAGAACAAAATAGAAAGAGAGAGAAATTTTCCAGAGTCCAAAAACTAAAGCAGGAATCCAGATAGGTAAGCTGAATGAAGACCTAGGGACATATGCTGAAATCTCGGACAGGAGATGAACATTTCTTTAAAGCATTTTAAATGCCTTAACCCATGTCATCATATGGGTTTACATCTATGTGTTTACATTTATTGTGTTTCTGTAATACACCAACTGGCCATCAATACAACTTAGCCTAAAAGCAGTGTTTACATCTATTGTGTTTCTGTAATGCACCAACTGGCCATCAATACAACTTAGCCTAACAGTTCAGTCTGGTACAAGAGTGGTTTGAAGATGAGCTAAGAAAATAACCGAGATGCATGAGATGTAAAACTCACAAAATATGTTCTTGCATGTGTATAACTATTTTTCATTAAATGACCTGTTATATTTAGAGAAGATTTTCAACTCAGTCAAATGAACAGTATGATTTTAGTCTCAACCAATTTTCTACAAACTTGGCATAAAACAAAACTAATCTTAGAGCACATCCAGTTCTTCATTAATACAATTTCATATTGTGTGCTTCTGAATAATCTTATATATTTGATATAGTGAAAAATACACACTAAGACTGTCTTTTAGTTAATTTAGTTAGAATTTTTACCATAGGTATTGGTATCATTCCTTGTAGACAGTAATCCATCAATTGTATTTAGAGATCAGATTTGTTGCTTCATGAAGGATGGGCTCATCTGATCTTTGTCTTTTGTTGGTACATGATTTCTAAAAAGCCTGCATGTTTCTTTATCACACATCAAGACGTTCAAATTTAATTCTCTCCCCACAAACCCACCCACACACTTCTGAAAATAATGAGCCTTGTTGTCATGCCAGTAATCTCTGTACAAACATAAAGGATTATATGAACGAATGTAGCTGCAGCACTGTTTGCTGGGAAAGGAATGCTTTGTCTCAGAAGCACCTACTGATGAAGTCAGATACATTCATTAAGTGGTGTGAAGGAGCAGATGTATGCCTGAAGCCCTTGGAGACGCAGAGCTTGAATTTTCATGTTCCAAATGGGACTCTATCAGATGCAACATCCCCAGTGACAGAGTCTCTGTCTCAACTTTGCTCAGTTTCAAGTGCTGCTATGAAATATTGTATGATAGTTAGTTTCAGTACAGTTAAAAGCTTTTATTTTTAAATGCCCTACATGTTTAATTTACTCAGTAAACTGAAATATGTCTGATCTCTTACCAGCTTGTGTCACAATAACAGCTGTTTTTTAAAGGCTCAGCTGGGACAGTAGTTAAAAGTCCTTGAAAAGTAAATGGCATACATTCAATTAAGCTAAGGAAATAGCTAAAACAAGTATTATTTAGTGGGTTTTTAATTAGATGACTTCTATTAAATTGGTGCTCTAAAAGGGATTTCACAACCTCCGAAGATTATGCTAGTTAGAATTGAGACCATATAAATTCCATTTAACTCTATCTTGTGAGAGCTCTCTCACAGGTGGGATATTTCTCTGTCATCAGCATCCATATGCCCAGCATTGCACCATTAATTCCCCGAATGATGCTCAAGAGGTAAAACAAGGTAGCTTAATCTCAGGTGGTAAATCAAAGAGACAGACTTTCTTGTCATGAGGCACAACGAATTCTAACTTTATACTCCTGAAATTTTCCAACATCAGCGACAGAGCAGCCTGAGTCCATGATTAGGACTCCTTTCTTGCTTGAAAATTTTTGAGGCAGAGAGAAAGAAAATTTACCCTTTTCTCCACTAGGAGTATCCATTCTCTCAGTGGATCTTACTTGTATTTCTGTAAAGGATCTTTTAAGTTTTGTCCCCTGTTGGCCTGAGTCTTACTCCTTTTTACCATTTCTGCCAAATTTCAAAGTTTCAATTCTGATGATGTTGAGCTTCTTCTTATTTTCAAAATCACTGTGTTCCTCTATTTCTTGGCAATTTTTCCCACCATCTGGGATGAACCTTCATGTGGGAAACTGTCCCTCCTTTAAATATTGCTTTAGCTCACCTTCCCCGTGACTCTTCTCAGAAGACACATGCTCCATCCTTCCAACTATGCCTCCCCTGACAGAGTGAACCTCTTGTTTCCATTTGGCAACTCTGTTCCAGGCACACATATTGTGCTTATTATTCTATGCTATAAATGTCTATTTCCCACAATGGACTACGGGATTTTTTTGGTCAAGGATGTTATGTGATTCAGATATTTATTCCATTCCTTATACTAGGTATGCAATAAAATTTGAAGTGAACTAAATTATTAATATATTCCCCTCGTTTACTCTTCCCACTAACTGACTTGTCGACTATTGATTCACTGTTTCAAGTACACAAAGAAAGCAAAACACACACGCACACACACACACAAGTTGGTACTAAAGTAGAAAAATCATGGGATCTTGATTTTTTTATACCTGAGTCAATTCTTGTTTTGGCCACCTCCTATAAATAAGACCAATAATAAGATAAAATTTCTAAACCTCAGTTTCCTTTTCTATAAATAAGGATATGAGTTATGTTTGCTTCAATGTATTACCTTAATTAATGATCAATGTGAAAGAATCTTGTAGGTAATATGGCCAAAAATTTATTTATGTGCTAAATGCCAGGCACTTTACATACATTTCTTAATTTGATTGTCACTAAAAACCAACACAACAATGTTTTTATCATTTCTATTTACTAATGAGTGAAGTGATGGTTAGATATGTCAAGTAATTTGCTTAATGGAAAATAAGGACACTAATTCTAGAAATCACAATTTTAACCATCATAATACAAAAATTAATGACACAAAGAGATTCTTTTTCATTATATAACAGCCCCTATTATATTCATTATCGCTCTGAGGTGTTAACTGTTGAAGCTAAAACAACATGAAGCTGGAAAACTGCAGACCTGCTTGAATTACTTCATCCAAAGTAAAACAGTGCTTGAGAACACAAATGAGTGAGGATGCCTTTTCTTTTTGAGTGAATTTAACATAATAATAGTTAAAATTTTCTTCGCCTACATCTGGGACAGAAAAAAATTGGTAAAATAATCTGAGAAATATAATCATGATTAGTGTCTGAAGCTAACAAAAAATTGACCTAAAGGTCATCATTCAATTTCACAATCATTCCACAAGGGTAACTTGGCATTAATAGTTGAGAAGAGACATTTCTGCCTTATTAAAGTACATCTGTTTAGCTACATATTTTTAGAGTCCACAAACTCCACACTATGTCCCAATTACTAAATCGATTCCAAACCTCCTACTCTTGTTACCAATCTGTCTGGGTTCTCTCGCTTCACTTTTCCTTTCCAATACACTCCCCTTCCTCACAGAAATTCATCTTTCAAATCCTACACTCAGATTCCCGAGTTATACTAATATCTAAAAACTGATAATAGCAGAGTGAAAACTAATAGTGACTGCCTCCATTTATTTTTACTTATCATATGCCATTTACATTATTAAGCATTAAAACATATTTTCTCTATTTTAATTCGCATTTAATCCTAAGAATTGGGTATTATTGTCATCATTATAAATGAAGAAATACGCAGAGGGGAGAGGCAGCACGTCGAAAGAAGGGCCTCTGGAGTGTGGAGTTCTGGAGTTGGGAGATCCTGTAAGGAGATCACTCTAAAAGACTTGAGATTCAGTGGGAGACTGCCATGTGCCTGACAGGGTTTTGGTGCTCCGGTCAGGTGTCAGGCCTGAGCCTCTGAGCTGGAAGAGCCGAGTTCAGGACATTGGTCCACCAGAGACCTCTCGGCCCCTCATAATATCAATCGGTGAGAGCTCGCCCAGAGATCTCCATATCAATGCTAAGACCCAGCTCCACTCAATGACCAGCAAGCTCCAGTGCTGGACACCCCATGCCAAACAACTAAGCAAGAAAGTAACACAACCTCACCCATTAGCAGAGAGGCTGCCTAAAATCATAATAAATTCACAGAAACACTAAAACACACCACCAGACCACCAGAAAGACAAGATCCAGCCACATCCACCAGAACACAGGCACTACTCTCCTCCACCAGGAAGCCTACACAACCCACTGAACCAACCTTAGGCACTGGGGGCAGACAACAAAAACAACAGGAGCTACGAGCCCACAGCCTGTGAAAAGGAGACCCCAAACACAGTAAGTTAAGAAAAATGAGAAGACAGAGAAACACACAGCAGATGAAGCAGCAAGGTAAAAACCAACCAGACCAAATTAATGAACAGGAAATAGGCAGTCCACCTAAAAAAGAATTCAGAGTAATAATAGTAAAGATGATCCCAAATCTTGGAAATAGAATGGAGAAAATACAAGAAATGTTTAAAAAGGACCTAGAAGAACTAAAGAGCAAACAAACAATGATGAACAACACAATAAATGAAATTTAAAATTCTCTAGAAGGAGTCAATAGCATAATAGTTGAGGCAGAAGGAAGGATAAGTGACCTGGAAGACAACATAGTGGAAATAACTATGGCAGAGCAGAATAAAGATAAAAGAATGAAAATAATTGAAGACAGTCTCAGAGACCTCTGGGACAACATTAAAAGCAGCAACAATCAAATTATAGGGGTCCCAGAAGAAGAAGAGAAAAAGAAAGGGTCTGAGAAAATATTTGAAGAGATGATAGTTGAAAACTTCCCTAAACTGGGAAAGGAAATAGTCAATCAAGTCCAGGAAATGCAGAGAGCCCCATACAGGAAAAATCCAAGGAGAAACATGCCAAGACACATATTAATCCAACTATCAAAAATTAAATACAAAGAAAAAATATTAAAAGCAGCAAGGGAAAAGCAACAAATAACATGCAAGGGAATCCCCATAAGGTTAACAGCTGGAATTCCAGCAGAAACTTTCCAAGCCAGAAGGGAGTGGCAGGACATATTTAAAGTGATGAAAGGGAAAAACCTACAAACAAGATTACTCTACCCAGCAAGGATCTCATTCAGTTTTGAAAGAGAAATTAAAACCTTTACAGACAAGCAAAAGCTAAGAGAGTTCACCACCACCAAACCAGCTTTACAGCAAATGCTAAAGACACTTCTCTAGGCAGGAAACACAACAGAAGGAAAAGACCTACAATAACAAACCCAAAACAATTAAGAAAATGGTAGTAGAAACATACATATTGATAATTACCTTAAATGTAAATGGATTAAATGCTCCAACCAAAAGACATAGACTGGCTGAATGGATTAAAAAACAAGACCCATACATATGCTGTCTACAAGAGACCTACTCCAGACCTAGGGAAACATACAAACTGAAAGTGAGGGGATGGAAAAGGATATTCCAAACAAATAGAAATCAAAAGAAAGCTGGAGTAGCAATTCTGATACCAGAGAGAACAGAGGTCAAAATAAAGACTATTACAAGAGACAAAGAAGGACACTGCATAATGATCAAGGGATCAATCCAAGAAGAAGTTATACAATTGTAAATATTTATGCACTCAACATAGGAGCACCTCAATAGATAAGTAAGATGCTAACAGCCATAAAAGGGGAAATCGACAGAAACACAAAGCAGTAGGGGACTTTAAAACCCCAGGTTCACCAATGGACAGATCATCCAAAATGAAAATAAATAAGGAAACACAAGGTTTAAATGACACATTAAACAAGATGGACTTAATTGATATTTATACGACATTCCATCCAAACACAACAGGATACAATTTCTTCTCAAGTACTCATGGAACATTCTCCAGGATAGATCCTATCTTGGGTCACAAATCAAGCCTTGTTAAATTTAAGAAAATGGAAATTGTATCAAGAATCTTTCCAACCTCAGCGCTGTAAGACTAGATATCAATTGAACGAAAAAAATGTAAAAAATACAAACATGTGGAGGCTAAACAATACAATACTAAATAACCAAGAGATCACTGAAGAAATAAAAGAGGATATCAAAAAATACCTAGAAACAAATGACAATGAAAACACAACGACCCAAAACCTATGGGATGCAGCAAAAGCAGTTCTAAGCAATATAACCTGACCTCAAGAAATAAGCAACATCTCAAATAAACAACCTAAACTTACACCTAAAGCAATTAGAGAAAGTAGAACAGAAAAACCCCAAAGTTAGCAGAAGGAAAGAAATCATAAAGATCACATCAGAAATAAATGATAAAGAAATGAAGGAAATGATAGCAAAGATCAATAAAACTAAAAGCTGGTTCTTTGAGAAGATAAACAAAATTGATAAACCATTAGCCAGTCTCATCAAGAAAAAAAAGGGAGAAGACTCAGATCAATAGAAGCAGAAATGAAAAAGGAGAAATAACAACTGACACTGCAGAAATACAAAGGATCACGAGAGATTACTACAAGCAACTATATGCCAATGAAATGGACAACCTGGAAGAAATGGACAAATTCTTAGAAGAGCACAAACTTCCGAGACTGAACCAAGAAGAAATAGAAAATTTAAAGAGACCAAACACAAGCACTGAAGATGAAAATGTATTTAAAAATCTTCCAACAAACAAAAGCCCAGGACCAGATGGCTTCACAGGAGAATTCAATCAAATATTTAGAGAATTCAATCAAATATTTACCTAACATCTATCCTTCTCAAACTCTTCTAAATTATAGCAGAGGGAGGAAACTCCCAAACTCATTCTGCGAGGCCACCATCACCCTGATACCAAAACCTGAAAAAGATGTCACACACACACACACAAAAAACGACAGGCCAATATCACTGATGAACATAGATGCAAAAATCCTCAACAAAATACTAGCAAACAGAATTCAGCAGCACATTAAAAGGATCATACACCATGATCAAGTGGGGTTTATCCCAGTAATGCAAGAATTCTTCAATATACGTAAATCAAACAATGTGATAAACCACATCAACAAATTGAAGGAGAAAAACCATATGGTCATCTCAATAGATGCAGAAAAAGCTTTTGACAAAATTCAACACCCATTTATGATAAAAACCCTCCAGAAAGTAGGCATAGAGGGAACTTACCTCAACATAATAAAGGCCATATATGACAAACCCACAGCCAATATCATTCTCAATGCTGAAAAACTGAAACCATTTACACTAAGATCAAGAACAAGACAAGGTTGCCCACTCTCACCACTATTATTCAACATAGTTTTGGAAGTTTTAGCCACAGCAATCAGAGAAGAAAAAGAAATAAAGGAATACAAATTGGAAAAGAAGAAGTAAAACTGTCACTGTTTGCAGATGACATGATACTATACATAGAGAATCCTAAAGATGCTACAAGAAAACTACTAGAGCTAATCAATGAATTTGGTAAAGTAGCATGATACAAAATGGATACACAGAAGTCTCTTGCATTCCTATACACTAATGATGAAAAATCTGAAAGATAAATTAAAGAAACACTCTCATTTACCATTGCAACAAAAAGGATAAAATATCTAGGAATAAACCTACCTAAGGAGACAAAAGACCTGTATGCAGAAAAGTATAAGACACTGATTAAAGAAATTAAAGATGATACAAACAGATGGAGAAATATACCATGTTCTTGGATTGGAAGAATCAACATTGTGAAAATGACTATACTCCCCAAAGCAATCTACAGCTTCAATGCAATCCCTATCAAACTACCAATAGCATTTTCCACAGAACTAGGAACAAAAAATTTCCCAATTTGTATGGAAACACAAGACTCCAAATAGCCAAAGCAATCTTGAGAAACAAAAAGGGAGTTGGAGGAATCAGGCTCCCTGACTTCCAGCTATACTACAAAGCTACAGTAATCAAGACAGTGTGGTACTGGCAAAAAACAGAAATATAGATCAATGGAACAGGATAGAAAGCCCAGAGATAAACCCACAAACATATGGTCACCTTATCTTTGATAAAGGAGGCAAGAATATACAATGGAGAAAAGACAGCCTCTTCAATAAGTGGTGCTGGGAAAATTGGACAGCTCCATGTAAAAGAATGAAATTAGAACACTCCCTAACACCATACACAAAAATACACTTAAAATGGATTAAAGACCTAAATGTAAGGCTAGACACTATAAAACTCTTAGAAGAAAACATAGGCAGAACACTCTATGACATAAATCACAGCAAGATCCTTTTTGACCCACCTCCTAGAGAAAGGGAAATAAAAACAAAAATAAACAAATGGGACCTAACGAAACTTAAAAGCTTTTGCATAGCAAAGGAAACCATAAACAGGACGAAAAGACAACCGTCAGAATGGGAGAAAATATTTGCAAACGAAGCAACTAACAAAGGATGAATCTCCAAAATATACAAGCAGCTCATGCAGCTCAATATCAAAACAACAACCCAATACAAAAATGGGCAGAAGATCTAAATACACATCTCACCAAAGAAGATATATAGATTGCCAACAAACACATGAAAGGATGCTCAACATCACTAATATTAGATTAATGCAAATCAAAACTACAATGAGGTATCACCTCACACCAGTCAGAATGGCCATCATGAAGAAATCTGCAAATAATAAATGCTGGAGAGGGTGTGGAGAAAAGGGAACCCTCTTGCAGTGTTGGTGGGAATGTAAATTTATATAGCCACTATGGAGAACATTATGGAGGTTCCTTAAAAAACTAAAAATAGAACTACCATATGACCTAGCATTACCACTACTGGGCATACACCTGAGAAAACCATAATTCAACAACAGACATGTACCCCAATGTTCACTGCAGCACTATTTACAACAGCCAGGACATGGAAACAACCTAACTGTCCATCGATAGATGAATGGATAACAAAGATGTGGCACATATGTACAATGGAATATTACTCAGCCATAAAAAGAAATGAAAACTGAATTATTTGTGGTAGCTTAATGGACCTAGAGTCTGTCATACAGAGTGAAGTAAGTCAGAAAGAGAAAAACAAATCCTGTATACTAACACATATATGTGGAATCTAAAAAAAAAAAAAAAAAAAGGTTCTGAAAAACCTAGGGGCTGGACAGTAATAAAGACACAGACATAGAGAATGGACTTGAGGACATGGAGATGGGGAAGGGTAAGCTGGGACAAAGTGAGAGAGTGGCATGGACATATACACACTACCAAATGTAAAATAGATAGCTAGTGGGAAGCAGCCTCATAGCACAGAGAGATCAGCTTGGTGCTTTGTGACCACCTAGAGGGGTGGGATACGGAGTGTGGGAGGGAGACGCAAGAGGGAGGGGATATGGGGATATATGTATATGTATAGCTGATTCACTTTGTGATACAGCAGAAACTAACAGACCATGTAAAGCAATTATACTCCAATAAAGATGTTAAAATAAATCAATAAATCAATCAATAAATGAAGAAATAGAAGCTTAATTTTCCATGGTCAAGAAGCTGGAAAACAGAAACTGGTGCTCACACTCTGGCCTGTTCCACTCCAAAGTGGAACCATTACACTTTGCCTCCCTGAATGATCCACACTTACTGCATTCAGGAAACGTGCACTGAGCGTTTCTGTGATAGTAAATATGGTATTTAGTGTTGTCAATGATTAAAAAATATATTAAGACAGTTATCTGGAGAAAGAACTCTGGATGACCAAGTTGGGGAGATAAAAGCAAAGAACTAAAGTAAGTCAGACACCATGAATAATAATCCAGAACCTTCCCCACTGAGAATTCTGAAATATTTTCCCACTTATGAAAGAATAACTGGCATAGGCATTGATGGCTAATTTTCTCCTCACCTTTTTTTTAATTTTGTAGAGTCAGGATTGAGTTAATTCAATGGAAGAAAAGATTGAAAACAAATAATGGGCTCTGAAGGCTCCCTATTTCTAACAAGGGTGCTTGCTAGGCTAAGAAGCGTCGTTTGTTGTATAGTTGTCTAAATTATTCCTGACCTCCCACGGTATGTAGAGAGTTTTCCACTAACACCTTCCCCATGGTGTGTCCAATTCAGCCTGAGCACTCCTCTTCAAGACAATAACAGTTCAGGGGATCTACTGCATTCTGTTATATCTCTCCTTGTAAATTTCCCCCCAAATAAAACATATTTTAAATCTGTACTATAGAAGACCAATCATATTTATGTTTGTGTTCCCTTTGTATGACCCTACCCATTTCAACAGAACAAAAATAACTTACTATTTTAAAATGCACTGTACTTTATACTATGACTTATCATTAATAATAATAATTACTTATCATTAATATCATTAATAATGACAGTTACATTTTTTGACAGCTACTATAGGAAAGGTATTGCAAACACATCACTTTCAGGATAAAAACAATCTTGCAAGGTAAGTATTATTAACATCCATCTTTTCCAGTGAGGACTATAAATTTCAAGGAATTATGTTAATTCTTTCTATATTCTATATTGAGAGTCTATTGTACACTAGAAACTGGTGATACAGCTGTGACATACATGGACATAACCTTTGCCTTCATGGAGGGAGCAGAAGAGACAAATATTCATTCAAGCAATATATAATTACATATTGTGATATATTATAAAGCAAAATAAATAGTGTCATGAGAAATCAAAACAGTATTCAAGTTAGGGGATTAAAGAAGGTATAACTTAGAAAGTGACAGTTGAGAAGAGATCTTGAATATAAGTAGAAGTCAGAAAGATGAACTATATGGGGGAAAAACAATCCTGGTAGAGAAACTAGCTAATTTAAAATCCTCAAGGTAAGGAAATTTCTGGCAAAGACAAGGACATCAGGAACAGGATTTGAGGGCAGGTCTGTCTAGCTCTAGCTCTTTTCATTACTACTCAATGCCTCAAGCATCCATTATTGTGTTTGCTTTTCAAAGTTAACCTGTGGAGTGGAAAAAGCAGGAATTATTATTTGCCTTTTTTTTTTTTTTTTTTTTTTTTTTTACACATTGAAACTAGGATTCTAAAAGAAATGGGTGAAGGTGGCTAAAACTTTCAGTTATAAAAAAGTCCTGGGAAGTAATATATATCATAGTGATTATAGTTAACAATACAGTATTACATATTTGAAAGTTGCTAAGAAAGTAGATCTTAAAAGTTCTCATCACAAGGAAAAACAAAATTTGCAACTATGTGTAGTATGGCTATTAACCAGACTTATTTTGGTGGTCATCTCGCAATATATACCTACACTAAATCATTATGTTGTAAACCTGATGCTATTACAATGTTATATGTTAATTATAGCACAATAAAAATATTAAGAATTAACGTAAAATATCAAGGTCTTCTTAATGCCAGTGACCAAATGATACAGTTAATGAGCTAACGAGCAATGGCTAAAAGTTACCTTGGCCCTACTCAGTACCAGGTTCTGTGCTATGCAAATCATGTTTATTACCTCCTTTAATTCTTACTAAAAGAATAATGAGGATTTACTCCCAATTGTCTGAAGAGGAAACTGTGGCACAGAAAAATTAAGTAATTTCCTCCAGTTCAAATAACAAGTACAGTTCAGAGCTACTTGACTCTAGACCTTAAATTCATGATCATTGCTCTCTTCTGGATTGAACACACTATACTGGATATTTCCTCAGCAATACAAAATTTGTATCAGTTCCTCTTGTCTCCAGAGAAATTGACTGGCAAGATTTACTCTTTCGTGTGCAGCAGTATGATATGAGAGTCACAGTCAATGTTTACAGTAACCACCATTAGATGAACTTGCTAAAATGTAAGTACTGCTTAGTACTGTGCATGGAATATTTCATTCAGAAATTACAGGTTTTTATCACAGACAATAAATGAATATTTACATTAAGTGATATAATATTATGGCTGAGCATAATACCGATAAAGGTCCTTGAATACAGATGGTAGACAAAGTATAAATATTCTCACTAAAAATCCTAGACAAAAAAGCAATGCAATCTTTCTTAAGTACACACTACTTATTTTCAGAGTAAGTATGTACTATGAAGTTATATGCCCCACTGTTTGTTAGCTTGAATTAGCATATACTGTTTGGTTTCACTCAATGAGAAATAAGGGTTTCTTTTCTATATATTGGAATATTCTCTATTTATTCAATAAATGCTCAATTGAAAAATTATGTAGATCTATAAATGATTGCTTCAGTGAGTACTGCATTACATGACCGGATGTTTGAATCAGCTTAAAATTTATCACAGCAATAAATGCTATAAACAATTGTATGTATATACATTAATTTTAATTTAATTAAAGTTTGTTTATAGTGTTATTTTAATTCATATGAATATTTAGAGGTTGAGACAATGGTGTCTCCTTTTATTTTTTATTTTTTAATCTTTTAGATACATATATATATATTTTAAACATCTTTATTGAGTATAATTGATTTACAATGTTGTGTTAGTTTCTGCTGTGAACCAGAAACAATATGTATACATAGTGAACGAGCTATATATATACATATATCCCCATATCCCCTCCCTCTTGCGTCTCCCTCCCATCCTCCCTATCCCCCCTCTATGTGGTCACAAAGTACCGAGCTAATCTCCCTGTGCTATGTAGCTGCTTCCCACTAGCTATCTATTTTACATTTGATACTGTATATATGTCAATGCTACTCTCCCAATTTGTCCCAGCTTACCCTTCCCCATCCCCATGACCTCAAGTCCATTCTCTACCTCTGCGTCTTTATTCCTGTCCTGCCCCTAGGTTCATCAGAACAATTCTTTTTTTAGATTCCATATATATGTGTTAGCATATGGTATTTGTTTTTCTCTTTCTTACTTCACCCTGTATGACAGACTCTAGGTCCATCCACCTCACTACAAATACCTCAATTTCATTTATTTTTATGGTTGAGTAATATTCCATTGTATATATGTGCCACATCTTCTTTATCCATTCAACTGTTGGTGGACACCAAGGTTGCTTCCCTGTCCTGGCTATTGTAAATAGTGCTGCGATACACATTGTGGTACATAACTCTTTTTGAATTATGGTTTTCTCAGGGTATATGCCCAGTAGTGGGACTCCTGGGTCATATGGTAGTTCTATTTTTAGATTTTTAAAGAACCTCCATAATGTTCTCCATAGTGGCTGTATCAATTTACATTCCCACCAACAGAGCAAGAGGGATCCCTTTTCTCCACACCCTCTCCAGGATTTATTGTTTGCAGATTTCTTGATGATGGCCATTCTGACTGGTGTGAGGTGATACCTCATTGTAGTTTTGATTTGCATTTCTCTAATATTAGTGATGTTGAGCATACTTTCATGTGTTTGTTGGCAATCTGTATATTTTCTTTGGAGAAATGTCTATTTAGGTCTTCTGCTCATTTTTGGATTGGGTTGTTTGTTTTTTTGATATTGAGCTGCATGAGCTGCTTGTATATTTTGGAGATTCATCCTTTATCAGTTGCTTCCTTTGCAAATATTTTCCCCCATTCTGAGGGTTGTCTTTCATCTTGTTTATTGTTTCCTTTGCTGTGCAAAAGCTTTTAAGTTTCATTAAGTCCCATTTGTTTATTTTTGTTTTTATTTCCTTTTCTCTAGGAGGTGGGTCAAAAAAGATATTGCTGTGATTTATGTCATAGAGTGTTCTATGTTTTCCTCTAAGAGTTTTATAGTGTCTAGCCTTACATTTAGGTCTTTAATCCATTTTGAGTTTATTTTTCTGTATGATGTTAGGAAGTGTTCTAATTTCATTCTTTTACATGTAGCTGTCCAGTTTTCCCAGCACCACTTATTGAAGAGACTGTCTTTTCTCCATTATATATTCTTGTCTCCTTTATCAAAGATAAGGTGACCATATGTGAGTGGGTTTATCTGGGCCCTCTATCCTGTTCCACTGATCTATATTTGTGTTTTTGTGCCAGTACCATACTATTTTGATGCTGTAGCTTTGTAGTACAGTCTGAAGTCAGGGAGTCTGATTCCTCCAGCTCCATTTTACTTTCTCAAGATTGCTCTGGCTATTCAGGGCCTTTTGTGTTTCCATAAAAATTGTGAAATTTTTTGTTCTAGTTCTGTTAAGAATGCCATTGGTAGTTCGATAGGGATTGCACTGAATCTGTAGATTGCTTTTGGTAGTACAGTCATTTTCACAATGTTGATTCTTCCAATCCAAGAACATGGTATATTTTTCCATCTGTTTGTATCGTCTTTAATTTCCTTCATCAGTGTCTTATACTTTTCTGCATACAGGTCTTTTGTCTCCTTAGGTAGGTTTATTCCTAGGTATTTTATTCTTTTTGTTGCATGGTAAATAGGAGTGTTTCCTTAATTTCTCTTTCAGATTTTTCTTCATTATATAGGAATGCAAGACATTTCTGTGCATTGATTTTGTATCTTGCTACTTTACCAAATTCATTGATTAGCTCTAGTAGTTTTCTGGTAGCATCTTTATGATTCTCTATGTATAATATCATGTCATCTGCAAACAGTGACAGTTTTACTTCTTCTTTTCCAATTTGGATTCCTTTTATTTCTTTTTCTACTCTGACTGTTGTGGCTAAAACTTCCAAAACTATGTTGAATAATACTGGTGAGAGTGGGCATCCTTGTCTTGATTCTGATTTTAGTGGAAACGGTTTCAGTTTTTCACCTTTGAGAACAGTGTTGGCTGTGGGTTTGTCATTTATGGCCTTTATTATGTTGAGGTAAGTTCCCCCTATGCCTACTTTCTGGAGAGTTTTTTATAATAAATGGGTGTTGAATTTTGTCAAAAGCTTTTTCTGCATCTATTGAGATTATCCTAGGGTTTTTATCCTTCTGTTTGTTAATATGGTGTATCACATTGATTGATTTGAGTATACTGAAGAATTCTTGCATTCCTGGGATAAACCACACTTGATCATGGTGTATGATCCTTTTAATGTGCTGTTGGATTCTGTTTGTTATTATGTTTGAGGATTTTTGCACCTATGTTCATCAGTGATATTGGCCTGTCGTTTTCTTTTTTTGTGACCTCTTTGTCTGGTTTTGGTATCAGGGTGATGGTG
Source organism: Balaenoptera physalus (assembly GCF_965194825.1). NCBI lineage: Eukaryota > Metazoa > Chordata > Mammalia > Artiodactyla > Balaenopteridae > Balaenoptera > Balaenoptera physalus. The sequence goes on from NC_138884.1 coordinate 96,543,049, forward strand.
GCCTCGCAGAAAGAATTTGGGAGTGTTCCTCCCTCTTCTATATTTTGGAAGAGTTTGAGAAAGATAAGTGTTAGCGCTTCTCTAAATGATTGGTAGAATTTGCCTGTGAAGCTATTTGGTCCTGGGCTTTTGTTTGTTGGAAGATTTTTAATCACAGTTTCCATTTCAGTGCTTGTGATTGGTCTGCTTCTATTTTCTATTTCTTCCTGGTTCAGTCTCGGAAAGTTGTGCTTTTCTAAGAATTGTCATTTCTTCCAGGTTGTCCATTTTATTGGCATATAGTTGCTTGTAGTAATCTCCCATGATTCTTTGTATTGCTACAGTGTCAGTTGTTACTTCTCCTTTTTCATTTCTATTGATTTAAGTATTCTCCCTTTTTTTCTTGATGGGTCTGGCTAATGGTTTATCAATTTTGTTTATCTTCTCAAAGATCCAGCTTTTAGTTTTATTGATCTTTGCTATTGTTTCCTTTATTCCTTTTTCATTTATTTCTGATCTGATCTTCATTTCTTTCCTTCTGCTAACTTTGGGGGTTTTTTTGTTCTTCTTTTACTAACTGCTTTAGGTGTAAGGTTAGGTTGTTTATTTGAGATATAGGTAGGATTTTATTGCTATCAACTTCCCTCTTAGAACTGCTTTTGCTGCATCCCATAGGTTTTGGGTTGTCATGTTTTCACTGTCATTGTTTCCAGGTATTTTTTTATTTCCTCTTTGATTTCTTCAGTGATACCTTGGTTATTTAGTAGCACACTGTTTCGCCTCTTTGTGTTTGTATTTTTACAGTTTTTTTTCTGGTAATTGATATCTAGTCTCATAGTGTTGTGATCAGAAAAGATACCTGATAATATTTCAATTTTCTTAAATTTACCAAGGTTTGATTTGTGACCCAAGATATGGTCTATCGTGGAGAATATTCCATGATCACTTGAGAAGAAAGGTTATTCTGTTGTTTTTGAATGGAATGTCCTATAAATATCAACTATGTCCATCTTATTTAATGTGTCATTTAAAGCTTGTGTTTCCTTATTTATTTTTATTTTGAATGATCTGTCCATTGTTGAAAGTGGGTGTTAAAGTCCCCTACTACTATTGTGTTGCTGTCGATTTCCCCCTTTTATGGCTGTTAGCATTTGCCTTATGTATTGAGTTGCTCCTATGTTGGGTACATAAATATTTACAACTGTTATATCCTCTTCTTGGATTGATCCTTTGATCATTATGTAGTGTCCTTCTTTGTCTCTTGTAATTATCTTTGTTTTAAAGTCTATTTTGTCTGATATGAGAATTGCTACTCCAGCTTTCTTTTGATTTCCATTTGCATGGAATATCTTTTTCCATCCCCTCATTTTCAGTTTGTACATGTCCCTAGGTCTGACGTGGGTCTCTTGTAGGCAGCATATGTACGGGTCTTGTTTTTGTATCCATTCAGCCAGTCTATGTCTTTTGGTTGGAGCATTTAATCCGTTTACATTTAAGGTAATTATCGATATGTATGTTCCTATTAACATTTCCTTAATTGCTCTGGGTTTGTTTCTGTAGGTCTTTTCCTTCTCTTGTGTTTCCTGCCTAGAGACGTTCCTTTAGCATTTGTTGTAAAGCAGGTTTGGTGGTGCTGAATTCTCTTAGCTTTTGCTTGTCTGTAAAGGTTTTAATTTCTCTGTCGAATCTGAACGAGATCCTTGCTGGGTAGAGTAATCTTGCTGGTAGGTTTTTTACTCTCATCACTTTAAATATGTCCTGCCACTCCCTTCTGGCTTGAAGAGTTTCTGCTGAAAGATCAGCTGTTAACCTTATGGGGATTCCCTTGTAAGTTATTTGTTGCTTTTCCCTTGGTGCTTTTATATTTTTTCTTTGTACTTAATTTTTCATGGTTTGATTAATATGTGTCTTGGCATATTTCTCCTTGGATTTTTCCTGTATGGGACTCTCTGAGCTTCCTGGACTTGATTGACTATTTCCTTTCCCATGTTAGGGAAGTTTTCAAATTTAATCTCTTCAAATATTTTCTCAGACCCTTTCTTTTTCTCTTCTTCTGGGACCCCTATAATTCGAATGTTGGTGTACTTAACATTGTCCCCGAGGTCTCTGAGACTGTCCTAAATTCTTTTCAGTCTTTTTTCTTTATTCTGCTCTGCGATAGTTATTTCCACTATTCTAATTCCCAGGTCACTTATCCGTTCTTCTGCCACACTGTATTGATTCCTTCTAGAGAATTTTTAATTTCACTTATTATGTTGTTCATCATTGTTTATTTGCCCTTTAGTTCTTCTAGGTCCCTGTTAAACGTTTCTTGTATTTTCTCCATTCTATTTCCAAGATTTTGGATCATCTTTACTGTCATTACTCTGAATTCTTTTTCAGGTAGACTGCCTATTTCCTCTTCATTTGCTTGGTCTGGCCAGTTTTTACCTTGCCCCTTCATATTCTGTGTTTCTCTGTCTTCTAATTTTGCTTAACTTACTGTGTTTGGGGTCTCCTTTTCTCAGGCTGCAGGTTCATAGTTCCTGTTGTTTTTGGTGTCTGCCCCCAGTGGGTAAGGGCTTGTGTAGGCTTCCTAGTGGAGGGGTCTGGTGCCTGTGTTCTGGTGGGTGGTGCTGGACCTTGTCTTTCTGGTGGGATGGGCTGCATCCAGTTGTGTGTTTAGGGGTGTCTGTGAACTTATTATGATTCTAGGCACTTCTCTGCTAATGGGTGGGGTTGTGTTCCTGTCTTGCTAGTTGTTTGGCATGGGGCTTCCAGCACTGGAGCTTGCTGGCTGTTGGGTGGAGCTGGGTCTTAGCGTTCAGACGGACTACACTGGGAAAGCAATTGCCGATTGATATTATGTGGGGCCGGGAGGTCTCTGGTGGTCCAATGTCCTGAACTTTGCTCTCCCACCTCAGAGGCTCAGGCCTGACACCAGGCTGGAGCACCAAGACCCTGTCAGCCACACAGCTCAGAAGAAAAGGGAGGAAAAAAGAAAGAATACAATTTAAAAATATAATTATAAAATAAAATAATTAAAATATAAAAAAAGTTTAATTATTAAAATAAGAAAATAAAAAAGTAATAAAAAAAGAAAAATACAGTAAAGAAGAAAGCAACCGAACCAATAAACAAATCCACCAATGATAACAAGTTCTAAAAACTATACTAAGATAAACATAAAAATCAGAAACAATTCCATCGAAGACAGCAAACCCCAAGTCTACAGTTGCTCCCAAAGTCCACCGCCTTAATTTTGGGTTGATTCATTGTCTATTCAGGTATTCCACAGATGCAGGGTACCTCAAGTTGATTGTGGGGATTTAATCCACTGCTCCTGAGGCTGCAAAGAGAAATTGCCCTTTCTCTTCTTTGTTTGCACAGCTCCTGGGGTTCAGCTTTGGTTCTGGCCCCATCTCTGTGTGTAGATTGTCCTCAGGCTTCTGTTCCTCGCCAGACAGGACGGGGTTAAAGCAGTGGCTGATTAGGGGGCTCTGGCTCACTCATGCCAGGGGAGGGAGAGATACTGTAGTTATAATTGGAATGTAGGGCAAGTCTGTGGCAGCAGAGGCCAAAGTGATGTTGCAACAGCCTGAGGCATGCCGTGTGTTCTCCCGGGGAAGTTGTCCCTGGATCACGGGACCGTGGAAGTGGTGGGCTGCACAGGCTCCAGGGGGTGGGGGTGTGGATAGTGACCTGTGCTTGCACACAGGATTCTTGGTGGCTGAAGCAGCAGCCTTAGCGTATCATGCCCGTCTCTGGTGTCCAAGCTGATAGCCGCAGTTCACACCTGTCTCTGGAGCTCATTTAGGCGGTGCTCTGCCTTCTGTGGGCAGACAGGGAAGGAATTCCCTTTCCTCGTGCACCCTGAAACAATGGTCTCTTGACTCTTAGGCAGCTCCAGACTTTTTCCCAGACTCCCTCCCTGTTAGCTGTGGCGCACTAGCCGCCTTCAGGCTGTGTTCATGCCGCCAGCCCCTGTCCTCTCCCTGGGATCTGACCTCTGAAGCCCGAGTCTCAGCTCCCAGCCCCCACCCGCCCAGGCGGGTGAGCAGACAAGCCTCTCAGGCTGGTGAGTGCTGGTTGGCACCAATCCTTTGTTTAGGAATCTCTCCTCTTTGCCATCTGCACCCCTGTTGGTGAGCGCTCCTCTGTGGCTCTGAAGCTTCCACCACCCCAATTACCCCCTGTCTCTACCAGTGAAGGGTCTTCCTAGTGTGTGGAAACTTTTCCTCCTTCACAGCTCCCTCCCAGAGGTGCAGGTCCTGTCCCTATTCTTTTGTCTCTGTTTTTTCTTTTTTCTTTTGCCCTACCCAGGTACATGGGGATTTTCTTGCCTTTTGGGAAGGCTGAGGTCTTCTGCCAGCGTTCAGTAGGTGTTCTGCAGGAGTTTTTCCACATGTAGATGTATTTTTGATGCATTTGTGGGGAGGAAGGTGATCTCCATGTGTTAAATGAACAAAATCGTAGTGAGAATGTCATGTGAAGATTGCTACTTCCAACTTTTCTACCTTCTTCCTCACTTAGTGTCATGTCTGACACGTGCTATTTGGAAAATGTTATTTTAATTTAAAAAATTAGAATTTAATGGGTAGGAGGTTGTGAGATGGGGCAATCTATTGGGTTGGCCAAAAAGTTCCATCGGTTTTTAAGTAAAAATAAAGGTCACATTTTTCATTTTCACCAATAACTTTATTGAACAACATATTCACCATTTTGTTCCACTACCTTCTGCCATTTTTTCAGGCAAATTCATAATTCCATCGTCCCCCAATTTTTTATCTTTTGAGCAAAGAACTGTTCCAGGAGCCTTTTACAGTCTTCCAAGGAATTGAAATTTTTTCCATTAAGAGAATTTTGTAAAGACCAAAATAAATGGAAATCAAAGGTGCAATGTCTGGTGAATACAGTGGATGAATCAGAACTTCCCAGCCAAGCTGTAACAGTTTTTGCCTGGTCATCAAAGAAACATGTGGTCTTGCATTATCCTGATGGAAGATTATGCGTTTTGTTGACTAATTCCAGAAGCTTTTCTTCGAGTGCTGCTTTCAGTTGGTCTAATTGGGAGCAGTACTTGTTGGAATTAGTCAATCATCTGGTTTTCTGGAAGGAGCTCATAAATAGAGGACTCCCTTCCAATCCCACCATATACACAACATCACATTCTTTGGCCTTTGGTGTGGTTGGTGGTGGTTCACTTCGCTTGCCCCACAATCTCTTCTGTTCCACATTATTGTACAGCATCCACTTTTCATTGCCCGTCACAACTTGTTTAAAAACCGGAACGATTTCATTACGTTTACTTCGAGAAACGCATGCAGAAATATAGTCAAGAAGGTTTTTTTCGCTTAACTTATGTGGAACCCAAACATCAAAGCAATTAACATAACCAAGCTGGTGCAAATGATTTCCAGTGCTTGATTTGAGTATTTTGAGTATGGCAACTCTCTCCCCCGTGGTATAACGTTGATTGTTCTCAATGTCTCGAGTTGATCACTATCAACTTCAACTCCTCTACCTAACCATGGAGCATCGTCCAGTGAGAAATCTCCAGCACGAAACTTCGCAAACCACTTTTGACATGTTCGATCAGTCATAGCACCTTCTCCATACACTGCACAAATCTTTTTTTTTTTTTGCGTTTCAGCTGTGTTTTTACCTTTCTTGAATTAATAAAGCATAATATGCTGAAAATGTTGCTTTTTTCTTCCATCTTCAATATTAAAATGGCTACACAAAAATTCACCAATTGTGATGTCTTTTTTAAATGCATGCTGATATGACAGCTGTCACAATACAATCTTACAAAATTGTTTTGAATGAAGTTAAAGACAACTAAGCTCTATCAGAGCCATCTTAAGAAAAAACGAAGGAACTTTTTGGCCAACCCAATAGAAACCGGTAGACATTCATCCTGGACCAGTTCTATCCCAGGGCTCAGGGTTCTCCACTGTTATGACGGCACATGTCTGCACCACGTGTCTTCTCTTTACTGACTAAATTATAGATACTGGCACAAGCTATAGAAACTGGAATAACTCCTGGCTTCATAAATAATGTACCAACTGGAGAATGATGTACACCTTCATTAACAAAATTGGGGCATGGTATTCAATAAACATTCTCAACCACTGGTTCATTGTCTGTCAATTTCAATTTAGCTAGAGCTATTCTTAGCTAGGGAGTAAATTGTTTTATATTGGCAGGCAGCTCAGTGGTGGTAGTCATGCCAAAAGTCTTAATTAAGCATCAAAGAGCAATATTATTTATATAAACTTTAAAAATGTAGTCAGGCTTCAGGCAAGCAACACTACGAATTTTCTTGAAGATCTTAGAATTTATGACAAAATAAAAACAGTCTCCTGACTTGGAAAATAATTTTTCACTGTTTTCTCTTAAAATTATATTTTCTAGATTGCAAGGTCATGATGTATGACCTAATTCATTAATACATGGAGTCAATGGTTGATTTATTCTTTAAGAGAAATATCCAACAGAGATGAGCTCAACAGGGAAAACATTTTCAGTCAAAACTAAAGTCAATGTTTTTAATGGTTTACTTAGTAGTTTCCCTGAGGGTTTTATTACTATTCCTCCTCTTTCTTCATGTAACTCAAGAGGTTCTTAACCTAGGGCCAATGAATGCTCTTAGAGGAAAATGAATCCCCTGATGATGAATGCCAAACTTGAGATGTAGGAGTTATAGATTTACTCTGATTCTCAAAGCTGTTATCTGTAATAACAATAAAAAATTAATAAACAGTGCTCTAAATCCTCTTCTGGGATATTTTAGTGCTTCTGTGGTTTTAATGAATATACTCATACCTCCTCAGTACATACTAAAAGACAGCACTCTAACCTGAATAACGGTTTTATAGACCCTCAAAGGAAAATACTGAAAGTATTTATAAATGAATAAATGAAAACATGTATAGTTCTCTTAAATTCACTATTCATACTATGTTTGTTACCCTAACTGCTACCAAGTTGATAAATTCACAAACCAAGAAAAATATATCTGCAAATCTTTCCTCTTCATCTACACACACACACACACACACACACACACACACACACACATGAATTTCTGTGTACAATCATCACTACATGCATGACAAATTACTCTTTTTTTGTCATTGTCATTCTCAAGTCCTAGCATTCTCCTGCCAGGACCAGTGCAATTGCTTCCAAATTAGTTTCCCTGACCCTGGTACTGTGCTCTCTGTTAAATTCAATCCCCATATAGTTATTTGAATGATATAAAATATAAACCTGATCATGCCATTCTTTAGCTTAATTATGCTTTCATGACTGTCTTCATTTACAGGATAATCTGAAATAAGTTGTCATGGCATACAAAGCCTCCCATGAGGAGACCTCTGCCTTAGGACGGCTTCATCCACCACTAACCCCAGTGCCTACCACACTATCTAAATAACATTCTTTACCTAATTGGTTTCCATTCTATCTCTGTCTTCTACCATAGTCCTATAGATACTAGATTCTTCTGTGATTTCAAACTGAAAAGGATTTCGTGAACAAGCAAATATTTCTCTACTCCATGTCTTTCGATATTACACTGACTCCTTCTACAATGGCTTTCCCCTGCTTGAGTAGTTTGCATCAAGCATCAACCATCACTTTCCTGCTCATTCCCATGAGAGCAGCATATAAGAGCATTCCTTAAGTACCTTTTCCCTATGTTTCCATGTGAACAAGTTCAAATCTTCACTGTACTACTAACAGTGTATAAAGTACCTGCTCTCTTCCCCAATAAACTGAGAGGTTTTTGCGAGTGGGTCTGATTTTTATTCATCCTTGTTTCAATGGTGTATGGTCCATAGAAATGACTCAATAAATGTTTTGAAATAATATGTGAAAATATAGGAGCCGGGAAGATGTATGTATGATGCAACCTCGATTTTATCCTTTGCCAAAAGATGACCTGAGCCATCATCTCTTAGGCTTGGATTTCTTCCCAAATAAGTCACTTTGAAAGAGAAAGACGTGAGTTAACAAACCCCAAATTCATATTTTCTTAGCAAGCTTGTAAACATACCCATGTATCTTCCCTCAACTTTTATCAAACTGAAGCAAAGACAAAATTAGAATAATCTACATTTTGTGAGCTACCTTTTATTCCAGTACATTTTTTAAAGATACTGATAACACACACACACACACACACACACACACACACACACTCACACGTATATACGAAGAGAGAAGAGGAGGGAAAATCACTGTCTTTATTTCTTTTTGCTATTCTTATTTTAGGGAATTTGCTAATCTTGTTCAGGGACAGGGAAATCAATCAGTTAAATTTTGCAAAGCCAATAATTATGGGAAACAAATTTTGAGTAATGTATTTTAGTTATTTTTTTGAATATCCAGGCAATTTACTGCTCTGTAAAATATATTCGAAATGTAGGCTTATCAGGAGAAACTATTTTCTGACCTCTTTATTTCTTATCAGACACTTCCTGAACTTTTAAATAGCATTTTCATTTTCTATGTACTCAGCAGTAATTCTAAGAGTAAAGCATTCTACATTTAAAGCTTGCCTTTCATTCTCAGTTCTCAGTTTTGGGAGGACACGCAGTTTTAAATTAGAATATACGACAGTAGTTAGAAAACCTATTGATACTGACAAAAATAGTAATAAGAGAAAGTTGGTTTTTCCACCTCTCGTGTTTGAATACAATCCAGTTCCAAAGATTTTCTTTTCTTAAGGGCAACTAACTGATACATTCTGGAAACATAAATTGAAGTTAGGCACTTATGGCATACTCTACAAAGTACCTAATTCCTCTAGGACCCAGGGCAAAGCCTCATTTGAGATTTGCATAATCTGTCACTAATAAAGGATCACTCAGAGGCAGAAGCTGTAGGAACCCAATGTGAAGGCATTTCTTATTCACTGTGAATTGTGAACTTTGCATTTGTTTAGATTTAATATTAAAATGGCATTAAACCTTTATTACCATGTCTAGAAATGTCCTGAAATTACCATAGTTATGAAATTCTGTCATATATACTAATTTGACTTACCCAATATTTATTAATTTGGCTTATTTAATAACCATTTCCTGGGCTCCTGTTAGGTGCCAAGCACTTGAGTTATGTCCTAGTGTCATAGAGGTTACTGCAAGATAGGCTTTATGCTCCAGAATCTCACATGCTAATAAAGAAGAATGTTGTATATCTATGTATCTCTATCTTCTATGTATAGCAAAGTGTGCTAGTGCAGCAATTAAAGTACGTAATAAGCCCTGCATTAAGGTGCTTGACTCAGAGTGGAAGTAAAATAAGGATTTGGGGAAATAATAACACAGAGATTTATTAAGAGCATTCTGAGAACCAGGTGATGTGATAAACTTTACATAGTATAGTTTTGCCCTCTGGGATTTCCTATGCTTCTTAGAATAGAGCCTTATGGGCATGAGATTCCTCTAGAGCACAGATGAGCTAAAGGGACTGTTTTAGATGATACTTAGACTGAGAGATAACAATAGAATAGGTAGAATTAGGGTTCTGACTAGAGAGCACTCATTGTGGTGCTGGAAATCCATCAATAAATATTAAAGAGAGAGAGAGAGAGAAAAAACTTCCTTCACGAAGCTTACCTTCTAGTAGAGACAGTTTATGTCATTGTTTTAACATCAGGTCCCATCCACCAAGAGGAATTTAGCAATGTTTATGGTGAGTCAATCATCTTTATTGTTGGTTTCAATGACAACACACAGGAAAAGTTGTTTGATTCTGAATCTTCTGTCCCTCAGGTAGGAACTGATTAAAAGCAGAGGGCCTATAGGGACTTCCCTAGTGGCACTTCTAGGGAGGAAGTCTAAGAATCCGCCTGCCAATACAGGGGACATGGGTTTGATCCCTGGTTCAGAAAGATCCCACATGCCGCGGAGCAATTAAGCCCGTGTGCCACAACTACTGAGCCTGTGCTCTAGAGCCCGTGCTTGACAACAAAGAGAAGCCACCGCAATGAGAAGCCCGTGCACCGCAACAAAGAGTAGTCCCCGCTCGCCACAACTAGAGAGCCCGCGCACAGCACCGAAGACCCAATGCAGCCAAAAATTAAAAAATAAATAAAATAAATAAAATTTAAAAAAAAAAGCAAAGGGCCTACCTAACCATATATGTGGACACAAAAAATGTAGTCACTGGTCCATGTGCTTTTATTATTTTTTAAAATTTTTCAGACACTACAAATGTATTCTGTAATCTCCTTTCATCTGTATTAAAATATGTTGATGAGATAGTTGAAGAATTATTTGCCCTGCTAAAGTGTCCTAAGTATTTCCCGCTTTCCAACTTGGAATTGCTCAAGATAATCTTGAGAAGTCAAGGAAAAATGAGCACATTTCAACAAAACTCTATCAGAACTGAAATGGCTCTGGCTTATCTAAACCACAGCATTATCATGTCCATTTCAGGATATCAAATGCCATCAAGCCATCTAAGATAGTGATGCCGTACATCTACCTTAGCATCCACTGTCATAAGAACAATGTGTTATTCAGTCATCCAAGATTTATGCTAAGTAATAGGGATACAATTGTGGAAAAAGAACACAACAGCAATGACAACGAAACCTGCCTAAATAGGAGGCATTCTGAGATATCTTTCCCCTGCCATGTGGTTACACTAATGGCCTTTAAATATAATTCTTTCCTGGTTCTGAATTATCGTATAGTAATAACAAAAATCACTCAAGTCAGAAAGCCTTGATTCCAGTATCTCCTTTGCTCTTCTCAAACAATGTGACTGCAGGCAAATCTTTTTCTTACTTTAGACTTGTCTTTTTGGAATTGTAACATTAGGAGTTGGGGCAATGACTTCTCCAGTTATTTCAAGTTACTTAACTGTAATTCTTAATTAAACATAAGAAAGAAGGGCAGAATTAGATGGATTTCAGAGACAAATTGTGTATCAAGAGGAAGAATTACATATTTCCCAGACTTGTAATCAACAAGATGACTTAAAATCAAGGTTTATATTTAAAAAAAAAAATCAAAGCAGATAAGGTAAAAATAACTGTTTCTTTAATTATTAGAGCTAAAAAAAATTATATATTTAGAGGAAAGATAAACTTTAGGGACTCAGGAGAGCTTTTACTTAAACCCATGAGCAAGATACTTTCATCCCTCTTACCAGTCTTTTTTCATTTTCATTTCCAGAGTTTTCTCTCACTGCTAAATGGTGATACCAGTTCTTGCCATTTACTGTTCAGAAAAGTGGATAGGATCAGTGGGATGATATTTATCAAGTGCTTTGAGCTCCCTGGAAGGTAGGTCTATATAAATATCATATACTGTACTCAATTATATAGAAAAGAATTGCCCCAGACTTCAAATTCTTCAGGGACTTACCCACATAATGGAATCTGTCTCAATGAAATTGAGATTAATGAAAAATAAGTGCTATTGGAAAGTTTGTAGTGTGTCATACCTAGGTTCTACCTGCACCAATAAAACATGGCTTTCATATCCACACTGTTTTTACAAGCAGAAGTGAATAGCAGTGCCTTTGGTTAGTTTGTCTTATGACATTAGGTCACTAGTATATCCATTTTTAATAGAATGAGCAAAATTAAAATATGGTTCTTTACGTACAGTTTGGAGTAAAATAATGTGACTAGTAACCAGTCCAAGTGAGTTGTCTCCTTTTAAAAAAACAAAAATTAATCAATTTTATCTATTCTAAAGTCTCACAAGATGCTATATATTTAAGACATCGATTAATTAATTAAGCTAATATCAATTGAGTATAGGTTTCTGTTATTTACTAAGCATGCCCTGCTAAACAAGAAATAGATGGCCTCTGCCCACACTGAATTCTTAAACCATGTAATACATGTAGTCAAATGGGAAATGAGAATAGGTTTTTTTTCCTCATAACCTGAGCACCTTAAAGGGTGTACATACAATAGGAATGAGTCCACGAGGATCTTGGAAGGAATGAGCAAGTTCTCCTAAACTTTAAAGGTCACACGAGAGAAATGTATGACAAGAGACATAAAAGAATTTAAAATTTAATCACAACAGATCCTGAAAGGGTTAGGTCAAGCTTGCAAAGATGCTCTATTAGAGCTAACGCAATAGCTTTTGTCTCAGATTTATCTGGAGCAGTATTTGATTGACTGCGTTTCCAAATTTGTAGCTAAAGAACACAAGAATTTGCATGAAATACAAGTAAGAATGGGAGAAGCACATTATGCAATTTAAGCAGAGGCATGGAGAGGCACAGAGTGACCTTCACATTCCATTTAGATTATAGAACCTCATGGCAAATTCTCTTGTTTTCTAAATTAATGTAATTCTCTAGTCCACTCCTCTGAGAGCAGCTACTTTTTTGTTTCCCAGAGCATCAGATGAAAAGGGGATTAAGGAACTACAGAATAAAGACAACTTTGTTGTGAGCTAAAAATGCCCTCAGAGGAATGATGCATGGTACCCAAGAAGGAGCAAGGAATTGAAGGTTTCTTCCTTTTGAAATAATGGCTAGCTCTGTGGAGACTGAAAAAGACTGACAAATCATTTTCCTGCTGGAAGAAAAGAAATATAAGTGCATGACTGATTTGGTGACATTCATTTAAAATTTATTCATGGAATTATTCAATCATTTATTCAACAAATATATATTGAGAACTTACAAGCAAGGCACTGTTGCAAATTCTGGAGGTAAAGTTTTTAGAACAATAGACAAGACTCCTGTTCACATGTATTTTTCTTTCTGGATGGTAAAAAGACATTACACAGGAAAACAAATGAATAAGGCAATTTAAACTGGTGGTAAGTTCTATAAAGGAAATAAATTAAAAGAGTGTAACATTTGGAACTATTTTGTATGGAGCGGTCAGAAAAGCCTCTCTGGGGAAATGGTCTAAGAATGACAAGAATGAGCCCATGAACATCTGGAGACAGAACCTTTCTCACAAAGGAACAGCAAGTGCAAAGGTCCTAAGGAAGGTGACATTTGGTTAGATCAGAAGTCCACTCAAGGCCAGTGTGACAGAGTCCAGTGAGCAAAGGAGACAGCTGTCTGAAGTGGAGACGGAGAGTGGAGCAGAGGCCAAGCAATAGGGGAATTTAGAATTTGAAAAGTGGTTTCCACGTTTAAAAAATTTTTTTTATTAACGTGTGGTAGGCAGAATAATGGCCCAAGGATGGCTATGGCTTAATCCCTTGCACCTGTGAATGTGTTACTTTACAGGACAAAGGGTAATTAAGGTTACTAATCAGCTGACCTTGAAATAGGGAGTTTAACCTGCATTACATAGGTGGGCTCAAGTAATCATGAGGGGCTTTAAAAGTAGAAGTAGAAGGCAGAAGAGTCAGTGTCAGAATGATGGCATTTGACAAAGACTTGATATTCCATTGCTGACTTTGAAGATGGAAAGAGTCCAAGACCCAAGTAATGCAGGCAACCTCTAGAAGCTGGAAAAAGCAAGGAAACAGATTCTCCCCTAGAGTTTCCAGAAAGGATACAGTTTGGCTGACACCTGGATTTTAGCACAGTGAGACTCATTTTAAACTTCTGAGCTCCAGAACTATAAGATAATAAATTTGTGTTACTTTAAATCACCGATTTCGTTACAGAAGCAATACGAAGCTAATATAAAGCCAATGGAAAATTTTAAGTCAAGGAGAAGCTTAATTTCATTTAAGTGTTAACATGTCATTCTGACTGCTCCTTGAAAAATAAATTATAAGGATGCAAAAGTAGGAAGGACAATTAGGAGGCTACTGCAGTAGACCACATGTAAGATAATGCAGACATAATGGGGTAGAAGCACTGGAGAAAAAAAAAGAAAAAAACTTCAGACAGATTTTTGAACTACAACTCAACACTTTTTGAGGAAATGTTGTTTGGTGAGGAAAAACAGAGACATCGAGACTATACTTTGGAATGAAACATTTGGGGGAATGAGGGAACTATATTCTGAATCTAAGACAACAGAGGGAAGAATTTAAGTGAAAAATTTAGATGTATTAACTTTGAGATGTGTATTGCAAGTTTAAATATTTTGAATTTAGTATAGAGATTAGGGCAATAAAAATAAATGCGCTAGTATTCTTCCTAAAGATACTTTTGTGACATGGTACTGAATTAAATCACATATGGGAGAGACTATTGGGACTCTTCGTTGGATTCCTGAGTACTCACATATCTTCAGTTAGTGGAACAATGAGATGGGATTCACACGTATGGCTGTTAAGATTTCCAAACTTTGTAATACTATGGCTTTTTCTTTCGGGTTCAAGTCTTCTAAATACTCACTGATTATCTCTATTCCTTCCTCTCCTGGAATATGCAAAGATAAACTGAGAGGTTTAATAGGGTATACACTTAAGCCTTTGTTTTTCTTTCTTGGTGGAAATTCCGTAACTTTCAAGGTAGAATCATGAGGACAGTCTTGAAGGAGGCATGGTCTGAGCCCTTGTTCTAGACAAATAGACTTGGTATTCTAGTTGCAGATTTGGAAGTCTAGAGTGAATGTGGGTATAGAGAAGTTCAGAACGGATGCATTGTATGAAGTAAGGGGGCATGTGACAGAACCTTTAATGGAAGATTGAGCAATTTATAAAATGCATTAATTCAAAGAGGTTAAGCAAATTGAAATGTAAGAATTAGGCAGTAAAATAGAAACTAGAGAATAAAGGTCGGGATGCAAATTAAATCAATAGGTCATAGAGATAGTCCCTGAAACACTGGACTAGGACTCTCAACCTCTTTAAAGTTAAGACTACCTTCCTATATGGTAATATAGAATGGACTAAGAAATAAAATGATGAGACTCCCAAGAAAAGATGCCTGATCTTAAGATTTTACCATGGACTAACCTTGCCTGTGTTTTACTCTGTTATTGTGGTCTTGCTTTCTGTGATTGTCTCTGAATTCCTGAACATGACATTTTGCATCCAGAACACAGACATTATTTCACCCTCTCCTTATTTATTTCAAATCCATAAAGTGATTGCAAAATTCCTTTGTATTTTTAAATTTATAATGTAATATATATGTTATATATTGTATATATAACACATACATATGTTTATTGAACTATAGCTGACTTAAAATATTATATTAGTTCCAAGTGTACAACACAGTGATTGAATATTTTTGAAGATTATACTCCATATAGTTATTAAAAATATTGGCTATACTCCCTACATTATATCCTTGTATCTTGTTTACTTTGTACCTAGTAGTTTATATCTTTTAACATTCGTTCATCTATCTTGCCCTTGCTCCAAACCCTCTCTGCACTGGTAACCACTAGTTTGTTTTCTCTATTTGTGAGTCTGTCTCTGTTTTGTTATAGTCATTCCTTTGTTTTATATTTTAGATTCCAAATATAAGTGATAACATACAGCATTTATCTTTCCCTGTTTGACTTATTTCACTAAGTGTAATACCCTCCAGGTCCATCCATGTTGTTGCAAATGGCAAAATTTTCATTCTTTTTTATGGCTGAGTAATATTCTGTTGTATATGTATTCCACATCTTCTTTATCCATTCATCTGTTGATGGACATTTAGGTTGCTTCAATATCTTGGCTATTGTAAATAATGCTGCTATGAACATTGGGCTGCACATATTTTCTCAAATTACTGTTTTCATTTTCTTTGGACATATACCTAGGAGTGGAATCTCTATATCATATGGTAGTTCTATTTTTAATTTTTTGAGGAATCTCCATACTTTTTTTCCATAGTGGTTGTACCAGTTTCCATTCCTGCCAACAGTGTACTAATGTTCTTTTTCTCCACATCCTTGCCAACACTTGTTATTTCTTGTCTTTTTGAGGATGGCGATTCTAACAGTTGTGAGGCTATATCTCATTGTGGTTTTGATTTGCATATCCCTGATGATTATTTATGGAGCCACAAAAGACCCTGAATAGACAAAGTAATCTTGAGAAAAAAAGAATAAAGCTGCAAATATCATGCTCCTGGACTTCAGACTAAACTACAAAGCTACAGTGATCAAAACATCTTGGTGTTGTGTGACCACCTAGAGGGGTGGGATGGGGAGGGTGGGAGAGAGATGCAAGAGGGAGGAGAGACGGGGATATATGTATATGTATAGCTGATTCACTTTCTTATAAAGCAGAAACTAACACACCATAGTAAAGCAATTATACTCCAATGAAGAAGTTAAAAAAAAAAAACAGTAATGTAATGGCACAAAAACAGACACATAGATCAATGGAACAAAATAGTTAGTCCAGAAATAAACCCACACACATATGGTCAATTGATCTGCAACAAAGGAGGCAAGAATACACAATGGGGAAAAGATAGACTCTTCAATAAGTGGCATTGGGAAAACTGAACAGCTGCATGTAAAAGAATGAAATTAGAACATTTTCTCACACCATATACAAAAACAAACTCAAAATTGATTAAAGACCTAAATATAAGACCTTTAACAATTAAATTCCTATAAAAAAACAAAACAGTACACCCTTTGACATAGGTCTCAGCAATATTTTTTTGGCTCTATCTCCCCAAGCAAAGAAAACAAGAGCAAAAATGAAAAAAATTGTACCTAATAAAACTTAAAAGTTTTTGCACATTGAAGGAAACCATCAACAAAATGAAAATACAACCTACTGAGTGGGAGAAAATATTTGTAAATGACATTACTGTTAATGTTTAATAGCCAAAATAAAAAGAACTTACACAACTCAGTATCAGTAAAACAAACAACCTGATTTAAAATAATGGACAGAGGAACTGAATAGGCATTTTTCCAAAGAAGATATACAGATGGCCAATAAGCACATGAAAAGATGCTCAGAATTCCTTCGTATTTGAGTACCAACATGGAGCCATAATGATGCGTCCAAATAAGATAGAAGCGTTGGCAATGATACTGTGATTGAGGTTCTAGATCAACTGGTGTATAAATCATGGTTCTCCAGAGAAATAAGATCAACAGGAGAAAAACGCACACACACACACACACAGATTTATTATAAGAAATTAGCTAATGTGAATATGGAAGCTTGAAACTCTCGAGATCTGTAAGATGAATCAGCAAGCTGGACACCCAGGAGAACTGATGATTCAAGTTTGAGTTCAACAAAGGCCTGAGAAATGGTGTAGTACCAGTCTAAAGGGCAGCAGCTTGAGACTCAAGAAGAGAAAATGCTTCAATTTGAGTCCAAAGGAAAGAAAAAAATCCAATGCCCTAGTTCAAAGGCAATCAGACAGGAAGAATTCTCTTACTTGGGGGAAGGTCACACTTTTTGTTCTATTCAGGTTTTCACCTGACTGATTGAAGGCCACCTAGTTTAAACAGGGCAATTTGCTTTATTCAGTCTACGATTTAAATGTTAATCTCATCCAAAGAACTCTCACAGACACACCCAAAATAATGTTGACTCAATATCTGGGCACCCTATGGCCCGGTCAAGTTGACACACAAAATTAATCATCACACATGCAGGGTGCTAAAAAACCAGCCAAGACAATAGAAAAGAGTAATGGAAGGGAATTGGGCAGGTATTAGTCCAAATAAATTCAGAGACAATAGCCAATGCCCAGAGTGCAACTTTCACCTGTTTGCAGTTTGTAGTGCAGAAACAGTATTTAAGAGTGTAGTGTCTGGGATCAGGCAGATATGATTTCAAATGTTAGTAGACTTACTTAATAGTGCTGTGATATTGGGCATTTAGTAAACAACTCTGAAGCATGTTTTCCCTATATGTAAAATGGGAAATGTACTAATATCTGCCTCGTGAGATTATTAGAATAAATATGATAATATATGTAAAGCACTCAGAACATTAATAACATAAATCTGAAAGACAAATTTTCAGATGTCGTTAACATTTGTATCATTACCATTATTTGAATGAACAGACTGGATCTCTTAGAAACCCCCAGGATGAAAGAGAAATCCACTTCATCAAATACCTTCTCATCACTGGACTTATTTTCATTTTAAAGGATTTTCTCACATATTTCTTCTCCTTTTAGAAATTGTACGATTTGTAGAAATCAATAGTCTACAACAAACAGATATCACCAAAACACTACAGCTCACATAGTGCTGCAAAGCTCAGCTGATCCTCCCAGCATTTATTATGTATCTGACTGAGTGGGGTAAGTAATCCTCTTATTACGTTTAAAATTAAAGTAACTGCTTTGGTCTGATAATGTCACAGAAGGTTTTATAGCACAGGAAGGGCATGAGCTGCTTTTGATGGAGACTGATATCACAGGATGGGAGAGAATTAGAAGTGGTATTTCCCATGTCTTTGTTCATGGTCTACTAAGTAATGATTTTCTTATATCATAGGGTATCCATTTCTCTTTATCCTAAATGAGAAATTTAGTAGAAATACAAAATGAAAGGTTTTTTAAAAATCAATTGTTTCTGACCAATGTTATACATGTTCACTGACCTTATCCTTATCTTCAAATAGTGGCATTTGCTGCATTCTTACTGGGGTAGAGGCCATGAACAGGTTTATTACAACGCTGGGACACCCCCAGAGAGTTGGCATGTGGGTGTTGCAGTCCAAAGATCTACTAGCAAAAAGAAGTCTGGGGAGACTGTCATTATCCAATGGCTTCTAGAGAGTACTTGCCTTGGCAAATCAGTAGTGAGTTATCTAGGTGGGATTTGGCAAAAATAAATGCTCTGAGCAATGCAGTAGAATATAGAGTTAGGAGACAGGCTCTGGAGTCATATAGCTTAAGGGTCCCATGCTGGATTGGGCTTGAAACAGTTACCTAACAATTCGTGTGTTAGTTAATCTCACGCATAGTAAATTTCCTCATAGGTGTACTTTGCATATTTCAGATCACTTCAATAAAACAATGTATGTAAAGTGCCTGACAATTATTGCTAACCTTTTTTATTTCGTAGACCATCCTTACACATTTGTTTTCACTAGGGAGTAGAAATTCACATCTTAGATTGTAGAACAGACAGGCTTGCTCATGATGCCATCACTCTGTTTTCTTTGGTTTGAGGATTCCAGGCAGTATGGCTGAATTTGGAATAATCCAACCAAGGGAATTCAGTAGCCACTTTTTTCTTACAGTGTTAAAAGTTTATCATAGACCAAGTGAGCATGGAAGCATCAGAGACAGAGACTATGACTATGACTCCTGGAAAATGCCAAGCTACAAACTTCTCTCCTTGGCTGTCCAGGCAAATAAAGCTTCTTGAAGAACAGATGGAAGAAATCCATACAGACTGTTCTTTTCATATGCTTTTGGGTAGGGTTGAGGGAGGGTTTTTACTTCAGTTATTGGCTTAGGAGTCAGATAGAGATGGGATACCAGATAAGTTTGAACTATTTCTGGACCACCGTAAAAGGAACTCTTATGACTGAAACCAAGCAGGATCCTGTGGGGTCTTCCTCGGAACAGAACCCCCACCCCCCAACCCCATGCCCCCTGCCTCTCTCGTTTGTAGAAAACCTTTAGCCTCCCAGTCCTTCCCTTTGTTCCAAAGACCAAATTTAATCAGAGAAATGAGAAAATGCAGAAACAAAGGAAAATAGTCAAGCAAGACAAAATAATAATAGTTTAGCTGTAAAACAAAGTCAAGGACCCTTAGTTCCTACTCAAGGGCTATAGATTATATCCTGAGCCACATTCTTGAGTTGCTTTGCAGATACGAAAACTTCCACTCGGTTGAAGAAGTTAACTGCATGCTGCCCATCTGCAGGTTGACCCCAGACCAGTTGGAACCAGAAGGTTGATGTTTGAGATTTCCAAAATACCACCCAGTTACCTCACCACTAATCAATCAGAAGGATGTCCATATGCTGATCACGCACCCCGTGACCCTCTCCCTTCACTCTGCCTTTAAAAACACGTCCCTGAAAGCCATCAGGGAGTTTGGGTCTTTTGAGCATGCGCTGCCCGTTCTCCTTGCTTGGTCCTGTGTTGGATGCCTTGCAATAAATGCTGTGCTTTCCTTCACCACAACCCAGTGTCAGTAGATCGGCTTTACTGCACATGGGCAAGAGGACCCAAGTTTGTTTCTGTAACATGATGACCATTTCAAACACGTGAAACATTATGCAAAAATGAATACACTTATATGTAAAAGATTAAGAAGCGAAATCAATACCTAAGTAGTTGCAAATGATTAGGATAGCAAAATGCAAACAGGAAAGGTATTTTAGGGAGATTCAATCTGAAGAACAAAAAGCAGAACATTCTGGCATTTGCTATTCATTATTGATGATTGACAAATTTATAAACAGACATTTTAAATGTCAAAATTCAGACAGCAGCCCACAGTTAACAGAAATCTTTAGAGATCAAAGTCCTTTGCCTCCAAGGCCTACTTTCTGCTCACAATACCTTTTCCTCATCAACTAAAGCAAAAGCAGGCCAGTGGAAAGGGACCACCTCTGTCACATTTCTCAGCTTCCTGGCTTCCTACCTGCTCAGGAAGGACCCTGCAGCCTAAGGCTCACTCCATTTCCTAAGTTGGTGTCTTCTGTAGGGCGAGAATAGCAGGAGCTACAACTCCATGCAATGCTACAACCCGAAGCTGTTCCCCACACACCTGATGTCCAGCTTATTGTGGATAAATCCTGGGCAGTCCTGGACTCTCAGACACTTAAGATTTCCTTAAGATTCCTTATCACCCAGGCTTTTACAACAGAAATGGTGTTGATCTGATTGCATCAACACATTTCTGCTCCTCAAAAAAATTCAAAGTTGAACCTGAAACCCAGCATATTAATCTGGTATCCTGACATCTTGCCAATTTTCTACTGTCTCCTTGGAATCTGCTTCACCTCCCCGAGAAAGCTATTGCAGTCCCGAAGGGAGTGAAGTCACAAGCTAGAGCCCATACTCAGCAATGCTCCTCACCTGCTTTAGAGCAGGTAAACAGCTAATTGTAGCTGATTAAACATTAAAAGCATGAAGATGTCACATTAGGGTTAATTTTAATTTTATTTTCCTGAAGTCTTCATAAGGACAGCCAGAACAAAAATGCTAAATCTTATCTTGGAATTCAAAAGACACCACACAGGTATAATACAAGAGCAATGGAAAGGAAAAATAGCACAGATATTATGAACTGCTATAGAGTTGAGATGAAATGTAGAATGTGGACAAGTAGTGTTTCTGCTTCCTGCATCCCCCACCCCCAATAACCATGAGAATGGTAGGATGTGCAGTGACATCCTCTGGATGTTTGAGGTGGTGCTGGGAAGGATAATGGTCTGAACCCTCATCCACATCTGACCCATCCAGAAATCCAGGAGTTGGCAATCTTAGGGTGATTTCTGCTTCCAAATGTGAAGGTGAGGAAGCAAAGAATGATGTAGAAAAATCCGTGTTTCCCTTGAACTCAGGTAAAGCCACACCATTTTAACAAAGAGAAGAGCAAATGTTTTCACCCGTCTCAATCAGGGTTTGACCTGTCTCAAGCAGAATCACTATCGATGCTGTGGGATATAGAATTATTATAGGAATTAGACCAATTCGGGGAAGAGGTGGGAAGTGAAAGCCTAAATAAAAGTGTGAAGAAGTGGCAGGGGTTGGAAGATGAGGGAAAGAGTAATTAATTAGTTAACCTGAAAAGCCAAGCATTTCCAGAGCCAGAAGTTGGACCAGGAAGGGGCAGCTTGTGCAAAGGAACGTGTTCTCTATAGGGACGTGTTCTCTAAAGGAACGTGTTCTCTCGGTGCAGACCAACCTCTGTGGGTCCACAGTTGAGGGTGTGCAGTGGTGGGGCTGACAATGCTCTTTGCCAGCTGAGCCAGCAGCTGGGAAGAAAAACTGCATGTATAGCAGAGGAGAGTGAAAACAAATTGAAATCCACCTGTTACCTCTGAGTCTCTTTTACTGCATCTGGCTGCAAAAACACCTTCAGAAACAATAGTTACTGACTCACTTTTATCTTCCAAATCTTGCGTACATTTCTCTCATGGCCCATTCTAACTTGGTAACTTACAGGGAAGGGAATTCTGGTTGATGCAGTTCTAAGTATAACAAAGGTGACACAGTACAGTCACCAGGCCACACCAGGACTGACTGGCGGATGAAGAACATAGCAATAGAGGAATGTGGGTGGCATCCATTTTTTTTTTTTGGCCACACTGCGTGGCATGTGGGATCTTAGTTCCCTGACCAGGGATCGAACCCGTGCCCCCTGCATTGGAAGGGCAGAGTCTTAACCACGGAACCACCAGGGAAGTCCCAACATCCATTTTTTTGAGTGAGAGACTGATAGCTATTGGGGTCTCCAATGCCATGGATATGGACGGGAGACAATTCGGGGAGCACCATCAAGAACTGCCAAGGCTGAAAGAGCCAATTATTTGGAAGTCGCTTGCTTTTTGTATTGTTTCAGAATTGATAATCTAATGAGATCAAGGTCAACAATACCCTCAGCATACACACACACACACACACACACACACACACACACTAACCCAGTGGCTCTGCAATACCTGAGAAACCTTTTGTTGCAGTGGAGTCACCTAAGGGACTTCCTTGAGGCTGTCATAAGTAATGAATGTACATGACCTCTTTCCCTTGAATATACTGCCATGCATGAGTTTGTCAAGTGCTTTTTATTGCAACAGAGTCCACCCAAGGGTGGAGGAAGCTTGTTGATGAAAATTTAAATTGGACTAGAGCTGAATATAAATCACAAATTAAATGAAAAAAAAAAAAAAAAACCTGCTGCATTGAACTAAGCTACCTTGAATTAGCAAGACCAATTTTCCCAACACTAAGCAAATACAGAGCCTCCTGAGGTAATATGAGTCTAAAGAAAGTGAATATTTTAAACAAATCTATGACTTTATACTGTCTCAATCACCATGCAGACTTCCTTGAGGCCATGTCGTAAATGCCAAATGGATGTGACCTCTTTCCCTTGAGTACACTGCTGGGGCATGAGTTTGCCAAGCTCATCAGCCCCCTGCTTTAGGCTTCTAAGCTGCTCTCATAAGAACCAGCCTCTGAAACTAAGTCTGTTTCCTCAGCCCCTGTCCTGTGCAACCCTGGTCCTTTTTATCCTCAAAGGCTGGTGATGCTGCAGCCCCTACAGGATTTGCCCCAGAGTCTGTTCCCAATATGACATTTACAGAAGCCAAAAGAACATTTTCCTTCAATGGTTTCCATTCCAATGACTGACACTAAGTCTCTTGAAATATCTGCTCAGTTTGGAGCCTTTCCATTGGCTTAAAATTTCTCTTATAGAAAATGGAAAGCGATTTCTTCTTAAATATGAATAAAATGCTTTGCCATGTTCAGAGAGATTAAGAAGCTTAGAAAAGCATTTGTCACAAGAATTCTGCAAAGGAAATTATCTAACTGTGCAATTCTAATACCTTACAGAAGGGACTCTTTAAAAAATTTCTACAAATGTTTAGGTCAAGGGTTATACTATGAAGGGTAATTTGAGCTTATATAAGAAATGGACACCCAAAGTGAAAAAATAGAAACACTCCAATCATACAAGCCTGCTGATTGCTTCTGTAGGTCCTGAAAAATCACTTGTGCATGCTTCCAATAGAGTATTAAAGAAACCAAAATAGAACCACTCACTGTCTTTATTAACTTGGAATATCATAGTTCAAAACAACACACTAATCTAAACTCTAGAAATATGCCAGATCTCCAGTCACAATGTCTGTTTTTGTAAAAGGGTAATGTGATAGAATATGAAAAAATTTAAATCAACAGTGTACCAAATTATGTCACATAATTTTTTAATCTAGATCTATTTAGATCAATAAATGTTGCAGTGTTTCTTTAACAACCAATTCTGTATGATATTGCTAAGTGTTTTCCTCTCAAAATAAAAACCAAGCAAAATGAAAGAAAACATCAGTTGTAGTAGCAACTAGGGAAAATACATTGATCTATATATCCTTCAGGTAAAGCTACCCAAATTGCTAGATAAGATTGTCTGGGAAAAATAGATATAAATTGTAAGTAGCTAGATTTTTAATTTTAAGAAAATTGTGAAAATAATTTGGATGAACATGAATTTAGGTGATCCTGATTCTAAACCAAGAAAGTCCAGTTTTGAATCATCCTTTATCAGACCCATTCACAGCTGTTGGGGAAAAGTAATTAACTGTCTATATTCTGTAATTTGAAGGATGATTAGAAGGTCATTCCTTTCCAAAGTATTTCTTATCAACAGCTACCACTGTGTTTGAAATATTATCATAGATTTATTCTTTTGGCTAAAACATTACCCCCTCTTTACAAAGAAATGGATATTTATAATAACATTACTATTACATTTTGCTGAGCATTTACTATGTGCCAGAAATTCTGTTAAATGTCAAGTGCATCATTTCAAATAATCATTGGAGTAAATCTATGAAGAAAGTATTAACATTATCTTCATCTGACAGATGAAAAAATAGAGCTTGAAGAAGCAAAATAACTTACCAGATGTCACACAGCTGAACAGCGGTGGAACTTTATGTCCTAATTCTTTGCGACTAACTTGATTCTTTGTATGCATATTATTTGTCTTTTGGCAGGAGCACCCTTCATGTTCTGAGTGTCAAAACTCTATTTATCCCTCAATATGAGGCCTTATATGATTATCACAGGTAAATCTACTCCCTAGATCAGCTGTTCTATAATAGCTCATGTTATATTGATTTGAAATAGTTTTTATTTCCATATCCCTTACTAGGCTACATTTTGTATGGGCAGTGAACATGTCTTTTTTATAGTTGTTGTTGTTACTGTCATTATTATTATAATCATCATCATTATTATTGCTATGCTTAGTGCTCTAAGAATTGAACACAATACGACCTGCATATGTGGTGCTTCAAACATGTTTTCTAGATGAAAGTATGCAAAATTAAATTAATACTGGCATCTTCTTATAACAGTTCATGCTGCTTTCCTTTATGACTGGTGAAATCTCGAGTAGCGTGAAAAATCTGAATGCCTAAGCTATTAATAGGTATTTAATATTTAGTTAAAAAAGCAGAAAAGATAAAAAAGGGTGTCAGAATCCTCTGTAGCTTTACACTGGAACAGCCCTGCTTTCTGCTGGATAGTTCACAATGTCCTAATCAAGCAGTTTAGGTGGTGATGACAAAGAAGAGTGGTTGGAATCTCTAATTATTAGACAAATGCAAATCAAAACTACAATGAGGTATCACCTCAAGCCTGTCGTAATGGCCATCATTAAAAAGTCTACAAATGACAAGTGCTGGAGAGTGTGTGTCCCACCAAAGTGGCACTGTTGGTAGGAATGTAAATTGGTGCAGCCACTATGGAGAACAGTATGGAGGTTCCTTAAAAAACTACAAATAGAACTACCATAT
This sequence comes from Balaenoptera physalus, assembly GCF_965194825.1. Taxonomy (NCBI): domain Eukaryota; kingdom Metazoa; phylum Chordata; class Mammalia; order Artiodactyla; family Balaenopteridae; genus Balaenoptera; species Balaenoptera physalus. The sequence goes on from NC_138884.1 coordinate 96,568,338, forward strand.
GACCCAGCAATCCCACTACTGGGCATATACCCTGAGAAAACCATAGTTCAAAAAGAGTCATGTACCAAAATGTTCATTGCAGCTCTATTTACAATAGCCAGGACATGGAAGCAACCTAAATGTCCATCGACAGACGAATGGATAAAGAAGATGTGGCACATATATACAATGGAATATTACTCAGCCATAAAAAGAAATGAAATGGAGGTATTTGTAATGAGGTGGATGGAGTTAGAGTCTGTCATATAGAGTGAAGTAAGTCAGAAAGAGAAAAACAAATACAGTATGCTAACACATATATATGGAATCTAAGGGGAAAAAAAAAAAAAGGCCATGAAGAACCTAGGGGCAAGACAGGAATAAAGACACAGACCTACTAGAGAATGGACTTGAGGATATGGGGAGGGGGAGGGGTGAGATGTGACAGGGTGAGAGAGTGTTATGGACATATATACACTACCAAATGTAAAATAGATAGCTAGTGGGAAGCAGCCGCATAGCACAGGGAGATCAGCTCAGTGCTTTGTGACCACCTAGAGGGGTGGGATGGGGAGGGTTGGAGGGAGGGAGATGCAAGAGGGAAGAGATATGGGAACATATGTATATGTATAACTGATTCACTTTGTTATAAAGCAGAAACTAACACACCATTGTAAAGCAATTATACTTCAATAAAGATGTTTAAAAAAAAAAAAAAAACTAAAATTATAGTTGACATATGATCCAGCAATCCCATTCCTGGGCATATATCTGAAGAAAACTCTCAGTTGAAAAGATACATGCACCCCAATGTTCATGGCATCATTATTTACAATAGCCAAGACATAGAAACAACCTAAATGTCCATTGACAGATTAATGGATAAAGAAGATACGGTATATATTCACAATGGAATACTGCTCAGCCATAAAAAAGAATGAAATAATGCCATTTGCAGCAATATGGATGAACCTAGAGATTATCATACTACGTGAAGTAAGTTAGAAAGAGAAAGACAAATATATTTGATATCACTTATGCATGGAGTATAAAATGTGACAAAAATGAACTTATTTAAAAAACAGACTCACAGACATAGAAAACAAACTTATGGTTACCAAAGGGGAAAGGGAGGTGGGGAGGGAGAAATTAGGAGTTTGGGATTAGCAGGTAAAAACTACTACATATAAAATAGATAAACAACAAGGTCGTACTGTAGAGCACAGTATTCAATATCCTGTAATAAACCATAATGGAATTCAATATCCTGTAATAAACCATAATGGAAAAGAATATGAAAAACAATGTATATATATAATCACTCTGCTATACACCAGAAACTAACATAACATTGTAAATCAACTATACTTCAATAAAAAAAGGAGGAGTGGTTGGAGCCTTTGGTTACAATTGGCAGACTGAACCCTCATAGTTAATTCCACTTCAACCTGAAATCTGAACAAAATAAATCAGAGAAATAATAAACATAAACCCATAAGGGAAAAAATAGCAGGAAGCAGAAACACTTCTGGTCCACATTCTAGCTGGTGAAATTTTAACCCCTTTGATTTTTTTCTCTGTAAACATGACTAATAACAATTCCTTGCCAATAGATTAACTGAGTTCATTTGTTTCTGGCCTATGCCTTATTCCTTCAGTTTCTGTAACTGTGTACCTGTAAAACCTCCAAGTCACCTTATGAACTGATTTCATAAATGCTACTCAGCTAATCATCATCTTAATAATGGCAGTGGCCACAAGCTGTTATCTCAAACCACTTTTTGTCTTCTTAAAATTCTTGGGTCTTATCATGATCTTCCTTATTGCCATCAGCAAGCATACTTAACTCTCTCCTAATTATTTGATCTGTGGTGACAGAAAGGATCAGTTGTTATTTGTTAGATTTGCTCAGTACATTCTATAGTTGCTAGGTGATACCAGCCAGCACTAGCCTAAAATACTTAATAATCTTCAGATTAAATTTTCTCGTTACTTTAAGCAGCACAAGGCACCTGGACCAGAGTGATTTAAACTGCATTATAAAGCTCCTTGGATTAAAGAAGCATTCTGATTGGTGCACAGATTAATGTAAAGGGTAGATTAATTTTTGTGAACCACCAGTTCAGCTGAAACAGCTGCTCATATTTTAAACCGCTAACATCATCATATTCTGGCACACAGAAGTATGGTTTTCCTAAGAATGAAGATATCCAAAGGAGAAACTAATAAGGCATATCTAAGCAGGGTATTTGGTAATCATGAGATAACACTCTGGAGGGATTAGAAGCATGAGGCCGCATTTCTGTCAATTATTAGCTCATGAAAACCCCTTCCTCCTTGTCACACCTGGCTGCTTAATTCCTATCCAATTAAAAGTGACATTTTCTGGTGATGTTAGCAACTTAGCTGCACACTTTCTATTTTATTTGAGAAGCTCTTTGGAAGTCTGATCACTAAATACTGGAGATGTCTTTGTTCCTCAGATGCTCCCAGTCATAGGGAGGAAAAATTGTCTAGAACATATTAGATAGGGCCTGGCTATAACCGAGAGGAATCTATTCTCCTATTGTTTGATCCAAGGCCATAACATGGTCTGTTCCATCTGTACCATTTCAGCAATAATTGCTGAAAACTACTCATCTATTTTTAACAAATTCCTTTTCATTGCAATTAATTAGGTTGATTGTTTATGGTAGTTATGGAAATTTTAAAAGTAAGGTATCCTAATTCTAAATCATATAAAAAGGTTTCCATTGTACTTGTGAGTGTGAACCTTATAACAAAATAATTTTGGTGATTATACACACACACACATACTTATACACATATATGCACACATATATTCATAGAGTCATCAAAGATATTTGTAAAGATATCCCACCACTTCCAGATACCTTTTAATTTTTTAGTTTCATATAATAAAATCCAATTCTTAGCAACATACCAGTATATGTATTAAATGACAAAAAATGTCATTTTCATACACTTTTATTCACTTAATATGACCTCAAAAATTTTCTGTGTTTCTACATGGTTTCCATAATGATGCCTTTATTTCCAAGATAATATCCCAATTTTGTTGAAGTTCCAAAATTTACTAAAATATTTTCTTGTTTTTCATTTCTCTGCCCTCTTATTAATGATTCTGACATGAACATAATTTTAAACAAAGATTTGATTTTCCCTGTCTCATATTATTTTCCCAGAATAAATTCCCTAGCATAGTATCCCTAGACCTAAATGTATGACTCTTGCTATTTGTAGCCATATTGCTCTCTGTAGTGGCTGAATCTGGCTCTACCACCAGCAGAGTGAACTTAATAGGTCAAAAGAGGATCTATCACTGACCTGGTCTTGAGAAGAGAGGTAAACCATCACTTGATCTATCCTCACATCACTATCACTGCTACTAAATGTGTACTGACAATTGACTGATGACCACTTCTGACAGCTCTGATTTCTTCCTGCTACAGATTTCTAGTCAGGTGTCCTGATTGGTACATTTTTCTGCCTTATGACATTTCTTCGCCAATAGTTTTTCTGCTCTAGTTTTGTACATCACTTATTACTCTAAATGACCCTGATAACAAACCACCTCAGGACTCCCCTCCAAAAGCCCTTCAGTTAGAGTACTTCATCATGTTTGTTCCTCCCTGTGATTATCACCCTTTATGAGGACAGCACTCAAAAGCAGAAAATGGTTTATTTGGCACAGCAATCCCCAGAACCATCCAGATAATACAACTGTGGTGATGATGTATTCTTCCAGGCACTCGAGGACCAGCTGATGATGTAACCCAGAATGGACAACATGATGCAAATCACAAAAATGTTTCACAAGGACTCTACTGGAAGCTATTTCATAATGTTAAAATCTTCAACATTTCAGTAAACTAAAATAATTAATACTGAGAAGGAAACACTAAAGGCCATGAGCAAAATTTGAAAATAAGTATAACAAAGTATTAAAATATCTTGAAAAAATGTTTTTGTCTCATCAAAATCAATAAATATTTCTTGAAGAATACCGTAGGTAAATTTTATATTTGGACAGTTCTAAGGAAATGAGTATGCATTTAAACCCTAATTTTTAGTGCAAGGACCAATAAATAAAATGTATAAATGTGTTTTATCATTAAATATGGAGAATTTTAAGTAACTTTATGACAGGTACCATTCAGATATTTTAACTGATTTATAATGATGACAGATTACTGTATTCTTCATTTTATTTGCATCTTATAGTAAATATCCCTTTTAAAGAGATATATGATATATGCACTGTTTATTTTTTATTATGGCAAAATATACATATGACTTTTCATTTTAAGTATTTTTAGGTGTACAATTCAGTGGTGTTATGCACATTCACAATATTGTACAACCATCACTACTATCCATTTTCAGATATTTTTTTTTAATCATCCCAAATGGAAACTCTGTTGTCATTACAAAATAACTCCTCATTTCACTTTCCTGCAGTCCCTGGTAAATTTCATTATACTTTCTGGGTCTATGAATTTGCCTATTCTAGGTAGCTCTTGTAAACTGAATCATATAATATTTGTCCTTTTGTAATTGGCTTATTTCACTTAGTATGTTTTCAAGGTTCAGCCATGTTGTAGCATGAGTCAGAATACCATTCCTTGATAAGGCTGAATGATATCCTCTTGTATGTATACACCACATCTTGTTTATCCACCCATCTGTTGATGGACATTTGGGTTATTTTCACCTTTTGACTAGTGTGAATAATGCAGCTATAAACACTGGTGTACAAGTATCTGTTTGAGTCTCTACTTTCAATTATTTTGCAAATATACAGATAAAAACAGAATTACTCGATTGTATGGTAATTCTATTTTTAATTTTTTGAGTAACAAACAAACTGTTTTTCTCAGCAGCTGCACTATTCTACATTCCCACCAATAATGCACAAGATTTCCAATTTCTCCACATCCTGGCCAACACTAGTTATTTTCCATTTTTTTAAATGATAACCATCCTTAAAGGTGTGCAGCTTTACCTAAAAGGTAAGACATACGCACTTTCAAACTGTTTAATTTTACTATAACTTGTGGTTTACATTACTCAAAATATTCACGTGTGAAAACTCTAAATATTGTCTTCTTTTGAAGTTGCGGTATTTAATTCCAGAAAGATTACTAATCTGAAAAAGGTTTTATCATCCAACTGGCTTGATAAATATAGTTCATTGTACCTAAGTTTATAATGCAATAACTGGGACACCAATTTCATCAAATCACTGGCCATTTCATTAGGTGAATTCATATTCACCTCATGTGTGTGTGTTGGGTACAATATTTGTTAAGTGTTTGCCTATTGATTGAGTAAGAAAATGCAGCATAACTTATAACTTATATATAGTTTAGCATGGTTCTAAATGTGTGTTTTTTCTTATCTGTGTAGGAATATTGGCACTAAGAGGAGTCTATTTTCTTTTGCCTGTATTTATCAGTAATCAGTATTTCTCTAATCTAGACTTTATATCCAATTTCTCACTCACTTCAATTCACCCATTAATTCAATAATGTAAGACTATTTATAATTCTCTGCCTCAAAAGAAAGGAAATGAAGCTTATTCAAAAAAATCTGGGGCTTCCCTGGTGGCGCAGTGGTTGAGAGTCTGCCTGCCAATGCAGGGGACACGGGTTCAAGCCCTGGTCTGGGAAGATCCCACATGCCGCGGAGCAACTGGGCCCGTGAGCCACAATTACTGAGCCTGCGCATCTGGAGCCTGTGCTCCGCAACAAGAGAGGCCGCGATGGTGAGAGGCCCGCGCACCGCGATTAAGAGTGGTCCCCACTTGCCACAACTGGAGAAAGCCCTCGCACAGAAACGAAGACTCAACACAGTCATAAATAAATAAATAAATACATAAAAGAACGTGAATTTCTTAAAAAAAAAAAAAAAAATCTGAAGTTTTGAAATGACCAGTTGTAATTAAAAATTAGGTTTTGATTTCAAACTTGTGTATACTTGAAAGGATCCTAAACTACCTTTGTAGAAGCTAAATTCTGCACTGACACTGTTGGAAGAACAAGAGGACAGAGCATGAAAGGTGTATGTACACGGCTATAAGGAAAATATTAGCCCATACAGTAAAAAAATTAGAAAAGACACCGAATGCACTCTCAGTCTCAGACTAAATGCTGACAAAAACCTATCAAAGCACACACAAGTCAATGGAATTAGCATTTTTGCACAAATATCAAAAACACAGGGCTTCCCTGGTGGCGCAGTGGTTGAGAATCTGCCTGCCAATGCAGGGGACACGGGTTCAAGCCCTGGTTTGGGAGGATCCCACGTGCCACGGAGCAACTGGGCCCATGAGCCACAATTACTGAGCCTGTGCGTCTGGAGCCTGTGCTCCGCAACAAGAGAGGCCGCAATAGTGAGAGGCCCGTGCACCGCGATGAAGAGTGGCCCCCGCTTGCCACAACTAGAGAAAGCCCTCGCACAGAAACGAAGACCCAACACAGCCATAAATAAATAAATAAGTTAAAAAAAAAACACACAAATGTTTTAGGACACTGGAATAGAAAGACAGAGATCGTTTGAGATATCATATATCAATACAGACAAAATTAGAGCTGGTTTGTAATATACAAGTCATAAAATAGGTTATTGATAACTTTTACATAAAAGCAGAACTTAGATACAAAAGATATCAAAGAGATTATAGCTCACCAACAATTTCAATCAATTGTTCCACTGGAGGTATACTAAAATTCATTTTAGGCTTCACTTAGAGCCCCAAAGAAAGTAGGACAATGATAAATTTGCTAGGACTGCTTAAGTTCTGAAGTAGGAAGCACCAGAATGCTGGTCAGATATTTGCCCTTCTTTGCCTGTAGTCAACTTTTCTTAGAGTAAATTATTATCACAATGTCAGTGGGATTGGAGTAAATGGAGATCAAAATAGAGACATGACTGTATGTTTAAAGTCAGACCACTTTGTTTATAACAAATTTTTCTTAATTCTAAAGTATTTTCGCTGCTCTGTAAAGAAATACTAGACCTGTAAATGCAAACAAATGAATCTGTCAAATGATTGAGTCCAATGAAACGATTAAAATGTTAGTCAGAGGAGTAGAGCATAATAAATAAGAATTGCTAAATTTAGCTATAAATCAGGAAGAACAAAATGTCATGCGAAGTGAAGGCAGTGGGTGGAGACAGAGAATGCTCCAAATGTTGAAGATGGGAAAAGTCAAGGATAGTATCTTAGCAGGAGGGTCATCTTCCAGAAGCTGAAAGCTACACTGGTCACAATTCATGGTTTCCTGGAAATGTCTCTGAGGTAGGGCCATTTCTAGTGTCAACATCCAGTGAGAAGATGAATGTCTCTGTAACTATAATTTTACTTAATTATCACAATATATTATTAAAAAACATATGCGAGATTATTTATTGTATGTGCATATTTAACGCAAGCACAAGAGAAATACTCTCTTAAAAACATCTAACACACACTCACTTTCCTCCTCTGTTTGCAAATATGCTCCTCCCTGCAACAGCTAGTTCTCCAGCCTCCATACTCTTATGAAATAGATTCCTTCCTAATGTGCACTCAGCAAAACCTATCTGCTTAAAAGGAAGGAAGGAGGGAAGAAGAGGGGAGGGAGGGAAGGAAGGGGGGAGGGAGGGAAAAAATTAAGTTTGAAAGTACCCAGACAGGAGGAGTAAAGAAGAAAGGCAAAGAGCATATTACGGCTTGGGCCTAATCATGGATCAGAGATCCTTTACGGCCTTCATATCCTTCAGGGATCTGGTCCTATGGTCATATGACCATATCTGAAGTGACAGGCAGCTCAGAACTGAGGCAACTCTATTCAAACATCTTTAAACTCTCCTGAGCAGTATCATTTCTGGGTCTCCAGATCTGATTTTAATGGGGACAAATTATCCATAGCCTACACATGTGAAGAGTAGTTTTTATTAGAAGCTGTAAATATATTAAAAGCTCCAGATATAGAGTCAGAGGACTTGGACCCCAGTCTTCAAATTACTATTAACTAGATTTGTGACACAAAGTATTTGAAGCTATCTTCACCTGCTGAGGAATGGTATCATGCCCATTATATTATGCCTTCACCATTCAGGCTTTTCCACAAAAAAAATAATTCCCTCTGGTTATCTTTTTTTTTCCTGTATTCCTTTTCACATAGTCTTAGGACCTGCTTCTTGGCCTAACCGTCTGCTTGCAGCTTTCCTCTTCCTTTCCGTATCCCTCTCTGAAAGACACACTCCAACTAATTGAAGAACACATCGTCTATTTGCTCACTTTAACTAAAAAGAGTAGCTCACACTGGAGGGTTCTCTTTCTCTGCACCCATCCTAACTAGAGGTACAGCAATATTCAATACTCTTTAATCAGAGAAATGCAAGCAAGATACAGCTGACATTCTCCTTGATTCCCTAGTGCTTCACCAAGACCAATATTCATTCACCTTGCATACAAACCCATCGTCCTACAAAGCTTATGTCATTACACTACAGTAATCGCTTTCCCTCCTCATGTAGTCACATTAACCTCTTGGACAGAGCTTTCTCAGTCACAGAGACTTGAATTACATACTCAATTCTTTTCTCTTCAAACCCTATCCACACTCCTGCAATCAATGCATCTATTCCCATGGCTTTAACTCTCCTGGATTCACTGATAATTCAAATATATTGATATCTATATCTATATATCAGAAATTTATTCTGGATATCTTAACCTGGAGGCCCCACAGTTTCTTCTAATTCAATGAGTTCAAAATATTACCTTTCATCTTTAACTTTCATGACCCCTCACAACTGCCATATCTACTTCCCCTAAAATATTTCAGTCTCGAGGAATGACATCCCCATCTACTCAACTTCCCAGATCATAAACCTAGAATACATGCTTGACGCATATGTGACAGACAGATAGTTGCCCCTAAAATCTGTTCTCTCACCCTTTCAGAGTATTACAGTTATAGCTAAAATTCTGACCACCCAGCTGGAGAAGGCTTCTCAGCCTTCTTTGCAACTAGTCACTGCCCAGGGGACAAAGTTCTAACCACTGGAATTTGAGCAGTAAGTGATATGTATAATATCAGTGATAGATACAGTGATATCTGCCTCACTTTTCATAAAGTTGTGCTGCCTTATACATTTTTTCTTTACCCTTCCTACAGGGTAGAATGCAGACATGTGAGCAACTCAGCATCAAATATGCAAATGATGACAATTACCTATAGAGAATAATGGAACAACAAGATGGAAGAAACCTGAGTCCACCAGACTCCATAGAACAAAGCCATTCTGCTAACATGGTCTAGACTGAATATAACAGGTCTGTGAAATAAACTTATTTACTCCACTATATTTTGGAGTCTCTTTGTTACAGCAGCTTAAACTTTGCCTAAATAATGCAACGCCTAAGTTTCTTTAATATATCTTGCCAATTTTAGCCCCTTGATTGGTCTGGAATAAGACTTTAAAAATTTTTCACTATTAAAATCTTAGTTTTGAATCTCCTGTCTTGTTTCATCCAATGAAACAATCCTGCTGCAATTAAATCCCTTATTTTCTCCTGCTTGGAATATGTCAGTGGATCACATTTGGATATTTTGCCTAACTTGTTTTCTAAAATATAGATATAATCATCACCGAAACCCTCTCCCCAACTCTAAAGAATCATTTTTCTAAATGGTCCTGATTGCTTTCAGAATGAAGATCAAACTCCTTGACAGGCCACTTCTCCTTAATGTGTCCTGAATTTATCTTTCCAATATTTTCTCAAGTACCCTAAACTCTATCATAATAAAATCATATTTTTTCTTAAAATGCTCAGTCCTGTCACTTACATATGCATCTACATATACTGTTTCTCTAGCTATAACTGCTATGCCCAGCAAAATCATTTACTCTTCAAGGATGAGCTCAAATATATACTACCTTTTAACCCTTCAATTACTCCAGAAGGAATGATTTTATTTTTTCTCATGTGCTTCATCAAATTAACTTACCACACTGTATTTTAATTCATCATATTTTGGTTCCTTGATGATCTATAGCCAATGTGGTAAATTATGTGAGGGAAGGGACTATATCTTCTACATATTTATAGGCCAAGTATTTTGGATAACAAGTACCTCATTCTCTGTAGGTGCTTTTATTGCTTAAACTTACAGATGAAAATGAAGACATCTAGAAGCCTACTCAGAGCCACACATTAAATTAATATGAAGCCTGTGACTAAAATTCAGATAAATCAGGCTCATAGGTTGTCAACCACACCAATTAAAAAAACTAGAATATTTAAAAATATTTAGAAGTGGATTAACTGGGACTCAGACTCATAGTACAAACTTCTTGAAATTTATCATCATAAATAAGGGGATAATTAGTAATAAAAATCGGGACCAGAACCCTGTGTGCTTCATCCCATAAGAACAAGACTAATTTCCATCCAATATAATAAATATAATAGCATTTACTGCAATATTCAATGAGCTATAGAATCTGAAAGGAAATCAGGAACTTAATTTTGTGCTCTATCTGCTTCAGGCCTATTAGTGAAAATTAAATTCTAAGTTAATAGTTATAACATGAAAGCACATGATTTTCTCAGTGTATAGTAAAAGGACAATTTAGTGCGTAAATAGAACAGAATCATTTTCAATCTCTAATATTTTAAAATTTAAGGACATTTAAAGAATTTATGGAAATTTAAAGAATTTAAAATTTAAGGAATTTAAGGAAAAATCATATTGTTACATTGTAATTTATATCTTAAGGTTCCTTCTATAAACAGTTACATATTAAGAGGAAACACACCATAGATGATAGGAATTTGGAACTTCATGAAGACAGGGAAAATGCACCAGTTCAGATGGTTTTACCTGCAATAATCAGTTACCCAACTAAAATTGACTTGAAATGGCTAAAATGCGTATTATCACACAATAAGAACCCTAGGGCACGTTTCTCTGGGTTGGTTCAAGCACTCAGTAACTGTAATTAATGACCTGGCTCTTTCCATCTTATCCTTCAACTATACTTAGTAGTATTTTGCCTTAGTTCTTAGATGTGATCCATCAGGATATATGATGGTTGTCACAGCTTCTGGTATTTTACATAGATTGTACAATATCTGGGCAAAGAAGAGGAGCATTTGCTGTTTTGTTATTTATTGACTTATATATTGAGCTAACATTGGTTTATAACATTACATAAGTTATTATGTTTTGTTTTGTTTTTTGCTTGTTTGAGAGAAAAATATTTTCAATAGTCCCTCAATAGCCATTTCCTCCAGTACCACTGGCCAGCGTGGTTAATATGACTATGCCATAAAACCAGAGAAGGCTGGGAAAGTAGATGTCTGGCATTTTCAGCCTTTATACTGAGCAGTGAGCTTCACAGCATCCTGTACTTACTTCTACAACTACACTCATTTCATTATGCATTTCTCCTATTCTACATTGTAGGCTTATCAACGAAAATGTTATTTTATTTGATTTCATATCCTAATATTTCAATAAATTATCTTTCAATAAGTGAAAGAGAGAAGGAAGGAAGGGAAGAGATTGTAGGTACACTTTAAATATGGAGGACTTCTCCCTTGCCCAAACTATGTCACTCCAATAAAAGACTAGAGAAAAACGCCAAGCTACCTGTGGAACATTAGAAGAGCATATCAGTCTGCTTTATCGATTGAAACTCCTTTGGAATCTTATTATGTATATCTACTCTCAGGCACCTTTCCAAAAGCCAAGCTACTATTTCTTTCCTCTTGGCTCGATATACTTTCTCTGATGCTACATAGCTCTTCAGAAGTTGTACTAAAAGATCCAAAATTCAGCTAAATAATTTAGCCATAGCTTCTTCTGATAGCAAGAAATTCTTGTTTCCTTCAGATAATACAATCATTTTGAAATTGATTAATTTTTAATCACAATCAATTTGAAGAAATTATCTGGCTATGGAATGGTTGGGTAATTAGGTTAAGATGGCAGAAATATGAATTGAATCAGTTCCAGTGATTGAATGCATAGCTTTGGAGTCAAATGTACACCACTTAGAATACAAAGTTTAAGTTCCTGTGGTAAGCTCCTTGGTTCCCTCTTTTTTATATGCTAGCCTATTCTATGTGCTAAAGAAGGTCAAGAGTTAACTGCAATATAATTCCCTTCAGGGTGCGTATTACAATACAACGGGCCCAATCTCACTAAGGCTGAAGGCAAAGTGCTTTCCAGAGCTCCACAAGGAACAATAATAAAACATAAAACATGCCCTGGAATGGGCTGGTGCTTTTAAAATGACCAACACTGGTGAAATTTGTCTCTTAATACATGAATGAACATTACTGACAAAATTCATGGCATAATGAGAGCAGCAGCATAAATACTTTAAAAAAAAAAAAAGGTAACTTTGGGCAAAAAAAAGTACTAAAGAAAATAAACAAAATTGTCTTTCTTGTTAATAAGTATGAGCTGTATTTAGACATGCTTTATACATGCCACATGGATCATAATTTGAACATAAGTAATTCTTAAAGCATAACAATTCTTTAAGGGTCATCCTTAATTTAGGTTCTCTTTACTCCTTATTTTGCTTATTTTAATAATTGCCTACATAAATCCTTGACATACAAGGAGCGTTTAGTGTTGCTGAATGAGTAAATAGATGAGTAAATGATGGAAAAATTCCTTCTCTCTTTTAACTTGAAGTCATCTTTTGCCATCATGAGGGCTGCACATCACTTCTTCACACCAGAAGACCGTTAGAGTCATGGGTGCTCTCTTTCACATACAAATTTCTTGTTTTAAATTGTGTTACATCTGCAGAACATGTTGCATGTATAAGAATGTATCATTATGATATTATAAAATATTGCCTTGCCAGATATATGCTCAGATTCTTAAAGATATAATTCATTTACCACTTAGCATTTTTTGACCTGTATTTAGCCCAGTGCACTTATCCAATAGGTGGTCAAATATATCAATAAATATTTATTAAACAAATAAGGATAGCAAAATACTGCTAAACACTGTGGACAAATCTAATGAAGGACAACAGGTGATCCTTACATTTAAGAGAATAGAATCTCATAAGAAACAGAACGTGAAAATGCCAAAACCAACTTATATTTATAATTTTCAAAATTACTTGTTCATGAACAAAGTGTATTGTCTTGTTGATGTTCTATAGTGACTTAGGTATATGACTGATAATCACATATTCTGATTAGTTCTATAATTATACAATGGTACCTCAACACAGAAGGAGGAACAAACTTATTCTAGGGAAGTTTTAGAGAAAATGTGACATCTTATCTGGGTGAAGGGAGGAGAATTTCATCAGCCTAAAAAAAAAGAGAAATTCTAGATGAATCATCAGGAGCAAAGGTCACAGGTACTGGACTACAAAGTGTGAGCTAGAATAATGGAATAAAGTAGCACGGCTGAGCCATAAATTTTTATGGGAAGTGGGGATAGGGAGTAGTAGAGATAGGAAATTGTGTGTACAAATTTGACTGGTGCTGTAGTTTGAAAAAAATAATTTAAAAATTTAGAACTTGTCCATGAGTAAAACCTTAGATAATACCTATAGAATTTTTAAAATCAAAAGTTTTGGTAGGCATGGTGGATATAAAAATTAGCTAGACTTGAGATAGAAAAACGAATCCTCTCCATCATAAAGCTGACAGCCTAGAGAGGAAGACAAACTAGTGAACAAGCTATTGTAGTACAGAATGTGAGAGGTATATCTAAAGGGCTATGCAAGCATTTAGAAAAACAGAACACAATTTATGTCATTGAAATAGGGGGAGTTTAATATGAGTAATTGCTTATGCCAGTGAATAAAGTGCTAAGAAGCCAAACAGATATTAAAGCACAGAAGCCACTACCAAAATACAGCTGAAGGGATAAGGGGAAGCCATGGTGATTTCAGAGCGCAGACTCCAGGACCATCTGGTGGGAGTCAGTACCACAGTGGGAAGTGGAATTATGGAATTTGAAACCATTGAAGGTGGAATAATTTAGCTGGTATCAGAGCTACCAAGGAAATCAATGCCAGAGATATCTCGATGACAGACAATAGGGAGAGATACGTGGTCTCCCAGAATACTAATCAGAGCCAGGGAAAAATAAAAAACAACACCTATAAAATGAAAGTCTGCAGGAAAATAACCAGCACCAGGGGCATAAAGTAGAGGATATGTAAATAATAACATACAGATCGAAAACCCTTCCTTGAAGATGTGATTAAAATGTATCTTCCTGGACAAGCTGCAATTAGGTAAATGACAAGGAAAAAAAAATGTGACTGATGACAGAACATGTACAAAAATATGGATATATAAAAACAATGTTCTCAGAGAAATTTAAACATTTTAATATGGTTGGTGATAAGAGTACTAATGAAAATCTAAAGATAAGGCATCAGTAAAGCTGCAGCCATACTGGCACAATGAAAAGTCACAAAAACATGGTATCTAATAGAGCAGCCTAATCAGAATGAGGATATAGAAAGATTAGTCAAACAAAATGAAAGATAGCTTTCAAGGTCAACAAAATGGAGGTTAGGAGACTAGAAGACTAACCTAAAGGGAAAATAGTGTGCCTCAAACCTCAGCAAAAGCAGTGAGAAAAGAGAATGGACATACAGAAGAGGGATGTAATTGAGTTTGAGAGGAATATCAGGTTAAGATAAAAACATAAGACCTCAGTTTTGAACATATTAATTTTGAGGTCCTTGCAGGACATCCAAGATTTGACAATGGGATTTTAAGTCAAGGCACAATTTGGGGGAGTTATTAGCATTTGGAAGTAGTGAAAACAATGGGAGCAAGTGAGATGTCAATATAGTGTGTAGAGGGAGACAAGAAGATGACTGAGACTGAAAGTCTATGAAGCATTAAGGTTGAAAGGAATGATAAATTAACAGGGAACCAACAAAAGACATGGTATAGTCAGAGCTGAAAGTGTAGTGTTCTTAGGCATCTTTGTCTTCAAATCAATTACTGAGGTCCCCCAGTTTTGTTCTCCTTACATAGATAGTCTGATCCCTTTCAAGATGATTTCCCATCCTCTGAAGACTCAGGTAGCCTGTACACTACCAGCTACATTCAACTCCACCTCCCTGTGGGGTTCCAGCTGCCCCTACTAGCTGCTACATTTCAAGCTTCTGAACCACCACAAAATCCTTTGTTTCTTTACCCTTGTGGTGGTAGCCTCATCAAAAAAAGGAGCTAAGAATACTTGTTAAAGGCAGAGCCCAGGAACACAGGCCCACTAAAATAATAAGATTCAGTCCTTGATGCTTTACTCAAACACTTTACAACTATGGTATTCAAAAACAATTTACTATTGTCTACATTTAGTTTTTTTCAATTAACATTCCAGTTCTTAGCATAGCTTTCTACACAATTACAAAACTCCTGAGACATTACAATCTTAGTTAGAAGTCAAGGGTGCTATATGATGGCATTGAGGTAGACCAGGCTCTCTATACAACAAATTCAAAGGTTACTATGAACAACAAATTCATTTGGTTACTATGAAAAAATATTTGATGGGTGTACTATTGCAAGGTTTTTGCACTGAATGGAGAGGCTCCCATGAATTTACTCTTGGCTGATGAAAGACTAAATAATTTCTCAGCCTGCTGCAAATATCTGAATGATGCATCAAGCTAACAAATCAATAGTCATGATAAATGATCAAAATACATGGTGCCTTGTCAGAAGCACTTTTACTATAATATTTAAAATCTCAGATCATTTAAACCCTGTGGTTTAAACATTGTCTTTAAAACAAGCAACAAACTTATTCTTCAGAGAAAACAGTATGAAATATCATTTGTTCTTTATTGCTTTGCATTATACTGTTCTTCCTCCTTTTTTTAACCCGTAATAAGGCCTTTTTTATAGAAGATGGCTATCCAGGAAACCACACACATTAAAGAGCCAATCTCTGTGCATAAAAGTAATGGAACTTATGCTACCTAAGGAAACATGGCCTTTGAAGAAGAAGAAAAAAATTATTTAGTAATATGGCAGATAAGCTCTGTTATACAAATTATTGCTAATCATAGTAAGCTCAGGATTAGGTTTTAATTATTTACAGGTCAGATATTTTCAGGCACTGGTTTTATATCAACACTTACCTGCCAACTGAATATTAGGCAAGTATTTGCAGAGAAAGTGATTCATCAGCACATTTACATATATATGCTTCAAGAATAAAAAGAGAGATAAAGTTAACTATGAAATACTAAAAGTCATGTGTATAGGTTAAATATCAAGAAAACTTTCAACAATAATAAAAATAAAATGCATAATTTCCTTATGGTGATTAGAAAATAAAGACACCTTGATGAATACAATAGAAATCATACAAGAGTAAAGAAAATGCATGGTAAATAGCAAAAAGTAAGGGGTAAGTTTGCATGTTATTAAAATTTAATAAAATCTAGCCAAATGTTATTTTCAAAAGAAAAACTAAACTATTAGTACACAGAATAACTGAAAGTAAGAGAGAAAATAACTTCTTGGCAAATATTACAAGAACACCATTGGACTGGCTACATAATTATTAGTATAGACTCCCAGGTGAGAAGTCTAATTAAGGACAAAGGGTATCACTAATTGAGGATAAAATGTAATCAGTCGATAAAGGAATAAGTCCACTCAGAAGGAAAAATGGGAACAAAGGTTCAGGAGAACTAGAGCATGAAGAGTTATTCGGGAAAACAGAAAGAAGGTGGCATAACTGGAGTATAAGTTTTGAGTAGATTTGAGGGGGTAAGGAACAGAGCCTCGAAAGTAACATGTGATACACTTTAAATGAAATTTGCAGACTGTGTAAGTAATTTCGAATATTCCTCTAATTTACACAGTAATTTTGAACAGCAAAATATTTTTGCTAAGTATTGTTTTCAAAAAATTATCAAGATGAGGTTCTTTCTATTAAGCAGAGATAGTCTAGTGAGAGGAAAAAATAGTGAGCCATTTATTAGAAAAAGATGTGAGAGGTATACCCAAAGTGCGATGAGAGGTCAGAAAAAACAGAAATCTTTAAGTCTTTCAAACGGAGAGATTTTAATACAATCAGTTGGTTACTACATTGATTAACCAAGAGTTTCAGTAAGATAGCCTTGTTATTAAAAGCATCACAAAGCCACATCCATAAGAGGGCTAAAAAGATAATGGAGGGAGATGGTGTTACTAGATCCCAGAAACCAGGTCCAACAGGGAAGATCTAGACCACATTTGGGGAGAGAGAGAGTGACCTGATGGGATTTGAGAGACTGGAGAAAGATAACTAGAGTTACAGAGGCAAGAGTGAGAGCCCACATCAGAAGTAGAGATGAAACAGCTGAGATAGAAGAAGAGAAGAAAAACATATCCTGCTTCTTTCTCTTCTCATTGGCTTGACCTTCTTGGAAGCCAACTAAATTTATCCTTTGAAATGTCGTTCTCTAAAGTGCAGATGAGAGGCATGGAGAAATTAAGAATGAATATGAAAAGAAGCAGGCAAATTTCTAGTGTCAGGAGCTTTAAGTAGAGGATATGGAAATAATAAAGTAGATGACCAAAAACGCTTCTTGAAATATGTGATGAATTGTATTTTTAAGAAAAAGTCAGGGGCTTCCCTGGTGGGGCAGTGGTTGAGAATGCCTGCCAATGCAGGGGACATGGGTTCGAGCCCTGGTCTGGGAAGATCCCACATGCCGTGGAGCGGCTAGGCCCGTGAGCCACAACTACTGAGCCTGCGGGTCTGGAGTCTGTGCTCCACAACAAGAGAGGCCGCGATAGTGAGAGGCCCACGCACCGTGATGAAGAGTGGCCCCCACTTGCCGCAACTAGAGAAAGCCCTCGCACAGAAACGAAGACCTAACACAGCCGTAAATAAATAAATAAATAAATAAATAAAAAGAAAAAGTCAGGATCAGTAAGATGAATGGTAAATAAAAAAGTGTTTTGTATATAATTTATTTTAAGCACACATGAAATACAGATAAGAAAAAAATTTTTTTAAATTGATCCAGAAACAAATATCAAACATATATTATGTTTCTAGAAGCTAAAGAGTAGTTGGAACAATATCAACATATTGATATTCAGTGTGATTCATATTCAGTGTGACTCATTTTCAATTAAAATGACACCAGGATTGTTTGAAGAACTTGATAAACTAATTCTATATTTATGTATAAATTAAAATGGCTCAAAATAGGCAAGAACAATAGGGTGGTGGTGGGTGGTGCTATTGGCACAGGGACAGGAAAATAAAGGATAAATAGAACATAATGGAGAGGCCAAAAAAGCCCAAAACTTACACAGAGATTTAATATATAAAAGAGGTAGCGTTATACATGAGCAAAGAAATCCTCAATAAATTTTCCTGGGACAATTAACTCTCTATATTAGAAAAATTAAACTGGTGACCTACGTCACATCTTACATGAATAATCAATTCCAGTTTATTTAAACCTTATATGAGAAAGGCACATGACAAAACTTTTAGAAAACATAAATGCTTTATGACGTTTTATTTAGATAGCAAAACAAATTTTTTTTTTCAAAATAAACAAATTGTGCAAGGCACAAAACAAAATGTTGATAAATAATACTAATTAATTTTTACCATATTATATCAGTAATTTATTGCAGAATTAAACCCACCTCAACACTTAGCTGCTTAAAACAACAAATATGTCTTATTAATTGTGAGTCTATGGGTCAACTGGGAAGTTCAGCTGCTCTGGTATGCTCAGTTGGTCTGAGTTGAGCTTACTAATATATCCTGGGTCAACTGCTGAATCAACGGCTAGATGGCTGACTATTGGCTGGGGCAATGATGCTGCCTGAGCCTGTATCTCCCCTTATCCAGCAGGTGAGCATGGATGTGTATGTATTTCAAATGGCAGTTTTCTGAGACAGAAAACAGATGAGCCTTCTTGAGGCCTAGACTCAGAACTAGGACAATGTTGTTTCCACCATATTATTCTGGCCAAAACAAGCCAAAGTCTATCCAGATTCAAAAGGTTGAGAATTAGCGTCTGTCTGTTAAAAGCTCATAAAATGTTACTGTAGAAAATGTAAAAAGATAAAACTGAGAGAGTA
Organism: Balaenoptera physalus; assembly: GCF_965194825.1. NCBI lineage: Eukaryota > Metazoa > Chordata > Mammalia > Artiodactyla > Balaenopteridae > Balaenoptera > Balaenoptera physalus. The sequence goes on from NC_138884.1 coordinate 96,587,452, forward strand.
GATATTTATAATAAACTAGCAATAAATTGTTATACACTATGGGATTTATACTGTAGTCTTTGGCAGAAGAATAGATAAATTGACAATTAAATAGAAAAGAAAGCCTAGAGCTTACTCATACAAATATAAACTTTAACATATGAGAGAAGATATTTCAGATCACCGTAGAAAGGGAAAACATTTTCAATAAAACAGAGCTTAAAATACGTGGTTATAAATAAGAAAAAAAATTAAAAAAATATATACTATTTCTTAGCAAACACAAAAATCAATATAAAAATATCTCCAACCAGAATCACAGTGGCAGGATATATTTTTGAAACAGCTCAGCTACAAACTTCATGCAGCAGAAACTATAGGACGTAACAGGAAAACAGACAAAAAGACACACACCAATATTAGTTACCAGTCTTAGGGACTTCCTTGGTGGCACAATGGTTAGGAATCCGCCTGCCAATGCAGGGGACATGGGTTCAATTCGTGGTCCAGGAAGACCCCACATGCTGCGGAGCAGCTAAGCCCATGCACCACAACTACTGAGCCTGTGCTCTAGAGCCCGCGAGCCACAACTACTGAAGCCTGCGTGCTCTAGGGCCCACGTGCTACAACTACTGAACCCACGTGCTGCAACTACTGAAGCCCGCGCACCTAAAGCCCGTGCTCTGCAACAAGAGAAGCCACTGCAATGAGAAGCCTGCGCACCAAAACAAAGAGTAGCCCAAGCTCGCCACAACCAGAGAAAGCTCGCGTGTAGCAACGAAGACCCAATGCAGCTAAAAATAAAATAAAATTTAAAAAAATAATAATAAAGTTACCGCTATGGTCATTCTTTAAAAAAAAAAAAAAGTTACCGGTCTTAGATAATTCAGGTAGACTTAAAAAGCATGAACATATAAAGAACCTAAATAACATAATCAATAAAGTAAATGTAATAAATATATACATATACCCATACATTCTCAAACTCTGATATATCTATCATATACTATACACTGATATAACAAAGAAAGCACCTTCTTTTCAAGGGTATGTGGAATATTTACCAAACTTATCTAAGCAGACATATTGGGCCAGAAAGGCAAAGACAATTATATTTTGAAAATAGAAATAATAACATCCAGTACTTTCTGAACAAAATGCAATAAGCTGTTAAACAATTAAGAACTTTCTATTTGGAAGATGATAGATAGATTTCTTATTAACTAACATTTGGGTCTAAGATAAAATATAAAAGGAAATTGTGAAGTCCTAGAATATACGGAAAAGGGAATTCTAACCCAAGATAATTTTTAGGCAAGAGTTGAGGAAATGCTCAGAAGGAAATTCATGGCACTAAATACTTACATCAGTATAAGAAAAAAATAAACAAGTTCAAAGAAAAAGCTTGAGAAACAGTATAAGAAAAAGGGGTGAAAAACTGAATGAAGTAATAAAAATAAAAGAATTAGGAAATAAGGTAGAAAAAAATTTTTACTGAAAAGCTGACTCTTTGAAAAAAAATATAAATCATTAAACTAATATGCACTTCAATGTACAGAACTTTTTAAAACTCAGTGTAGGAAAACATTTATTTAACCAGACACAAAAGTATAAACCATAAAGAGAAAAATAGATCAATTCAAATACACTGAAATTAAGTACCATCAAAATGTTCTTGGATTGGAAGAATCAACATTGTGAAAATGACTATACTACCCAAAGCAATCTACAGATTCAATGCAATCCCTAGCAAACTACCAATGGCATTTTTCACAGAACTAAAACAAAAAATTGCACAATTTGTATGGAAACACAAAAGACCCCGAAGAGCCAAAGCAATCTTGAAAAGAAAAACAGAGCTGGGGGAATCAGGCTCCTGGACTTCAGACTATACTACAAAGCTACAGTAATGACGACAGTATGGTACTGGCACAAAAACAGAAATATAGATCAATGGAACAGGATAGAAAGCCCAGAGATAAACCCACAAACAAATGGTCACCTTATCTTTGATAAAGGAGGCAAGAATATACAATGGAGAAAAGACAGCCTCTTCAATAAGTGGTACTGGGAAAACTGGACAGCTACATGTAAAAGAATGAAATTAGAACACTCCCTAACACCATACACAAAAATAAACTCAAAATGGATTAAAGACCTAAATGTAAGGCCAGACACTATAAAACTCTTAGAGGAAAACATAGGCAGAACACTCTATGACATAAATCACAGCAAGATCCTTTCTGACCCACCTCCCAGAGAAAGGGAAATAAAAACAAAAATAAACAAATGGGACCTAATGAAACTTAAAAGCTTTTGCACAGCAAAGGAAACCATAAACAAGACCAAAAGACAACCCTCAGAATGGGAGAAAATATTTGCAAATGAAGCAACTGATAAAGGATTAATCTCCAAAATTTACAGGCAGCTCATGCAGCTCAGTATCAAAAAAACAAATAACCCAATCCAAAAATGGGCAGAAGATCTAAATACACATTTCACCGAAGAAGATATACAGATTGCCAACAAACACATGAAAGGATGCTCAACATCACTAATCATTAGAGAAATGCAAATCAAAACTACAATGAGATATCATCTCACACCAGTCAGAATGGCCATCATCAAAAAATCTACAAACAATAAATGCTGGAGAGGGTGTGGAGAAAAGGGAACCCTCTTGCACTCTTGGTGGGAATGTAAATTGATACAGCCACTATGCAGAACAGTATGGAGGTTCTGTAAAAAACTAAAAATAGAACTACCATATGACCCAGGTGTCCCACTACTGGGCATATACCCTGAGAAAACCGTAATTCAAAAAGAGTCATGTACCACAATGTTCATTGCAGCTCTATTTACAATAGCCAGGACATGGAAGCAACCTAAGTGTCCATCAACAGATGAATCGATAAAGAAGATGTGGCACATATATACATATATACAATGGAATAGTACTCAGCCATAAAAAGAAATGAAATTGAGTTATTTGTAGTGAGGTGGATGGACCTAGAGTCTGTCATACAGAGTGAAGTAAGTCAGAAAGAGAAAAATAAATACTGTATGCTAACACATATATATGGAATCTAAAAAAAACAAAAAAGTGGTTCTGAAGAACCTAGGGGCAGGACAGGAATAAAGACACAGACAAAGAGAATGGACTTGAGGACACGGGGAAGGGGAAGGGGAAGCTGGGACGAGGTGACAGAGTGGCATGGACATATATACACTACCAAATGTAAAACAGAGAGCTAGTGGGAAGCAGCCGCATAGCACAGGGAGATCAGCTCGGTGCTTTGTGTCCACCTAGAGGGGTGGGATAGGGAGAGTGGGAAGAAGACGCAAGAGGGAGGAGATATGGGGATATATGTTTATGTACAGCTGATTCACTTTGTTATACAGCAGAAACTAACACACCATTGTAAAGCAATTATACTCCAATAAAGATGTTAAAAAAAAAAAAGGTTATCAAAAGGCATATAAACAAAAGCACAAAGACAAGTTCCAATGGAATTATATTTGACACATAAACAATAAGGAATAAACTGTCAAAATATATAAAGCATTTCCACAAATCAATAAGAAAGATTTTTTAAAGGACGAAGGAAATGAATAGTGATTTCAAACAAATGGAAACAACAATGAATCACAAATACACAAAACAATGTGCAACCTTACTAATGGCCATGGAAATCCAAAGTGAAAACATCTTATACAAGATTATAATTTATGTACACATAAAAATTGTGTTATACAAATATAACAGATTTATCATAAGAACGTTTGAATATATAGATATAAGTGATGAAACTGAGCATCGCTAACAGCGAAAGTTGTTAAAACTACTTGCTAAAACACTTTCATTACCTAATGAAGCATCAAGTGGAAGTTATAAATTAGCAATTTCTACCTTTGCTAACATTGCTAACTGAAGAGTACCACCCTTTCTGTGTTGCTTCAGTGACATTCTGAAGTCATAAGGTCCAGGCAATGGTCTCACCTTCTAATTCAACGAAACCATTGTTTGTACTCTGATAGAAACATAAACCCTATGGGAACTAAGAACTCTAAAATATCAGAATTCAAAGGTATTTAGATAGGAAACAAACATTTTCAAGGGTGGTACTCTCCAAGCTGGAATAACAGATGCTGATTACATAGGGGTTGATGGTTTGCTGCTGTATAATGAGAGCAGAGCACACGACATCTGGAACTCAGATGTTTTTCTGGAGCATTCCTTCTTACTTCCATATTCAGTATAAAGGTTAATGGAAAATGACAGCAACCAAAAAAAAAAAAAAAAAAAAGACAGGAAGACAGGTCTATTAAGACCTCAGACTTCCAAGAAAAAATTGTGGGTTACCCCACCTAGAAAAGAACACCAACAACCTGAGATTCTGACTGATGGCAAAATAAATATGAAATGGGTGGTGGAAAAAGCAAGTCATAAACATCACAATAACAAAAAGTGACAGTGGTAGGTTTGCATATTTTCATTTTGCTCCCTAGTGTATATATTCATTTTTATGTATTAACTATGTTTTTCCTTTTTTCCTTCTTTCTCTTGTTATATAAGTAGTTTAATATTAACTTTATAATTTAATCTTTAGGTAATGGGATATCCAGTGAAAATGTGAATGAATCTGAAGAGACATGAATGTAACTAACAACAGGTACAATGACATTGGGGCATGTGTATCTTTACTTGAGGGAGCGAGTGAGTGCTTCACAGATATGAAGAACAGTTCCTCTTAGGTGGCCACATACAGTTGTTTGACGGTACAAATGTGCTCATAGGGGTACGAATGTGTGTAGAGGGGCACCCAGGCCAGAACAGAGGGAAGGACTTCTCGTCCTTCCTCCAGTGTGTGTTTGTTTGGCACAGCATCCAGAGTATCCCTGTGTGTGTGTGGCCGGCGCCCTTTGTCCCTTCTACAAATTTCCCGAGACCACAGTGGCAACCCTCAGACTTGAGCTCCAGCCCTTTCATTCCACCACTAAGCATTTAGCTGCTCTTGTATTCCAGCTGCAGCTCATGCCCTCTGGCATTTAATCCAAGTCTGAGCCCTCTACTGAGTTTCTTTTCCACCAGAAGGTTACATGCTTCTACAGTAGCCATTCATCTTCCCAGAGGTCTGATTATCAGTTTGGGGAGTTTGGCTCTCTTTCAATTTCCTAAATTCCTTCCCTGTTTACTCTCCCTCAGTGTAGGAATCATAGCTGCTTTGTCAGTTCCTACTTTGCACCCCACAGAATCCTCCTGTTTAACATTATTCATCTTTCACTAAGTCTTCCTGTTCAAATTACTGATGTGATTTCTACAGCCTGATTATTGCTACCTGAGGTCCCTAATAAAATTTTGAACCGTTTAAATGAAATGACATGTTACATACAGGGCTTTTCCTCCTCATGGGCCAATTATAGACCATGGTTAAGGGCAGTTTTTCCTTGGGTTTTAATGAACTGGGAAGACTTGAACTTACACTAGAAGCTAACGAACAAATAGGCCCCAAATGTACTGCCCTTAGTACATAGATTTTGGTGCAGGTGGTCATATGAGGGTAGAAATCTGGAAGCTGTAACTGGTAAAAATAAGTTATTTTGCTTTGTTCTTAATTTTTATGTCACATTGTTCCATCAATCACGATAATATTTTGAATGCTTTTATTTTCATAAAAGAAAATTTTATCTAATATATCAATAAAAACCTGAGTAGAAACTATTGAAAAAGAGAGAAAGAAGTTAAAGAAGGAAGAAAAAAGAGAAAAAGAGAACAGAAATTTACAAGTGTGTGGGTGTGAGTGTGTGGCAGAGAGAGAGAATGAGAAAGACCATAGGACGATGAAGAGGGGGTGGCAGGTGCTGGAGAACAGAGTCTACACATTCTTATAAAGCTTCAAGTTTCTCAGTGTGCAAAACGCTTATAACTTGACTAGTTGTACAGGATTCACAAAGATGCTTGATAAAAAATATCCTTAAGTTCTCTGTTTCATTTTACAAATGGATATTAAATTTCAAGCCCTCAGTTGTGTGTTAAAACAAAACTGCCTTCCCTTGAATTCCCGCTGTTCCTAAATAGTAGAAGAAAGGAAGTTGATGTTATAGGTACTTCAATTCTGCTTGAAAGATTTTATAAACATCTACATTAAAGGGTAAATGGGTTAAGGTTTTACAACATATATAGAAATACCGAAAAAATGTTCTAACCTCTGCTGAACTATAAGCAGGTAAACTCTCAAAAACGAAAAGAAACCAGATTAAGCACTGTCTATTGTGACTAAGGTCCTCAAAACTATATAATGCTGCTTCTCAAGGTTTTATTGTTTGTTGAAGATGTTCTCTGTGCCATGTTTATAAACATAAGTTTAATATACACTTGTCATACAAAACAGAAATAAAGAAATAATTCTATTCTTTATCAAGCAGATGTTTGTTTAATAAAATTCAAGAAATGTTGTCATGAGTAGTTTTCATCTTGGGTCAGCAAGCCCAATTTCACTTCTGAAAAAGCAGTATCCAATTACAATAATGAAATTTTAGAGATAAGCTTTACATTCAAACTGCTGTAATTTAGGACAACTGAATATTAATAATAAAATTAATCCTAAACGGTATGAAAACTGCTCTCAGAAGGTCATACTCTTGTGAGATACTCTTACTTGTCCAAAAAACCTTGTATTTGGACATCCAGAAAGTGGATCCCGTTTCTTCCGAAAGAAATATTGCCCCAGAGTACTATTCTAACAGAGTAATTTGATTTGATCTGAGTAAAGTATTTGTTTTTATTCGTTTATTAATAAAGTATGATAAAAGCTTCATTCCTGGGTCAGGTTCAATTCTTTAATGGGAAGACAAAGTATCACCATCCTTTGGCAGAGTCAAAGGCTCAAACCAAACAGGTAAGGAGGTTTTTAACCACATTTTCTAATCATCTAATTGTAACTGGGCAGGACCCTATGGGGCCTTCCCAGAACAGGACTCCCTGCCCCATGTCCTCTGCCTTGCCTTTTGTCTGTAGAAAAACTTTAGTCAAAGAATAAATTTAATCAGAAAAGTGAGAAAATGCAGAAGAAAGGAAAACAGTCAAGCAAGACAAAATAATAATAGTTTAGCCATTAAACACAGTCAAGAACCTTTAGTTCCTCCTCAAGGACTATAGATAATATTCTGAGCCATGTCCTTTGAGCTGTTTTGCAAATACTGGAATCCCCACCAGGTGGAAGAAGTTAATTGTATGCTGCCCATAAGCACCTAGACCCCAGACCTGTTGGAACCAGAAGGTTGATGTTGTTGACTCCCAACTGCCTCACCACCAACCAATCAGGAGAATGTCCATGAGCTGACCACGTACTCCACAACCCACCTCCTTCACCCTGTCTTTAAAAACCTTTCTCTGAAAACCTTCGAGGAGTTTGGTTCTTTTAAACACTAGCTGCCCTGGACTCCTTGCTTGGTGCCCTGCAATAAACACTGAACTTTCCTTCACCACAACCTGATGTCAGTAGATTGGCTTTACTGAGTGTGGGCAAGCGGACCCAACTTTGGTTCGGTAACGTAATTTTCATAATGGTATAATGGCTCTTAAAGTGCACATAAAAAGAGAGTCAGTGATTCCCCTCAGGGATTTCTCCCAATTACCCTATTGTTGTTTCCTTTTGAAGTGATCAGTTAAGTCTCCAGAGGGACACGTTTATTAATAGGTTTATTAATAAACCTATTAATAGGTCAATAGGTATGGTGGTTGAATATTTGGAAATACTGAACAAGGATTCCAAAGACACAGGAAAGAATGGTGTAGGAAAAGGCAGATATATGTTTGTTGACCCCAAAAAAAGAAGTATCCTAGGGGGCCACAGGCAATGATTGGTGTATAGGTATCATTTATAATGTTTGAGATTAACCTCAGGAGGCCAGAGTCTTTGCATAGAACTGAACAAAGGCTCTAAGTCTGATTGAAAAGTGGTGAAGAAAAAAATTTCATTCAGAAATGAAAGTACCTCTACGGTTTTTTTTCAGTACCTGATCCTGGGGAAGAAGAGATGTGGAGTTTGGAGATTTCGAGAGAAGCATCCTTTATGTGAAGAGTTAAGGTCTAGCTATTACCTGGCAAGAAGTTAAGGTTGAAGATATGGGGGTAGTTTATATACCGATATGGACCATCAAAAGGAAAATCTCTCTGGCATGTGCTGAGAGGAAGGCCACTAAACGTTGTTCCTGGGGGTCATGCTGGGGTGACATATCAGTGAGATTGAGAGTGGGAGCAATGGTTTGAGAAAGTTCAATGAGGGAGTTTTGTTTCCTGTTTGGTGGGGAGGTAAAGAGACAGTGAGGGAAAAAAATCATCTTGGGATACTGTATAATAAGGGGTGGTCTGGGTTAGAGGTTGATGAAAAAGAAGAAATGTGACAAAGAGTAGACAAAGAGGGAAGATGGCAGTAAAGGAGTAGGGGAGTCCGGGGGAATCTTGTTCCAGCTTCTGGGGTGGAAGCTGATAACTCCATGGTACCATCTGCTTGTTTTATGGGTCTTAGAAAAACAGTCTATTTCACATTGTCTTCTGGTTCCAGGGAATCTCAAAAGGACCTTTGTTTAAAGTTTCCTGTTGTGGAGGACTTCCAGAGTTAGACTCGTATGTTTTTGAACGTGAAGCATGAACCCAAAGTTGCAACCCTTGTAGTTTTGCAGAATTATTGAAGGTTAGGAGACAGCATTAGGTCCCTTCCACTTGGACTTAAGACTGGTCTTTCTGTGGTGTCAGAAAACTAGATCTCCAAACTGAAGATCATGTAAGGGCTATGTGGGATATATGGAGAAAAGGTATAACTGGCATATTAAGAGTGAGGGTATTTAATAAAACCTTGGCATTATTCAAGGATATCCAATTGGATAAGATTAGATCTCCGAAGGTCCAAGAGGGCCTTTTTGTAATATTTTATAAGGGATTATCTGCATAGTCCGGAGTGGAGGGGATCAGGGAATCAAAGGGTAATCAGAGCTAAAGGCAAGACTTTGGGCCAACAAAGGTTAAATGCCTCAGACATTTTGGGTAGTTTTGACTTTAAGAGTGCTATTGGCCCATTCTATTTTTCAAAAAAAAAAAAATGATTGTGGTAAGGACACTAGTTTTTGTGAAAATGGAAATACTTGTTGAATATCCTGAATAACCTTACCAGTGAAGTGAATGCCTGTATTGTAAGAGAAGAAAAAAAAAGGAATGCCCTAAGTAGTGAATCTTAGTTATAGTGGTGGCAATAGACTGTTTTCAAGGAAAAGCTTCTAGCCACCCTGAAAACATGTGGACTATGGTTACAATATATTTGAACCCATTAGATTTGGGGAGCGGAATGAAACTCATTTGATATTGGAGAAAGAGATCTGGCTTTGGTGCTTGTCTGACTTGAGGCATTATATACTATGAATATACCCAGCACATAGTTAGAATGTACCAAGAGTATATCAAAAGTATCAGTTAAAAATATTCAGTAAGGATAGAACAGGTCCTAAACATATGTATATTAATAAAACTTTATAGGCAAATGATATGAATCCACAATCAAAAATCACTGGCCTAGAATATACTAGATTCAAATTAAAGAAACAAAGTTGCAATCCAGTTAACATTAAAAAAAAACTGAAATTAGGATAACATTATACTGTTGTTTAATTTCTCACAAAGCATCATCAGGACTCATAAACAGAAAGATGTCATTGGCAGCAAGGGCAATGACAGTTCACTAAAAACTTCAAACCATTTCTGAGATACATATATAAAAATAGCATTTACCCACAGAACTTTAACCTAGGGAAGACTATTTTTTTTCTGATTTGATAATGCTTCCAATTCAAATCATTAATAGTAATATATCAAAAAAATTTGATTATTTTACCATGTCTCTTCAAACAATGAAAACAAATCATCTGTGATTTTCCAGAAGCCCTCTCCTCATTCATGATTTGATTTGGGGATGGCAAAATAACAGAAGTTTTCAGGAAGTTTGAACACTTAATTTAATAGAATCACGGGTTACTGAGAAAAAACATACTTGACTACCTATTTAATTAAAGTGGAAGTAAAATATTTTAAAAGTAAACTTATAGGAGGTACCATGTTTGTAAATAATTTTAACTCTTTCAATTCTCTCATCTCTAGCAGATGAGAGAACAGAGGGCCCTCATCTGATATTCTTCTGAGAAGATATAGAACCTTTGCCTATAGACAGATTACTCAGAAGATAAAGAAAAATATTTTGCTATCTTTCATTAAGAGCAGGCCAAAAATATCCAAGAAATTTTTGTTATTTTAACAGAGAAAAAACTAAATTCAGTTTAACATCAGTATAATGTTTGGTACTAAAGCTAAAGCCATCAAACCATGGTCAGTATTGGCAAAGACAAATAAAATCCCTTTTCCTCAAACTTTCTACAACTTTCTATAGGCATTCAGGTTTTATCTTACACTTTCTTCTTTGTCATTCTAGAACAACAGTTTATTTTATTTTAGGACAATACTACTTTCTTTTTCCTTAATGCACCCTTCATACTTTGCACACAAAGTTGTTCCACTCTGTATTATTGTTCCTACGACACTCTTACTCACATGTATTGATTATAAATTTTAACCACAGTAACTTTTACTTCATAGAGAAAACTAAAAGTTGCATGACTGTGAACTGTTTGTCATATACCAGCATTTTGTAGCAGACCAGCGTACTTATGGATATGCATCTCAGATCTTTTTACAGCCATATACATCTTTTACAGTGAAACTTCTCAAGGTGGCAAAACTGAGCACATTCATTAATAGACCCAGATGTATATAAAGTCTCTCTCTGTAAGATTTAAAAATAAGAGGCAAAAGTATACAAATTTAAAATTATGCTTGGTATTTAATATTTCAGTATTTTCTCTTACTTACAAATCATCTAGATAGCTAATGAATACTTATTAATTTACTTAAATTAGCTTAAGTTTGAGATTCTAAATTACCCAAAGATCTTGGAAACTATCTTCAAGCTGACATACTAAAAAATATGATGGTTGAAAGAAATTTGCAGAATGCTTTAATTTGGTTAAGCATAAATTTACATTTTTCAAATCTAGCTTATTCAGGGAGTAAAGCTCCATAAGTTTAGAAATAACATATCTAAGTGGAATAAAATGTATGTTTATTTTTTATTGATGGTGATAAGTCAGAAGACAACTGTTTATATTATACCAACAATATTTAAAAAGTCTTGTTTGCCAAAGAGTTCCCCAAATTATGTGAAGCTGAATTCTTAAACCACTTAAGTTTCTAAAGGAATACATTTTTCACACTGAAAGTATTAGAAATTTAATTCTCTGAATTTGGGGGAATTTCAGTAATATTCAATTAGTATAAATATTTATTTATCTCTAAGCCAGTCAGAATAGAGCTCCCTTAAGAGATTGTATAATCTAATTTGGTAACACCATACGGAGGTACGAAACTACTACACAACTCATAGATACATAAATATGCATGCAGACACAGAGAAGTGTGGCTCAAAGAGGGCCAAGAGGTCCATCAACTTACAGTGTTTGCAATTTTTATCACGTAAATACTCCCATCATGGCCAGTTTCAAGCTACCAACACAATGTTACTAGGTATAGTGTTAGGAACTGATGTATGAAGAGTCTCTTAATAGTTGGTATGACCCAGCTCCAGCACACCAATTCTGCCTTTTTTTAAAAAGTAAAAATATTCGGTGAATTTGATAATTTTTTCCTTAATGTCTTTTTCCAAGACTCTTGAGGAAAATATTCTTATTATAGCTAACTGTAGTTTATGTATTAATATTTGAGAAGGCTGGTCATCATACAAAACTGATGAAGTTGAAAGCAAGTATATATGTTGGCTATGACAATGCTCAATTTTTAATCACTCAACTGTTCAATTTTATAGACAGAAAAGGAAAACAAGCAAAATATAATTACAGACACCTTAAGAGAACTTATCAGGAATTAGAATATAAAAGGTAATTTATATGAATAAAGTTATAAATTAATTGAAGAAGGAAGATAACTAAAAGAGAAGAATTATTTAAGTTAGAAAGGAGGAAACGATGAGAGTGTATTCCACATCTAACATAATCTTAAACTGCTTACACATTAAATGTTATTTTAATGATTATTGCCATGCACAATTTACATAACACTTTCACATACATTTTCTCTCTCATGCAATCGTATAATTTTTGTTTTTTCTAGAATAGTAAAAAAAGATGTGGAGCCATCTAATTTATTCTACACAGCAAACATGACTCTCATGATACTAAAATCTAATTTAAAACAACAGAGAAAACAGAACCATAGGCCAATCTCTCTTATGAATATAAATATAGAAGTATGAAGTATTAGCATAGAATTCAGCAATATATTAAAAGTAAAATACAAAATATTACTTATTATTTAATTCATAAACTTAGGGATAGTTAAATATAAATCAATCTATTAACATTAGTAGAATATAATAGAAAAACAACAGAATGCAGTGGACAGTGTATTGGCTCTGAAACCAGGTTACCTGGATTTGTATCCTTGCTTTGCCATATTGTTCAAAATTCACTTTTTCCTCACTAAGTGTTTCATAGTCTTACCTTAGGAGCACATACTCACTTGCTCCTCTGACACTGAGCTTGGACAGGTGGCTTAGTTTGCCCATGGAATGCAGATGCCAGTTATAAGCTTTTAGAGGTATGGCAGGTTGGTACCATCAATCCTAAGCGGACCAGCCCTCCAGCAAGAGAACAGCATGCTCGCTCGAGCCAGTGCCCCTTTTGACTGGGTCCCCAAGTGAGAAACATGTGGAGCAGATCTGAACCAAATCCAAAGCTTGGGGCAGAGCTGGCTAAGTTTAGTGGAGCAAAACTCACATGAACTGCAGCCAAACTACACAGTCCTGAGCATGAAGTCATTGTGAATGTCAACCACTCATACATTTGAGTTGTTTGTTATACTGCATTATATACAACTAATACACTACTTCTGTGACCTTGGGAAAGTTACTTAACATTTGCACCTTAGTTTCTCCTTCTGTAAAACATAAAATATAGTACATATATCACAGATTGTAATGAAGAGCAAGTGATTTAGTGCATGTAAAGTACTTTGAACAAAACTAGATAGCAAACATTCAATAAATGCTAACATTGCTATTAGAAACTGCCATACAATTTCATTTGATGCTAAAAAAAGAATAACATTTTAATAGCATTTTAAACACGTTGAAATGCTTATATTTTGTATAAACAAAACTATATTTTGTTTATACAAGTTATATTTTGTATGAAATTATGCATTACATAGATAGATTACAGAGTATACAGACCATTCATACATTAACTCCATTTAGCGTTCAATTTCCAGAAAAAATTATTGTCTCTCTGGGTGATATTATATTCTTTCTTTTAAATGAAAGTAAGAATTATATAACCTATATTTTTCTTCTTTTTACCTTGGTTGTTATGAATATCAAAACCAAATATATTATTCATTTATGATAATCAAAACATTCTGATATATCTGTTTTTCTCCTACTAGTGTTTTCTTAATTTTCAAGTACCCTGTTTTATTAAATTTATAATGTTTTGAGATGTGGCTTATATGTAATTCTTACTGGACATTTTAAAGCTTGACTCCATATAAATGGCAAAGACGATCCATTTGGTTGAAAAGGGTATTAGACATAACTGGATTCTATTCTTGGCTCCACAAATATATTATCTTGCATCCTGAGACATACTGTTTAACTTTGCTGGGCTTCTTTCTCTACCTGTGAATTGATAATAACAATAAGTTTTTTTATAACACACCCAAGGTGTTGAAAGGATCAAATGTTATCATAAACCTGAAAACACTTTGAAAGATATGAACGTCAATTAAAATATAAGGAATTATTAATTAACTTAAATTAAGACCAAAGATTGTTATTAAAATGTTCAAATTTCTATTTCCCTATAGATATCTGTTTCTGATATAGTTCCAGAACTGTGCTTCCCAAAGAGACAATAATTTACTTAATAATGCAGTCAGCAACCAAATTTTAATTACATCTTTTCTCAAGGTGATATAAAATTTCCCTGAATCCCCAAACAAAACAAAATGAACTGTAGTAATACTCTATAATCAATAGTTCATTTTTAGCAAGGTGAATAAATGTGAACATTCTAAATCCCAGAATACTTTATCAGGAGTAAATGTATATATTTATAAAGGTTTCAAACTGAAGACAGATGTAAAGCTTGTAGGAAGGAAGGGAAAAGAAAAGAAAGAAAGAAGGAAAGGAGGAAGGGAGGAAGGGAAGGAGGGAGGAAGGAAGGAAGGAAGGAGGGGAAGAAAGAAAGAAAGAAAGAAAGAAAGAAAGAAAGAAAGAAAGAAAGAAAGAAAGAAAGAAAGAAAGAAAGAAAGAAAGAAAGAAAGAAAGAAAGAAAGAAAGGAGAAAGAAAGAGAGAGAGAGAAAGAAAGAAAGAAAAAGAAAAAGAAAGAAAGAAAAAGAAAAAGAGAAAGAGGGAGGAAGAAGGGAGGGAATAGAGGAAGAAGGAGAGAAAGAAAGGAGTTGTTTTTAATTACAAGTATCACTGATCAGTAAACATAGATGATTACTTTAAAATGTAATTATATGTAAAATCGGGCTTCCCTGGGGTCACAGTGGTTGGGAGTCCGCCTGCCAGTGCGGGGAACCCGGGTTCGGGCCCTGGTCCGGGAGGATCCACATGCCTCGGAGCGGCTAAGCCCGTGTGCCACAATTGCTGAGCCTGCATGCCACAACTACTGAGCCTGTGCATCACAACTACTGAAGCCTGTGCGCCTAGAGCCTGTGTGCCGCAGCGGAAGAGGCCACCGCAGTGAGAGGCCCGAGTGCCGCGGCGAGGAGTGGCCCCCCTGCTTGCTGCAGTTGGAGTGGGCCCGCGTGTAGCAACTAGGACCCAGCGCAGCCAAAAATAAATAAATACATTTGTTTAAATGTAATTATATATAAAATGAAAAAATGTAGACTATTTCCAAAATCTGTAACAGTGAAATATTAAGTTGATCAACTTAAATTTAACTTCAAAAAATATTCCTATTTTCATGGCTCTTTAAAATTCCTTTATAGTGGGATTTACAGACTCAAATGTCAACAGGGGCCAGGCAAGTAAAATGAGTAAAAGCAGCAGGGCTGGGAACCTGGCAAACTGGAGAGTAGATTCTTTTAAAAAATGAGAGGCAGCTCCTTAGCTCTACTAACTGTTACTGAGCACAAACATAAATCCAATATTTTAGATTAGCTTTTTTAAGAAAAGACAAAGTACGTGATTTTTAAGTTAACCTTCTTGACTACAAAATGTTGACAACAAATCTAATTATTTTTAAATCACTAAGCAGCCCAAACAAATCAGTTATACGGTCAAACAATTTTCAACTTCTGTCTTGTATCACAGCAGGAAAATATGTCTTGCCTTCTGTTTTTCCTTCTTCTCAATCATCTCCATTCCTTCATCAGTAAGACCTGGCTCCACTCTATTCATTCTCTGTGAACAAAACACTCAAACCCAGCTGTGTCATCCAACAATCTAGCCCCACATAGAAGGTATGTTCAATCTCGACCATGTACCTTTGCTCATGGGGTAACCCAAAAAAATGGGTTAGCCATCAGTTTCACCTTTTGTTAATAACACTTTTTGAATATTTAATGGAGAGACACAGGTTTATATATGTTTTAAGATGGAGGAATACAGAAGGTTAAGGAAGGCATTTTATCCTTTGATAGGATAGCCTATCAAATTCCTGAGCCTGAGATGTTATAAAGAATGAGAAAGAGCTATTGACCATCTTCATTAACTTATTTAATCCAATTTGTGAAGGACTCATCATGCACTGACAATGCATTAGGTTTTACGGATAGAGAAATAATTAAAAGCCATGAACTCTCTTTTCATAGAGTTTACCATCTATCTAGCAAAGAGAAAGATAATAGACTAATAATTTAAAAAATTATCAATTTACAGATCTTCCTCAAACCATGGGGTTAGTCCCAATAATGGAAGCTAACTTTTAATCTTGGTTCTGCAGAATGCATAGGAGTTAGCAAGACAAAGAGAATAAGACGTCTAGGCAGAGCACATGGCATGAAGACATTGTTTTCCATTTTGCCCCAATTACTCCAACATTTTTTCTCTCTCTCTCTCTCTCTCGCTCTCTCATTCACACACAGGCACATAAATTTTTTGAAACTTCTGAGAGTCACTTGGAGAAATAACGCCCCTTTAAATCTAAAATAATTCCATTTCCATCTGTTCTTGAAGAAATAGTAGAACTACATGCATCACATTACCAGTTTGGAGTTAATTCTATTAGAAAACTTGCATTCACAATGGACTAGAACCTTCATTTCAGTTTCTTTCAAGTGGAAAGATAATACTACCTTCTAAATAGTTTCTGAACTTTTATAATTTTTTCACCTAACCTTAATTTGGCGAAATTTCTTAAGCTACCTGACTTTATCAGGTATTTTCAAAGTATATTATCTCTGCTTTTCTCATATTTTACCAGTATTCGGGACTTCAACATAATGTGATTATCTCTCTGGAGTCTTACTACATGGCAGCCCTGAGTTAGTCTTATTACCTAATTACAATATAAAAGTCAAGTGCTCAAAAACAGATATGAAAATAAACACAAATGACTCATTAAATATTTAACTTGTCTGGTGGAAACATGGGCATATTCAACAGTATCTTATGTAGCCATGATGACTGTACCATCATGTTTTAGAAAAAGGACTTAGAACACTGGTGAGTAAATTATGAGATCAGTTAAGAGAGATTCTGTACGTTATGGTATGTTTTAAGTTAAAGTGTTTAAGATATTCATGTCTATTTTTTTTCAGTTAAGACTGATTTCATTCCATTTTAATATGTTTCAAATAAAAATATGTAAGGTATATATGTATTAATTTTTATGATTCTTTTATTTAGTTACTATATGACTAACTAGTTATTAGTCCAGATAAAGTAGAATGAGAGGTCTTCTACTGTACACCACCTGAAAAAATGTTTTATTTTATTATTATTGATTAAAATGAAGATGGAGGAAATGCTTTTGCATATCAACTAATCTTGGGATCTAATTCGCAATGCTATGGTTAATTTAAACTAAGTTGCAACATCTAATGTGACAATCTGGCATTGTATTTCAGCCCACAACTACACTTTTAGCTAAAAATATTTCTGCTTTGAGTTTTAACTACTTGTAAAACTATCTCAACATATCTCTCAAATTTATAGGAGAAGAAAGATGAAATACAGGATAAACACCTTCTATGGGAACTGTGCTGATAGAGCCTGAATTCAGGTTGGGCAGGTAGAATTTCTCTGATCTCTTTAAGACAGTGATAACTGAAGTGATACCTGTGTTAAGAACTATGC
This sequence comes from Balaenoptera physalus, assembly GCF_965194825.1. Lineage (NCBI taxonomy): Eukaryota > Metazoa > Chordata > Mammalia > Artiodactyla > Balaenopteridae > Balaenoptera > Balaenoptera physalus. Next base: position 96,604,858 of record NC_138884.1, read on the forward strand.
TCTGGAAGAGGAGGATGGCTGGAGATAGGGCTGAATGTGTGCCCCGTGTTTGAATTAGAAGACCAATAGTCTTAGTTTATTCAAAATTAAATTTACTCAGAATTAGAGTATTCATTATGATAAAAAGTTATAGATTTGAGTCACTTTAAAATGTGGAAGAAAAATCTTTTAATGTATTGGATTTGGGGAAGAAAAATGAAAAGCTTGGTGAAAAGGCCATATTAGCACAGGTGTATTTAAAAGCAAAAGTAATGAGTTTCTGTTATATAGTTTTAATGATATTTGTATTACGCAATAATGGATTTGGCCTTTATAATTAATAATAAAAAATAAAATTCAGTGGAATTTAGCTCTACCTTGGAACTAATATAGCTTAATTTCTTCCTATGATATTATTTTTTTCATAAAGCTAATATTTGATGTTCCCTAGGATTGATTCTATTTTCTTATGCATTGGCCTCTTTCTAATGTGAAGAAACTTTCAGGTTTATGACACATGCTGTACATAAAAAGTCTGTTCACCAAAGAAAGTATTATTAGGCTTCATAAAAATGCTTTTTTGGCCAAGAAGATCTGACTCACATTAAATATGCGTTGAAAATGATCTTTCCTGTCAGGCTTAGACCTGATAGAATATGTCATAAATGCCTAGAACAGAATTCTGTCCCTAAGCACTGTCCAGTTAGAGCTAATATAGCTAATTTTTTAAATTGTTATAAAATATGTTTGATACCAATCTGCATATTAGCTCCCTGCTCAGCATGATCAAAACGCTCTATTATGTTAGCGTTATCCTTACCTTTGATGTGATTACGTATTTATTTTCTCATGGTATTCTACCATTGGCGCCATGATGTAGAAAGAGTACATATCATTTCCCAAATGTACAGATGCAAATTCTATCTTTGAACAATAATACTGCGAGCAATGAATAGGAGCAGTTCAACCCTTTTACTATCATTCAACTATACCTACCCAAATACCCACATCCAGGTTCAAAAATTCAAATAACAATACACTGAAATAAGTTCTGAAAGACTGATACAACCAAAGTCTGTTATAATATATGGGTGTAATTTCCTCCCCAGGGAGTTTCATTTCGACAAGTTAGAGAAAAGACATTTCAGAAGAAAGAACAAAAGGTGCAAAGACTAAGAGATAATTACAGTAGCAGACATGTCAAAAGATATTTAACCATGTTTATGTCAAATGGTAAATATTAAGAAAGTTAACCCTATTAACTAAATTTAGGAAAAGAGGACACAAACTTATTTATTGTGTTCCTTCCTGCTCATGTCAGAGAGCCATTAGAATTTGTCTAAAAATGAAGATGGAGTATATTACATAGAAGTTTTGTATAAAGGTATCCACTATAACAAAAATACAAACATTCTTAAATGTAAGAAGTATAATTATTACAAATATACAAAACATTTAGTATCATTCATAATAAGAGGCATACAAATTTAAAGTGCTTTGAGATACACTTTATAAGCTCAGAGGAGCCAAAATCTAAAATTCACTGCATGCTTCTGTTACAGAGGCTATCAGAAAATAGGCCCTCTTTTACATTGCTCCTGGAAGTGCAAAAATGTAGTAACTTCTAGGGAGGGCAATCTAATATCTGTTAAGATTACAAATAAATTTACTTTTGATCCAACAATTTCATTTCTGGGGCTCTATCCTATTGGTCTTCTTGCATACATACAAAATATTGTGTGCACAATGCTGCTCATTGGAGTAGTGGTTAAAATCAGAAAGGCTGAAAACAAACACATGTGACTAGGTTAAATAAATGGGTATACCCACACAATGGCATACAATGGGATTGGGATGATCCTTCCATGGATATAAAAATATTTCTAGGAGATATTATCAATTTAAAATGGAAGAAAATAAAAAAGAATTACTGGGAATGGATAAAAACAGAGATAGAATAAGACTTTTCTATGTGTTTCTTTGTCTATTGTTTGGATTTTAAACTGGTTGAATGTATTATAAAAATGTCATTAATAATAGATAAGCTATATACCTATATATAGATATCGATATGGATTTAGACATCACCTACAAATGGCTTGTAATATGCCATGAAAATGACAATAAATAAGACAGACAAGGTTCTGGATCTCAGGCTTAAATTCTAGTCAGAAAATATTGTCTGTCATATAAAAATGACCTTTTGAATCTTGATTTTTTTTTTACTGCTAATTAGTATAATTCTAAATTCATGTAATTTTTTTGTCCCACAGTTCTCCTATTGAGCTGTTACTCTAATTTTGAATGAAACCATACAAAAGTGTACACAACATGGTAAGACAATCATATGCAGAGACTGAAGATGTTAAAGCAATATTTGGAGAGATTATTTTTTCCAAAAGAAAGGTTATAAAAGTTTCCAGTGTATGTTCTTATATGAGGTTAAATAAAATTTTGTAGAAATTTGAAAAGGAAATAATTATTAGTTATCAATTAAAAACCTTAAAAAGTATGTAATAAGAAAAACACAGGACACACCTATTGAAGCCTCAAACCCTGGAGACAATTTCCATCCTCAGGTTTGACTTTAATGAAGTCAGAACTATTGATGTAATTTCCCAAGCAGCATTTACTGGACACAGTTACTGTACAGGACCCCACTCTCAGCTCCTGTTGAGAAGCAAATGCTATAAGGGGGAATGATCCAAACCAGAAAACACTGTACTGATGCACTGTTCAGAGAAACCTTCAGAGTTATCTACTTAGATGGAAAGATAAGATTCTTGCTTGCCTTTTAAGGAAAAGGCAGAAAACATATCAATTGATATATTTGTATATTTTAATCAGGAAATACATCTTAAAATGAATATACCAAAACATCATGTATACAGAAAATCAGATTAGCAATAAAATGGACAACAGAACAGAAATGCCACTCAAATAATAAAATAAGATTTTCCCAGTATTTTGAATAGTTCTTCTAGAACAGCTCACTCTCCTGACCTGATTATATCACCTTCTAATATATATATTATATTTGCCTGTTATAAAATTTATAAAAATTGAATCACACTGTGTGTATTCTGCATTTTTCTTTTCTTCATAATTATATTTAAATACGCTTTAATGCATACAACTCGATGTGCTAGCCATAGCCATAGCTGATCTATTTTCAAAATGGTGAAGTATTTATTCCATTATATAAATAAACCTCAGAGCTTTTACTCCATTATCTAACAGATAAACATTAGTATTTTTTACGTATTTGTACTGCTATGAATGCTTATAAGAAATGTTTTATATACTTAGGAATAGAATAGTAGGTCCTAGGTTATGTATTATCTTCACTAATAATTGCTTTAATCTCTGTTTTTTTTCTTATATTAATGCATTCCTTCCAGCTTTCTTTGTTTAGTGTCTACCTTGTAAAGTTTATTTTACATGCCCAGCTAACAGCTATTCAATAGTGATGACAAACAGAAACAGATTACTCATCAACATATCCTCAAAGAAGATCAAAGGCAGAAGGAAAATGATCCCAGATATAACCAGAGAAATAGAGGAAGGAAAGAAGAGTTTGAGAAAGAGTAGATATGAATATTCACTATACAAAATAGTACTAGTGTTGACTTACGCAGTTCAAGTATATACAGAATTTTAAAAAGCATGAAAAAAATCATGCAAAATACAGAAAATATACTGGAGTTAAATATATCTAATTCTCTGTCATGCCCAGAGGAATGCAAAGAGAAATAATTTGTAATATGACAATGATACATGTCTGAATCTCTAGAGTGGTACTCCACAATATAACGTTTTGTGATGATGCTGATGTTATATATTGGCACTATTCAATGCTGTTGGCTGACCTCAGTAAGCACTTAAAATGTGGCCTGTGTGCCAATTTTTAATTTTTTTTTTTTTTTAAAGAGCAGAACGCTCCAGCAGTACTTTCTTCAGCCTTTTTTTTTTTTTTTAAGCAATTTCATGTATCTTTATTTATTTATTTATTTATTTATTTATGGCTGTGTTGGGTCTTCGTTTCTGTGCCAGGGCTTTCTCTAGTTGCGGCGAGCGGGGGCCACTCTTCATCGCAGTGCGCGGGCCTCTCACTATCGCGGCCTCTCTTGTTGCGGAGCACAGGCTCCAGACGCGCAGGCTCAGTAATTGTGGCTCACGGGCCTAGTTGCTCCGCGGCACGTGGGATCTTCCCAGACCAGGGCTCGAACCCGTGTCCCCTGCAATGGCAGGCAGATTCTCAACCACTGCGTCACCAGGGAAGCCCCTAATTTTTTTTTTTATTTTGACAAATTAAATTTTAATCAGACCTGTGCAGCTAGTGGCTATCATAATGCATAGCAAAGCCCTGGGTATTAATTGAAATAACAGAGAAAGCTAACAACTAATTAGTTAATATAAAAGATAAGGTCTAAAACAAATATTTGATTACTCCAAAAATATAAGAAAGTAGAGAAACATTATTAAAAAAGAATTTTTTCAGAGAAATGTATGTTGGATTCTGTCAGTGGGCTGCACCACCTTGGCATTGCTTTAAATTAAAATATCCTTGTTGGGGATTCTTGAAAATAGGAGAAGCTTGAATTTTATTGCAAAGGCATGGGGTGCCCATGGTTATGAATTCTCAGTGAAAATACACAACTTCTCCTCCTCCTCTAGTGCCAACTTCGAGATAGGAAAGTCTCTTAGTGTTGCATTCTTCCCAGCAGGATTTATTTATTTATCACCCTTTACATTACAGCTGGAGACTGTGAATTTTCTATGAAATTCTTCACATTGGTTGCATGTAAAGATTTTGTCTCTTATTTACAAATCCTAAATTCAGGGTGTACATTCTTTGACTCAAGATCTGGCAGACACTTTCAGTGGTAAAATCATTTTGGCACTAGCTATCTCATAAAATGTCTAGTTTCACCTTTTCTTTAATTCTGAATTCCATGCCAGTTCAGGGACACATTTTTATTACTTTTTTAATTACTCAGAATATTAGCTGTTTTGATCTGGAGGGACTTCTGGTTTCCTTGCCACACCATGCTATTAAAACATACAGAGCAAGGTAAAATGTCTCTCTGACATTTTAGCCAAGGTATCAACTGTTTATTCTTGTAACACATACATTTTTGGTTTTATTACTAAGGTACTCCAACTAATTGTGCCATCTTAAACTTGTATGATTCTGCATTATTACTACTGAAAGAAAAATACTTATTTTGGAAATAACATAAAATTTAAATCTTATATTTCCCATTTCTAATACGTACGTTGTTAGAATAAGAAGAATAATCTCAAATGATGTCAAATAATCTATTTCTCAAGACTTCTAAAATGTATAATGATGACAGTGTACGTTTCTCCCCCAAAAGGAAGAGGGAAATAGAAGGTAAAGTAAGAAATACCTCTGTGGTACCAAGGTATAGCAGAAAAAAGACCAGTTTACTTAGTAGGAATACTGAGTTTTTTTTGATGTTTGGTTTTGTTGTTTTTGGTTGCTTTAGTTTTTCCACGAACCCATGCCATGTAATCTAATTCCTCAAGGATTCCATTTTTAGATGAAAGAAATAAAACATGTATACTAAGTTAGCATATCAATCATGATACAAGATCAGAAGCCAAGTCAATCTTTCCGGTGAGGACAGGTTATTTCTCTTTAGTCTTTGCCTATCGCATTGAAATAAATGTACAGGGGCTGTTGAAAAAAAATCCTGTACCTAACACAGGACTGCACACCAGAGGGATATTTTTCAACTATCCAGGTTTGTGGTCATAGAAACATTTAGTTACCCTCCCTAGTCTCAGTTTCCTCACAATGTAAAGGTCTATGGACCTCATGTCTGCTTAACACTTAGCCTGGCAACTTGCATATTGGAAGTATTCTCTATTATGGAAAGAATATAGAATATGCAGTCTAACAGTATTGAATTTATATCCTGGCTACTTGATCTTGCCCAGATGGCTTTGGTTTTCTCAACGATAAATGGGGAAATCGTAACTCCCTAACGGGTCTGTGGTGAGAGTTATGTGAAATAAAATTTGTAAAGTTTCTAACTCTGTTTTTCATATAGTTGTTACTCCTTCTCCCTCCCCCACCTATTTTCCTTCCCTAACCCCCAAACTCTGTCTTCAATGACAAGATACCAAGGTCCAGTGAAGGAATCCCTTTGATTTACCAACAATTAGGAACGAGTTGCAGTGACTGGCATTTGCATTGTGGGCTCCTCACACTTGCCAAGACAAAAGTTGTCCAACAACATTTGACAGTAATTATGCATCATCCTGAATGTGTTTCTGTTGTTCGCTTATTGCTGCACTTTGAATGGACTCCTTCTGAGTCTCCATTTATTCCAGCTCAACAAACTTTACTAGTTTGTACAGAGTTTCTGGAATCAAATTGGTTGCACTTTCCTTTCTGATTATAAAACAAAGAAGAGGAAGGCTGGCAAAAGATGGAAGGGATTTTTTATTTCATATTTTTCCAAGGTAGCTTATCTTATTTTTACCTTCCAACTTTTAAGATATGGAATATCAGAAATTATACAATAAGTAAGATTTCTCTTTGGGCTATTATTTTAAATAATATTAAAATTAAAAAGTGACATTGTTTCTTTTAAATGTCTGAGTCTTAACATTTTTGCAGCAGTTTTAGATGTCACTCATTTACATTAAAGCCAGTTTATTTTTAATTCTTTAGAGGAGTATCTCTCCAGGCATATCTAAGTTTACTAAAAGCCAATAAGAAAATCAATTTTAATACACAGGAATTTGATTTATAGGCAACTATGCTGAAACATTTCTATTCAGCCAGATGAGCTATGCCTCTATGTTTGAATATGTAAAAACCCATCCAAATAGAAAAAAGAAATATGTATTTTTATATCCTGTCATCTATTTTTAAAATATCCTGAGAGAGAAAGTCAATGAAGTTCTTATTCGAAGTTTAAAGATAAGGCATTGGATAAATGCTTATACACACTAGGCAAAGTGAAGAACCGAGTTAGTTTATTAGATATTCTAAATTGGAAAAGCACTGTTTGGTCTAAGCTGTATGATTAATGAAAATTAGTTTTGGTTTCTATTGTCTGGATATCTAGTACATTCCCCAATCACACTGTGGAGGTATGCAATAATGAAGTATCCCTGAGATATAAAGGGCCTATCAAATTCACATTCTTTCCTGAAAAGGAGGCCTCAGGCCTCCTCCTAAAAGGTTTTGCCTTCTTCAATATGATTTTGACACGCTAACAAAACCTCCTGTCCCAGGGATGGGTGCATGAGCCAAAAGGCAAATAGGGATAGGACAGGCATAAGAGAGGTCATCTCTGTGTAACTCGGCTTAAGGTATCACCCAAGAGCTACCCTTTATATTAGAAAGTGTATATAAAATTCATGTGCAAGCACCATCTCACTCTTTGATTCTATAAATTTGACTCAGAGTAGAATGGTGGTTGCACCTATAGTCAATGATAATACATTACACACTTAAAATTTTGTTGACAGGGCAGATCTCATTAAGTGTTCTTTATACAATAATTTTTTTAAAATCATGTGCATAAAGAAAATATGGCAAAGATTAGTTGGCAGTAATGGATCACTAATTCTATGTGTCAGAAGGTCTGATCAAGATCACCAGAACTATATACATCCATATATGTCTCCTACAGGACATGAGATTTGCTGAAAACCCTATGTTTTATGAAAGCTTGAGACATCTTTTCATGTTGAATTTCTGTTTTTCAGGACTGTTGCAGTTCAATTTCTAGATTTCTGTGAAACTTGTTAGGTATCTATGTTGAGATCTCTTAAATTAGATCCAACTGTCTATTGCAATTGAAAATTTAAAGATCTTTCACTTAAGAGTTTCAGTGCTTCAGGCCTTAAGTGTTCACTAATCTTCATGAAGAACTGGAAGAATAGCTCGTTGTCATCTGGAAGACAAATGGTGCCACATGTGCTGCCCATACCTAGCCTTTTGGTTCACAGGGCTACTACCATCTACCTAGAGTTCTTGGTCTTCCAATGGAAATAAAATGTAAAATCCATACTTGAAAAGTCCATCTTGGCCAGGTGTTTATTACGTGTATAATCAACTAGGACCAAAGAGTATAAAAATTGCTCTCAAGGTACATAATTTTATAAGGACCTACCAATGAGGAACAGTTCCAAAGATAAGTGATTTTACTATAAGCTGAGAGTGGCTGTATTGCTAGCAAGAAAAATCCCCATGCTTTCTAGCTATCTTGTATATCCTTATAATAAACTAAAGCATCAAAACCTTTGAATTCATTAAATGTTTCTGCCTGGAATACTTCTCACGTAGATCATAACATGATAGACTTTTTTTCCCCACTGAACCCACTTAGGTTCAGCCTAAAATATTATGTTCTTCTCTAATCAATCAGTGCAAGGCTGCCTGACTCCAGTCACTTCAGATTCCATTTTACCATTACATTTACTTCCCAGAACTCAGCACTATTCTGACTGATTTTGTTCAATTGTTGTAATATAGGTTAATTGCCTTTCTTCCTCACTAGTTTGTAAGGTTTTGTGAGCAGAAATCTTCTCTTTCTTGCTCATCACTGAAATCACAGCACTGAAAACAGCATATTACACACAGAAAGACTTCAATACATATTTTCAATGATTGAATAAACCCAGATATTGCGAAGTGCTTCCCACAAACACTATTCCTGGAAGATATAAAGTAGAAATTTGCAAAAGGTGAATGATAAACCCATAATTCAAGTCACGATTCAATTTAATAAATTAAAGATGTTGAACAGCCCTATGGTTAAAACAAAACTCTAATCAACTTTTTTTTTTTTTAACCAGCAGGTCTCACACTTACTTTTTAACAGTACTCTATTTGGTGAAATACTTATTCCTGCAGAATTAGTATTTTTTTTCCTTTTTTGTTTATTGCTAATGTGAGGAAACCTTGGTATTCCCCTTCCTAGAAGAGATTAATTAATACAGAGGGAAGACAAGTAAGCTGTTTTATTCACCTAAGAAGTCATGTGGTAAAGTTTTTAATTGAATTTAATCCTCCTCATGCTTTGTCTGAAACAATATATTCTGGGCTGCATACTTGGTCTCAGGAATGGAATTTAGTAGGATTATTAGTGCAGCAAAATCCAGTCAACTTGAATTCATCAACCTCAAATCTCTATTAATTATATCACATTGGCAAATTCACTATGCACAGTCATGATAACTCTACAAGGTATCACTTACGAATTCTCAAATTTCTAGCAGTTCTACTGGTATAGTCAAAAGAATGTAGGATTCAGAGGAGGAACTGACAAAGGTGTGTTTGCTATGGTGTATGAAGTGGCATGCTCATGGAAGAACCAGAAGAAAACACTAAAAAATTAGTTTGTGTATATCATAGTAGTATAAATGTGGCAAAGAAGCACTTTCTATGCATTACTGTATTTTTTATGTCAGTGATTCATAAGATTTCTAATGTCATAACATGGGCATTTTTATCATCCCCAGCTTATAAATAAAGAAACTGATAAGTTAAAAAACCACTAGGTCCCCTTTTGTTATAATACGCTATGCGCAAGACATAGCATGGTTTTTCGTATTCTAAAGTCCGGACCCCTAGACCCTTGTGTTCCATGGCTGGCCATCATTTTATGAGTAGTTTTCCACTAGTCAAAACAAGTCTGGCTTCTAATGAAAGGGACCAAAAACTATCTCCATACACATGATTTTAACATATGGACAGGAAAGGAATCTGCCTGTAAAAAGTAAAGCAGCAATTAATTGCGAGCACACAAAGATTATGAATAAGGGCAAATCTTGAAAATATATTAAGGGAGAAAAAAAGAGACAAGAAAAGACAACCTCACAGTATCAAAGCATTGGGTTCACTACTGAAGGGTGGCAGAATATGCCACCCCAAAATATCGCACTTTGGCACAGGAGTTATTTTGAGCTAAAGGCACTTTTAAAAAATAGCAGGTGCAAGAAGAACATTTTGACCTCCCCTTTTCTTCCTGAAAGCAGAAGATAAAACTCCCATGCGTAAGATGTCCTCCACATTCCAGGAGGAAAAAAAACGTTCTCAATAGCAGAGATGAAGACTTGAGGCCAGGAGAATTCTGTACAAACAGAGTTAAAATAGCTCTTATCCTTTAGCTTCCTCATATATTTTAGTTACTTTTCCACAATTGTCTCCTTTGTTCTACCTCATATAGAAACATTTAGGTTTTGTTACTCTTCCAGGTATTCATTTCCTTATAAAGGCTCCATGTCATGTAAAACATATTAAATAAATGTGTATGTTTTTCTCCTGTTAATGTCTTATGTCAATTTAATTCTCAGACCCATTCAAAGACCCTAAGAGGGTAAAAGAAAATTTTTGTCTCCTCTACACCACCTATTTCCAGTTCAATTAATGAAGTCAAAACTTGATACTTTTCCAAAATTCTCACTGAGATGAAAATAACATGTCTGATTAGTAACTTTAAAAAATTATATCAACCTGACAAAAAAAATCAGTTGAAGAAATAATTTCTGCATAAAGCATCAACTGCCAAACATAGAACTAATAAATTAATAGATATAGAATGCTAATAGAATTAGAATGAAGAATAGAATGGTGGTTCTATACTTTTAGTTTAGGTCTCTAATTTTTCAGTATGTGTCCAGCATTTTACTCAAAAGATTAACGAATGCTCTCTAAAAGTCCTAAAATTGGTCTCAGTTGACTTTAATTCATAAACACACCCATGCCTCCAGAGAGATCTTTTGAGGATAAAATTTCATTTTTGACATTTACTGCTGCCTCTCTGTTTTCAAAAGCAAAAAGTTCTGAAGACAATAAAATAAAAACAAAGATTAGCTTCGTATGATTAAAAAGAAATTAACTTAGATCATCAGAATATTAATATGATTAAGAGAAAATAGAATAATCCTTTCTAAATAACATTTTTTTTGGTTTTGTCTTTTGCCTGCAAACTGATTTGAGAAACATTGTATTCTTCCTTAGTTTCAAGAATCAGGCACTGAGAACAGCAGAACTGTCATTTTAACTGTCTTCTGTAGAATGCAGTAATGGGAATGCTCGTTCGGCATATTAAGTGATTAATGAACCTTGGATTAGTTTTGACTGATTTGCTGTTGATTTGGGCTGGGATAGTCTGTCAGCACTAAAGTTGCCCACCATGTTTTATATAGGAATTAAATCACCTCAAGAGTTTGCAGAAGGCTTATATAACATTCCATACAGTATTGAAAATCAAAAATACCCAAATAATTTATATGCTGATAGTCACAATCATTAAGCCAAAAAAAAAAAAACTGTACATATTGACTACATTAAACTAATAGCAATCCATTTTGGCTCAGTGAAGACACAGCAATAAAAGATATTCATGACACACATCACGAACCACTTAGAAAGGTGTCTCAGTACAGAAAAAAATATTATGGATTCTTTACAGAAGAATATCACCACCTGCAAACATGGCTGCTGGGGACAACAAAAGGGGCTCTCGTTCACATGCTCAGGTGTTTCTGAAATACACAGGATTATGAATGGACCTGTGATTAAAGTGCTGCCTCGAGGTCAAAGGGGTATATATTGTCTATGTCTTCCATCTAATACATAATTTTTGGATTAAAAATTAATGCATATTTAGTGTTTAGTAATTGCAATCATTGTTGCTTTTGTTGCGGTCATCCAAAAAAAAAATAATGCATAATTACTTCAGGCAAATTGAAGAATACATAATAAAGGAAAAAAGTAAAATTGTTCCATGCTCCTACTTTTTAGAGAAAACCCCTATCAACACATTAATAGATTTGATTTCAAGTCATTTTCTATGTCACATATATTCAAGTTGAACTCAGAACATGCACACGCACACACACACACATATATATACACACATATATATACGTAATTGTGTTTTCCTTTTTTCCTATGAACATTATTTTTACAAAATATTCTTTAAAACCTGATTTTCACAGTTTCCTGCAATGTTATTTTTTAGTTATAACAATATACATTCCACATTACCCCATTAACTAAGCTTTTAATTTTTACCAAGTCATTATTATAGATAATAATATGTACATTTTTGTAATTAAAGTGACAGTACTGATTTTTATAATGGAAGACACAAGCTTCGATGTCAGACTGATTCTGTACTTATTCTAGCTTTACTTTTGCTACGTGTCCTTGCACAAGTTCTTCACATCTCTACACCTTAGTTTCTTCACATGAAGCATGTAGGCAATGATCATGCATTGGATATGGAAGGCTAGACTATGATATGGCAGAGTAAACTTTGAAATTTTAAAACTTTGAGTATTACCTTCATCTCACACAAAAGTCGATTCAGCTATCTTCATGGGACAGCTCTCCTACGTGGCTCTCCTCTAAGTGATGCTTCCAGGTATTCGCCCTCCTTTCTCTTGTGACTATGCTTTCTTGGAGTCCTTTGATTTCAGCCTCCTTGGCTGGAGGAAAGATAGCATAGAAGACTGCAGAAGGTGTTTTATGGCCAAATTAAGAAGTGACATACATCGCTCCTCACTACCTTCCATTGGCTAAAACTCAATCACATTGTTCCACCTAATTGCATAGAAGGCTTAGAAATGCAGATTTCCTGGGTGCCCAGATAGAAATTGGAAGTTCCTTTTTGCATAGACCCTTATAGGGTCATCGGGAGGGATCAATGAGATAATATATGTCATGCTGCCAACTAAATGGCATTACCAAAGTAAGGAGCATAGCTTAGCTTTTAGTGTCTAGAGAAGGAAGTACATTGGTTGTCAATGTGTAGCCTAATGTAGGGAAGCCCAGGAGTTGGGTCCTTGATAGTTGATGAACCTCAATGTCGATAGATAAACATGAATGGTACTAGGGCTCATGACAAAACATTTGTATTGGAAGTTGGTGACAGACTTGGAAGGCTTTAGTTTTAACTTACTACTGAATCTTTAAAATATATTTTCTCAGTGGTAAAGGCACCAGAATTATCCTACTTTTCAGGTTGTTTCCTCTATTTTGTAAGTGGAATTTTAATACTTAGAAGCTAATCTATTAAATGGAATATTTTCAGATTTTAAAGTTAAATAGTGCAATGATGAACACTTTTTTTTCACTATAATTTTTTTTTTCTTAATTAGGATTGGTTTCTTGGAATAGATTACGAAACGAGAAATTCCTGGGTATGCTTACACAGCTATTAATTCACTCATTTTTTTCCACCATATTATGTTTCTTTCTTAAATATTCCGGTGTTGAGAAAATGATATTGAACATAGTAAAACTTTCTTTTGTCAGTGGAATAAACAAAATACTTATTTAAATTTTTTATAATTATTGAGTACTGATTAAGTGTGGATTACTATGTCAACCAGTGTGTACTCAAAAACTTATAAGGCACTCTCTCTACATTTGAGAAAGTATAATAAGATAGCTAGAAAGATAGTTTGAAATTAAATAAATTTGATTTTTAACATTAACTCCTTTAGCTATCAGCTGTGGTATCTTGGGTAAGTCATTTAATCTTTCTGATATTCTGCTTCTCCTATTTAAATTGGGAATAATTTAAACCTTCTGGGATTAAATGAAATAATATACATAATATGTTTAGCAATAGTAGTAGCTAAATACTATTTATAGAGTTTTCATTATATGCCAGAGACTCAATGAATGTGAGTTTTATTTTTATATCAAGACACAACATGTCAACACAAATCAGGCACAAAATTTTTAAAATGGCACCAGGTAGCATATGGCTAGGTGCCACGAAAGTATGAGAAAGTACTATCAGAGTGCTGAGAATGGGCGCCTGACAAGAGCTGATGTACTTGAGGGAGGCTGTGTGCTAGCTGTAGGGCTGGAAGGGCATTAAAAGAATAAAAAAATAATATAGGCAAAAGTTCAGAGATATGTTGAGACACCAATATATAGAAAACTTAGAATGGGAACAAATATAGAGGAATTTTGGTAGGAACAAGGGAGAAGATTTGAATGTTGGACATCACATCAGAGTAAGAGGGATGGGTTTTTAGAAATGTTTGGTGGTGTCCCCTTGTAGATATCTTCAGTCACAGAGCCATGGTCAGTGTGCTTGCTTCCTCCAAGGGTAAAGATTCTGATGTATCAAATACTCAAAGAAGTTTGTTTTTGTTTTTTTCTGGTCAACTCTAATTGAAAATAGTCATCAAGCAATTATACAGAATGGGGTACATGACAATATAGCCCACATCTCAGTCACTACGTATTAGAGTCCCGTTTAGAGTTCATCTAGTTCCAAGGGGAGATAATATGTAACTTAAAGACTTTGGCCAGTCTACATAAAACAAGGGAAAACTAATTTAACACTGGCCAAATTATTTAATATTTTGTACCCTCAATATCTTCATGAGTTTAATAGGAAAAGTAAAGTTACTATACTATTAATCTATTGCTTAGCATTTAATTTGTTTAAAAATGTTTACTTTCAATCCGTTTACTCATATACTGCTAATAATACCAAATTTGCAGAGTCATTGTCAAGATGGAATATGAAAGTGTCCAATATGTTATCTGGTGCATACTAGGTCCTTAATAAAACTTAGATGCCTATAAGACAGATTCAGGTCTTGATGGACTAGTTCCATTTTACCTCAGTCTCCAGGTGGGTCAAGCAGCTCACACTGATCAGACTGCAATGCTCAGAGGACAGGGACATGGGAGGGGAGCCATGCAACAAATTTAACCACATCTTATGTCCCTCATCTTATTCCTTGACCTCCTATCTCATCAGATTTCTCTGTGAACCGAGGAAGACAACAGTGCTGGGGAAAAAAATGACAACTATAAAATGTTAGTCCATGCCAGCACTTCTTAAAATTACAACAATGCCTAGGCCTTTGTAACCTCTGATATTCAAGGCTGTTCACATACTTTATACACATAACAGTTCTGTACAGATGGACTAGTGAATAATATTCTCTCCTTGTTCTAGGGCTAGAGTCATTAATGATCTAATCTTACTAAATCATCTGGATACTTGACAAAACAAGGTGAAACAGCACTATCTGAATCTTGACAGCCATACAGGGAAAGGACAGAAGGAAAACTGTCATTTACCTTATTAAATCACTTTCAATATTGTACATCTCTACCTAATAGCTTTGCTCTCCAACCAAACGTAGTTCTTTCTAAGTGGCACAATGAGCAATACTTTCTCAATGTCCCTTCCGAGCAATTTCCCTGTGTCCTCGTCTTTGTCAGATTTTTTATTCTTCTTTAAAACTAGGCTAGGGTTATCTGACTCCACTTGACAGGCTGTAGTCAGGTGAAGAATTTCAAATGAATTTTCAGTGAAGTGCCTTGCTGGGAAAGCTGGTGACATAAACCTGCAGGGTATGAATGAAAGCAATCTTGTACCACTGAGCCAGCAGATGCCACCTAATCATTTACCATGACTTTTGGTATGACCTTTGTGTAAAGAAGTTTACATTTGTGTCATCATCATCTTTTAGTCCATGGTGTGCTAAAAACACATGGGATTGACAATTTAGCTAAGGACCCTGGAGAAAACAGAGTAAAAAAGGGGGGATTCTGAGAATTGAATGTATTACATGCAAACTTTGGTGCCAAAACAAACCTTAAAGTGGGAACTTTTAAAAATATTTGTTTTCCATTTTGAGTAAGGCATGATGATAGTTCTAGTATATGGTAGTGACTCACTGACTGGGGAATTATAACAAGAAGAGTGTTTAAGAGGGGAGGCAGCTATTAAATTAAAGCCACTAATTAGGAGGTATAATATGAAATACAGTATTTAACCTAAAATTAGTAACAGCTTCTATATCTGTATTTATTATCTATTACCACAATAATGTTATATAACAAACCACCACCAAACCTCAGTGGTACACAACAGTATTTGTGTTTGCTCCTTATCAGTTAGCCAATTGGGAAAATCCAGTTATCTCGGCTTGGCTTGGCAGATCTAGGCTGGCTGACTTCATGCATCTACAGTCAGCCAGGGAGTTGGTAGGTGCTAAATAGTTTAGGACTGCCTCAGCTGGCTTGGCGTTTCTTGATGCACATGGTCTCTTCTCCTCCAGCAGGCTAGCCAGGGTTTGTTCAGAAGGCAGCAGAAGGGTTCCAAGAGAGAGAAAGTGGAGGAGCACAAGTCCTCTTATGGTCTAAGAACTGGAACACTATCACCTCCACTGAATTTTATACTTTAAAGTATATCACGAGATCAGTTCAGATTCCAGGGGTAGAAAAATATAGGCTACCTCTTGGTGAGAGAAGTGTAAGGCCACATTTGCAAAAGGTATAAATATAGAGCAAGGGGTGGGAGACTGTAGCAACTATTGCCAAAAGAAAAAGAAAAAAAGGTATACCCTCTTTTTTTTTTTTTTTACTTTTTTAAAACAATTGCTTTTTTGAAGTATACTTCATTTACAATGTTGTGTTAATTTGTACAACAAAGTGACTCGGTTATATATATATACACATTCTTCTTTGTATTCTTTTCCATTATGGTTTATCACAGCATACTGAATAAAGTTCCCTGTGCTGTACAGTAGGACTTTGTTGTTTATCCATTCTACACATGATAGTTTTTTTTTTTTAATTTTTGAATTTTATTTATTTTTTTAAACAGCAGGTCCTTATTAGTCATCAATTTTATACACATCAGTGTATACATGTCAATCCCAATCGCCCAATTCATCACACCACAATCCCCACCCCCACCGCGGCTTTCCCCCCTTAGTGTCCATACATTTGTTCTCTATATCTGTGTCTCAACTTCTGCCCTGCAAACCGGTTCATCTGTATCATTTTTCTAGGTTCCACATACATGTGTTAATACACGATTTTTGTTTTCCTCTTTCTGACTTACTTCACTCTGTATGACAGTCTCTAGATCCATCCACGTCTCAACAAATGACCCAATTTCGTTCCTTTTTATGGCTGAGTAATATTCCATTGTATATATATGTACCACAACTTCTTTATCCATTCGTCTGTCGATGGGCATTTAGGTTGCTTCCATGACCTGCCTATTGTAAATAGTGTTGCAATGAACACTGGAGTGCATGTGTCTTTTTGAATTATGGTTTTCTCTGGGTATATGCGCAGTAGTGGAATTGCTGGATCATATGGTAATTCTATTTGTAGTTTTTTAAGGAACCTCCATACTGTTCTCCATAGTAGCTGTATCAATTTACATTCCCACCAACAGTGCAAGAGGGTTCCCTTTTCTCCACACCCTCTCTAGCATTTGTTGTTTGTAGATTTTCTGATGATGCCCATTCTAATTGGTATGAGGTGATACCTCATTGTAGTTTTGATTTGCATTTCTCTAGTAATTAATTATGTTGAGCAGCTTGTCATGTGCTTCTTGGCCATCTGTATGTCTTCTTTGGAGAAATGTCTATTTAGGTCTTCTGCCCATTTTTGGATTGGGCCTTTTGTTTTTTTAATATTGAGCTGCTTGAGCTGTTTATATATTTTGGAGATTAATCCTTTGTCCATTGATTCATTTGCAAATATTTTCTCCCATTCTGAGGGTTGTCTTTTCGTCTTGTTTATGGTTTCCTTTGCTGTGCAAAAGCATTGACGTTTCATTAGGTCCCATTTGTTTATTTTTGTTTTTATTTCCATTACTCTAGGAGGTGGATCAAAAAAGATCTTGCTGTGATTTATGTCAAAGAGTGTTCTTCCTATGTTTTCCTCTAAGAGTTTTATAGTGTCCGGTCTTATATTTAGTTCTCTAATCCATTTTGAGTTTATTTTTGTGTATGGTGTTAGGGAGTGTACTAATTCCATTATTTTATATGTAGCTGTCCAGTTTTCCCAGAACCACTTATTGAAGAGACTGTCTTTTCTCCACTGTATATCCTTGCCTCCTTTGTCATAGATTAGTTGACCATAGGTGTGTGGGTTTATCTCTGGGCTTTCTAACTTGTTCCATTGATCTATGTTCTTGTTTTTGTGCCAGTACCATATTGTCTTGATTACTGCAGCTTTGTAGTATAGTTGGAAGTCAGGGAGTCTGATTCCTCCCACTCCGTTTTCTTCCCTCAAGACTGCTTTGGCTATTCAGGGTCTTTTGTGTCTCGATACAAATTTAAACATTTTTTGTTCTAGTTCTGTAAAAAATGCCATTGTTAATTTGATAGGGATTGCACTGAATCTGTAGATTGCTTTGGTTAGTATAGTCATTTTCACAATGTTGATTCTTCCAATCCAAGAACATGGTATATCTCTCCATCTGTTTGTATCATCTTTAATTTCTTTCATCAGTGTCTTATAGTTTTCTGCATACAGGTCTTTTGTCTCCCTAGGTAGGTTTATTCCTAGGTATTTTATTCTTTTTGTTGCAATGGTAAATGGGAGTGTTTCCATAATTTATCTTTCAGATTTTTCATGATTAGTGTATAGGAATGCAAGAGATTTCTGTGCATTAATTTTGTATCCTGCAACTTTACCAAATTTATTGATTAGCTCTAGTAGTTTTCTGGTGGCATCTTTAGGATTCTCTATGTATAGTATCATGTCATCTGCAAACAGTGACAGTTTTACTTCTTCTTTTCCAATTTGTATTTCTTTTATTTCTTTTTCTTCTCTGATTGCCGTGGCTAGAACTTCCAAAACTATGTTGAATAATAGTGGTGAGAGAGGACATCCTTGTCTTGTTCCTGATCTTAGAGGAAATGCTTTCAGTTTTTCACTGTTGAGAATGATGTTTGCTGTGGTTTGTCGTATATGGCCTTTGTTATGTTGAGGTAGCTTCCCTCTATGCCCACTTTCTGGAGAGTTTTTATCATAAATGGGTGTTGAATTTTGTCTAAAGCTTTTTCTGCATCTCTTGAGATGATCATATGGTTTTTATTCTTCAATTTGTTAATATGGTGTACCACACTGATTAATTTGCATATATTGAAGAATCCTTACATCCCTGGGATAAATCGCACTTGATCATGGTGTGTGATCCTTTTAATGTGTTGTTGGATTCTGTTTGCTACTATTTTGTTGAGGATTTTTGCATCTATATTCATCAGTGATATTGGTCCGTAATTTTTTTTTTTGGTATTATCTTTGTCTGGTTTTGGTATCAGGGTGATGGTGGCCTCACAGAATGAGTTTGGCAGTGTTCCTTCCTCTGCAATTTTTTGGAAGAGTTTGAGAGGTATGGGTGTTAGATCTTCTCTAAATATTTGATAGAATTCACCTGTGAAGCCATATGGTCCTGGACTTTTTGTTTGTTGGAAGATTTTTAATGACAGTTTCAATTTCATTACTTGTGATTGCTCTGTTCATATTTTCTATTTCTTCCTGGTTCAGTCTTGGAAGGTTATACCTTTCTAAGAATTTGTCCATTTCTTCCAGGTTGTCCATTTTATTGGCATACAGTTGCTTGTAGTAGTCTCTTAGGATGCTTTACATTTCTGCGGTGTCTGTTGTAACTTCTCCTTTTTCTAATTTCTAATTTCAATAAAATTTCTAATTTTACTGATTTGAGTCCTCTCCCTCTTTTTCTTGATGAGTCTGGCTAATGGCTTATCAATTTTGTTTATCTTCTGAAAGAACCAGCTTTTAGTTTTATTGATCTTTGCTATTGTTTTCTGTTTCTATTTTACTTCTTTCTGCTCTGATCTTTATGATTTCTTTCCTTCTGCTAAGTTTGGGTTTTGCTTGTTCTTCTTTCTCTAGTTCCTTTAGGTGTAGGGTTAGATTGTTTGAGATTTTTCTTGTTTCTTGAGGTAGGCTTGTATAGCTATAAACTTCCCTCTTAGAACTGCTTTTGCTGCATCACATAGGTTTTGGGTTGTTGTGTTTTCATTGTCATTTGTCTTTGGGTATTTTTTGATTTCCTCTTTGATTTCTTCAGTGATCTCTTGGTTATTTAGCAACGTATTGTTTAACCTCCATGTGTTTGTGTTTTTTACGTTTTTTTTCCCTGTAATTCATTTCTAATCTCATAGCGTTGGTCAGAAAAGATGCTTGATATGATTTCAATTTTCTTAAATTTACTGAGGCTTGATTTGTGACCCAAGATGTGATCTATCCTGGAGATTGTTCCGTGCGCACTTGAGAAGAAAGCGTAATCTGCTGTTTTTGGATGGAATGTCCTATAAATGTCAATTAAATCTATCTGGTCTATTGTGTCATTTAAAGCTTCTCTTTCCTTATTTGTTTTCATTTTGGATGATCTGTCCATTGGTGTAAGTGAGGTGTTAAAGTCCCCCACTATTATTGTGTTACTGTCAATTTCCTCTTTTATAGCTGTTAGCAGTTGCCTTATGTATTGAGGTGCTCCTATGTTGGATGCATATATATTTATAATTGTTATATCTTCTTCTTGGATTGATCCCTTGATCATTATGTAGTGTCCTTCCTTGTCTCTTGTAACATTCTTTATTTTAAAGTCTATTTTATCTGATATGAGTATTGCTACTCCAGCTTTCTTTTGATTTCCCTTTGCATGGAATATCTTTTTCCATCCCCTCACTTTCAGTCTGTATGTGTCCCTAAGTCTGAAGTGGGTCTCTTGTAGACAGCATATATATGGGTCTTGTTTTTCTATCCATTCAGCAAGCCTGTGTCTTTTGGTTGAAACATTTAATCCATTTACATTTAAGGTAATTATCGATATGTATGTTCCTATGACCATTTTCTTAATTGTTTTGTTTTTGTTTTTGTAGGTCATTTTCTTCTCTTGTGTTTCCCACTTAGAGAAGTTCCTTTAGCATTTGTTGTAGAGCTGGTTTGGTGGTGCTGAATTCTCTTAGCTTTTGTTTGTCTGTAAAGCTTTTGATTTCTCCCTCAAATCTGAATGAGATCCTTGCTGGGTAGAGTAATCTTGGTTGTAGGTTCTTCTCTTTCATCACTTTAAGTATATCATGCCACCCCCTTCTAGCTTGTAGAGTTTCTGCTGGGAAATCAGCTGTTAACCTTATGGGAGTTACCGTGTATGTTATTTGGTTTTTTTCCCTTGCTGCTTTGAACAATTTTTCTTTGGCTTTAATTTTTGCCACTTTGATTACTACGTGTCTTGGCGTGTTTCTCCTTGGGTTTATCCTGTATGGAACTCGCTGCACTTCCTGGGCTTGGGTGGCTATTTCCCTTCCCATGTTAGGGAAGTTTTCGGCAATAATCTATTTAAATATTTTCTTGGGTCCTTTCTCTCTCTCTTCTCCTTCTGGGACCCTTATAATGCGAATGTTGTTGCGTTTAATGTTGTCCCAGAGGTCTCTTAGGCTGTCTTCATTTCTTTTCATTCTTTTTTCTTTATTCTGTTCCACAGCAGTGAATTCCACCATTCTGTCTTCCAGGTCACTTATCCGTTCTTATGCCTCAGTTATTCTGCTATTGATTCCTTCTAGTGTAGTTTTCATTTCAGTTATTGTATTGTTCATCTCTGTTTGTTTGTTCTTTAATTCTTCTAGGTCTTTGTTAAACATTTCTTGCATCTTCTCGATCTTTGCCTCCATTCTTTTTCCGAGGTCCTGGATCATCTTTACTATCATTATTCTGAATTCTTTTTCTGGAAGGTTGCTTATCTCCACTTCATTTAGTTGTTTTTCTGGGGTTTTATCTAGTTCCTTCATCTGGTACATAGCCCTCTGCCTTTTCATCTTGCCTATCTTTCTGTGAATGTGGTTTTTGTTCCACAGGCTTCAGGATTGTAGTTTTTCTTGCTTCTGCTGTCTGCCCTCTGGTGGATGAGGCTAAGAGGCTTATGCAAGTTTCCTGATGGGAGGGACTGGTGGTGGGTAGAGCTGACTGTTGCTCTGGTGGGCAGAGCTCAGTAAAACTTTAATCCTCTTGACTGCTGATGGGTGGGGCTGGGTTCCCTCCCTGTTGGTTGTTTGGCCTCAGGCAACCTAACACTGGAGCCTACCTGGGCTCTTTGGTGGGGTTAATGACAGACTCTGGGAGGGCTCACGCCAAGGAGTACTTCCCAGGACTTCTGCTGCCAGTGTCTTTGTCCCCACGGTGAGCCACAGCCACCCCCCGCCTCTGCAGGAGGCCCTCCAACACTAGCAGGTAGGTCTGCTTCAGTCTCCCCTAGGGTCACTGCTCGTTCCCCTGGGTCCTGATGTGCACACTACTTTGTGTGTGCCCTCTAAGAGTGGAGTCTCTGTTTTCCCCAGTCCTGTGGAAGTCTTGCAATCAAATCCCACTAGGCTTCAAAGTCTGATTCTCTAGGAATTCCTCCTCCCATTGCCGGACCCCCAGGTTGGGAAGTCTGACATGGGGCTCAGAACCTTCACTCCAGTGGGTGGACTTCTGTGGTATAAGTGTTCTCCAGTCTGTGATTCACCCACCCAGCAGTTATGGGATTTGATTTTAATGTGATTGCACCCCTCCTACTGTCTCATTGTGGCTTCTCCTTTGTCTTTGGATGTGGGGTATCTTTTTTGGTGAGTTCCAGTGTCTTCCTGCCGATGATTGTCCAGCAGCTAGTTGTGATTCTGGTGTTCTCACAAGAGGGAGTGAGAGCACATCCTTCTACTCCGCCATCTTGGATCCTCCAAGGTATCCCCTCTTTATTGAAGGATTTTTATTAAGAAGAGACCTAGGGCTTCCCTGGTGGTGCAGTGGTTGAAAATCTCCCTGCTAATGCAGGGGACACGGGTTCAAGGCCTCGTCTGGGAAGATCCCACATGCCGTGGAGCAACTAGGCCCGTGAGCCACAACTACTGAGCCTGCGCGTCTGGAGCCTGTGCTCCGCAACGAGAGGCCACAATAGTGAGAGGCCCGCGCACCGCCATGAAGAGTGGCCTCCGCTTGCCGCAACTAGAGAAAGCCCTAGCACAGAAACGAAGACCCAACATAGCAATCAATCAATTAAAAAAATAAAAAATGAAGAGACCTATATCTGGTATATTTCTTTCATTATTTTCAGTAAAAAATCTTCTGACCTATAACAATACTCAAGGCATCATATATGGTGCTGTGTTGCACATACTATGGACAATTACAACTAAGGAATTTATAATCTAATACGGAATCATGATTTGTGTATATAAGTACCTATAACACAAAGAAGAGAATACACACCAGTTGAAAGATAAAACTGCCCATTGTGGCCAAAAGGTTTAGTGGAGGAAGTTACATTTATGTGGAGTGTTGGATATACTGAAAATGAAGTCAAAAGATTCCAGATACGTGCAAAGTAAAATATGTTTTAGTGTGGGGAGATAAAAAATGGAAAATGGAACTATTAAGCCTCTTCATAGAAAAAGGAACTAAAATATGCCCTATCTTTCACCTCCCACATTCAGAAAACAACTCTGGATAAGTAACACTTGTAAAGAAAAAAATGTAGCTGTAGTTGTAAATATTCCTAAGGATATCACTTGCAAGCCCAAGGTAGCTTTTTTTTTTTTCTATTAAATATGGGTCTTAGAAAGCTAGGCAGAAGCCTAGCACAGAAAAAGAATTATGTTGACATGACTTGACAGCCCTCAGAAAATCTTCCATACTTTCTCTCAAATGACTGTGGTGATCAAATATATATCAGTCATTTCAGAGAATTTCCAATGGCATGTGGGTGATTTAGGAAACTTCAGGACTCTTGTTCAAGTAATGTTTTTGGAGGGTTTAAAGTAGGTATTTCCCATTCACAGAGTACAGAGGAGCTCCATAGTTGAACTAATTCTCACATACATTGCAAAGTGGCAGGTAGGGAGAGTATTATTACTCACTGGTGTTAGCTGGGTTCTACGTTCCTCCCAAGTGACTATTCAACTGTCCTGTTCAAATTCTGGTTATATTTGGGATTGCCTTTTTATAAGTAATCTGTATATGAATGGGTATATTTCTGGGGACTCTATCGTATTCCACTGATCTTTTTATCTATACTAGCAAAAATTCCAAGCCAACTTGATTTTTACCTATACTAGCAAAAATTCCAAACCAACTTGATTTTTATCTATACTAGCAAAAATTCCAAACCAACTTGTAGATTTATAGTAAGTCTTGATATTAGATAGTATGAATCTTCCCCATTTTATTTTTATTTTTTAAAATTGTTTTGTATATTCCAGTTCCTTTGCCTTTTTCATACAAATTTTAGAATCATCTTGCTGCTACCTAAAGAAAGTGTGGGATTTTTATTGGGATTGCATTAAATTTATAGATTAAAGAGGGGAGACTGACTTCATAATAATATTGAGTCTTCTAATCCAAGGACATGGTATTTTGCTCCATTCATTTAGGCTCATTGATTTATTTCGGAAGTGTTTTATAATTTTCAATATACAGGTGGAAATCCTAAACATACATGAGTGTATTATTGCTAAGTATTTCATTTTTAGTTCTATTGAAAAATTTTTAGTTTCAATTTTTCATCTTTAGTATATAGAAATAAGGTTTATTTTAATTTTAATTTTGTTTTTCCAGCTTCATTGAAGTATGATTGACAAATAGAAATTGTAAATATTTAAGATGTGCAACATGTTTTGATATATGTATACATTGTGAAATTATTCACAATCTAGCTAATTAACATTTCCATCACCTCATCTCTTTACTTCTCTATGTGTATGTAGTGTGAAAATTTGAGATCTAATCTCTTAGCAAATTTAAAGTACACATTATTATTAACTATAGTGACCATGTTGTACATTATCCACCTTATACCTGGAAGTTTGTACCTTTTAACTAACATCTCATTTCCTCTACTCCCGCAAACCCTGGTAATCACCATTCTGCTCTCTGTTGATATGTGTTTGACTTCTTTAGATTTCATATACAAGAAAGATTATGGAATATTTATCTTTCTCTGGCTTATTTCACTTAATCTAATTTCCTCCCAGTTCATCTATGTTGTTGAAAACTATTTGACTACATATGTGTGGGTTTATTTCTGGGCTCTCTGTTCTGTTACATTGGCCTATGTGTTTGTCTTTATGCCCATACCATACGGTTTTGATTACTAAAACTTTGTAATATAATTTGAAATCAGGAAGTATGATGCCTCCAGCCTTGTTCTTCCTGCTCAAGATTGTTTTAGCTATTCAGGGTCTTTTGTGGTTCCATAAGGATTTTATGATTGTTTTCTTTTTCTATTTCTGTGAAAAATAACTTTGGAATTTTAATAGGGAATGTTTATTTTCTACATTTATCTTTGTATCCTGCAAGCTCATTAAATGCACTTGCTAGTTCTAGAATATTTTTTGGTAGACTCTTTTGGTATTTACAAAAAAAAAAAAAAAAGCATCTGTGAATACAATTTTATGTCATTTTTTCCAATTTGTATTTTATTTATTTCTTATTCTTGCTATATTGCACTGGCTATGTGTGGTGTGAGGTCTGAATTTAAGATTCAATATTAAGTGCTACCTTGTCATCTGATGTATTAGCTCTGAGGGCTGCCATAAAAAAGTATTTACCAACTAGGTGGCTTAGAACAACAGAAATTTACTGTCTCACAGTTCTGGAGGCTAGAAACCTAAAATGTAGGTGTTGGCACAGCCATGCTACCTACAAAATTTTTAGGGAAGAAGCTTTCCTTGCCTATTCTAGTTTCTAGTGTTTGTTGGAAATCCCTGGCATCCTTTGGCTTATAGATGCATTACTCCAATCTCTGTCTCCCCTGTCAAATAACTATCTTCTCCTTATATATCTCTGTGTGTATTTTCTCCTCTTCTTATTAGGACTTCAGCCATATTGGATTAAGTACTATTCTAGTACAAACTTATTTTAACTAATTACATCTAAAACGGCCCTATTTCCAAGTAAGTTCACATTCTGAGATACTGTGATTAGGATGTCAATATATTTTTTGTGGGAGAATACAATTCAATCCACAATATCTGATAAAATTGGGAGATCCTCAAATAACCTGACCACAAATTCCCCTCTGCCTCTTTTCCTGTGGATAAGGTCCCCTAGCCAAACCACACTCCTTATCATGGGGATCAGGCATTGCACCTACTTATCCTTGAGTAATGGGTTCTAGTTCCCTGCCAGCTTGTGATATTATTCAAACAAAACAATCACATTCTTCCACAAAAATCAGTGGTCACTACATCCTCTTGTTAATACAAAATCTGCCTCTTACAACCTCTGTTTAATTATTTATTTCCCAAGTGCAACCCCTGGGGCCCTGAATAACATGCAGTGTCCTCCTGCCCCTGGGCTGTAATTTATATCACTAATACATACAGTCTCTTTCATCTGCCCAAAGTCTGGTGTCCTCTATCTCGCTATCCCCCAAATTTTAGGGTAGGAATCTCTCCCTCACCAATAGTGTGAAGAAGAGGCTAATAGAACACTGGGATTTTCAATATGATGATAACAGGAATAGTGAAAGAAGACTTCCTTGATGTGTTACTGATCTTCAGAAAAAATTCGGGTTTTCATTATTAAAACTAATGTTAGTTGTAAGCTTCTAATAGATACTCTTTATCAGATTATGAAGTTCCCCTCTATTACTAATTCACTGAGAATTGTTTTTATAAATGGATATTTTTTTCTAATGCTTTTTCTATATCTATTGACATGAACAAGTGAGTTTCCTTCTTTGATCTGTTATTACAATGCTTTGATTGATTTTCAAATATTAAACCAGCCTTTCATTTCTGGCATAAATGCTAGGCTCATAAAATGATTTGGGAAGTGTTTCCCCCTCTTCTATTTTCTGGAAGAATTTGTGTAAAATGTGTATTTTTTTAAAAATATTTGGCAGTGAAAAAAATCTGGACTTGAAGTTTTCTCTGTTGGAAGATTACAACTGCAAGTTCAATTTTTTTCAACATACATAGTAATTTTCTTTTTTTTCACCTTGATTTTAGTAGTTTGTGAACTTCAAAGAAGTGGTCTATTTTTTTCCAAGTAATGGGCATAAATTTGTTTATAGTATTCCCTCATTATTCTTTAATGCCTGTGTGGTCTGTAGTGATGTTTCTCATTTCTGATATTAATTAGGGTTTGTTCCTTCTCTTTCATTCTGGCCAGATTTAATAATAGTTTATTAATTCTAATGGTTTTCTTTTTCAAAGAACCAGAATTTAGTTTTATTTATTTTCTTGTTTTTCTACTCTCTGTATCATTGTCTTCTGCTCTTTATTATTTCCTTTACTCTGCTGCTTCCAGTATAATTTCTCCTTCTTTAGTTTCATAGGATGGGCTCTGAGGTTACTAATTTGAACTCTTTCTTCCTTTAAATTATAAGTATTTATTGCTACAAATTTCCTTGTCAACTTTAGCTACATCTTACAAATTTATGTTATCCTTTAATTTCATTGGGTTCAAAATATTTTTAAATATTTCTTGAGACCTCTTTTATTCATAGGTTATTTATATTTTTAAACTTCCAAATATTTGAGGATTTTTCTGGATATCTTTTTGTTATTGACTTCCAGTTTGGTTCTGTTATGGCGCAGGAATAATTTTTGTTTGATTTGTGTTCTTTTATTAAATGTATTACTATTTGTTTTATGATGCAGTATATTGTTATCTTTGTTAATTTTCTACATGCCCTTGAGAAGAATGTATATTCCACTGTTTTGGTGTAAAAGAGTCTACATCAACTAGGTCTAGCTGGTTCATAGTACTGTTCAGGTCATCTGTATACTCACTGATTTACTACCTACTTCTTTATCAATTACTGAAAGAGCAGTGTTAAAGTCTCTAACTAAACTTTTGGATTTCCTTATTTCTTCCTTGAGTTTTGTCAGTTTTCCTACATATATTTGAAGAAATATTCTTAGATACATACACATTTAGGTTGCTATGTCTTGGAGAAAAACAACAACAGCAACAACAGCAACAACTTTTTCTCATTGTGTAATGTCTTTTTTAGCCCCTAGTAATAATCCTTATTCTGAAGACTACTTTGCCTTATTTTTTGTATATACTCCAGTTGTAGTTTGTTTATTTGTGTGGTATATCTTTCACCATCCCTTAACTTTCATCTCTCTGTCTTTAAATGTAAAGCAGGTTTCTTGCAGACAGCATATAGCAATGTCTTACATTTTCAACCAACTTTACAATTTCAGTCTTTTAAATGGGATTTTAAAGCATTTACATATAATTATTGATGCTTTTAAATTAAAATCTACCAAGTTGCTATATGTTTTTTTTTTTTTTTTTTTTTTTTTTTTAGAAATATTGATATAGAAATCTTTCTTTTTTTTTTTTATAGATATTTCTTTTTTTTTTTTTTTTTTTAATTTTATTTATTTATTTATTTTTATTTATGGCTGTGTTGGGTCTTCGTTTCTGTGCGAGGGCTTTCTCTAGTTGTGGCAAGCGGGGGCCACTCTTCATCGCGGTGCGCGGGCCTCTCACTATCGCGGCCTCTCTTGTTACGGAGCACAGGCTCCAGACGCGCAGGCTCAGTAATTGTGGCTCACGGGCCCAGTTGCTCCGTGGCATGTGGGATCTTCCCAGACCAGGGCTCGAACCCGTGTCCCCTGCATTGGCAGGCAGATTCTCAACCACTGCGCCACCAGGGAAGCCCTGCTATATGTTTTATATTTTTTTCATCTGTTTAGGTTATGTTTTACTGCCTCCTCTTGAGTTGAGCATTTTTTATACCTTTCCACCTCACTTCTTCTATTGTCTTATGATTTATACCTATTTTTGTTTTTTACTTTTATAGTTGTTCCCAAGAGTTTTCAGTGTTCATATTTACATGCAGATAATAATACGCTATTCCATGTATAATGTAAGAAACTTGTGAAATGCCAATTCTTCTTTTCCATCCTTTGTGCTGCTACTGTCATTCATCTTATTTTTCTACAGGCTACAAACACAAAATATATCACTACCATTTTTGCTTCAGATAATCAGTTACCTTTTAGAGCAATTAAAAATAGAATAAAAATTAAGGTGGGCAGAATTCTAAAATGACCTCTAAGAATCTAGTCCCCTGATATATACGCACTGTACAATCCACACCTCTTGAGTTGGGGAAGACCTACGTACATGAAGAGGTCATTCCCAAGATTGTGTTATACTATATAACAGAAAATATTTTTCAGATGTAAATAAGTTTCCTAATCATTTGACTTTGTGTTAATCAAAAGGGAATTATTCTGGGTGGACGTAACCTAATGACTAGGTTATTGAAAGAGGGTGAAGTTTCTGCAAGAGCCTCCTACTGGCCTGCAAGCAGCAACAGACATGTTGTGAACTACACATGGAGGGACCACATGATGAGAATCTGACATTGGCCTCTAACAGCTGAGAGCAGACCCTGGTTGACAACCAGCAAGAAAACAGGGACTTAAATGCTTCAACTTCAGGACACTGAATTCGGGCAATAATGGGTGAGTCTGGAAGAGGATCCTGAGCCTCAGATGAGATCTCATTGCCAGCCTCAGAAGATCCCAAGCAGAGAACTCAATCTTGTCATTCCCAGACTTGCGACCTACAGAACTGTGTGATAATAAATGGGTGACATTTTAAGCCACAAAATCTGTGGTAATTTGTTATACATCAATAAAAACCTAAGACAAAAATAATTTTACCTTCATTTATTCCATTATCTTTGTCTTCATTTCTTTATGTAGATACAAGGTTCTGAATGGTATTATATTCTTTTTGCCTAAAGAATGCTCTTTAATATTTTTCTTTTTTAAGGGAGAGAGGAGAGGCTGGTGTGTCAAAGGTTTCTGTTTTAATTTTTATTTTTATGTTGTGTAAGTGTGTGTGTGTGTGTGTGTGTGTGTGTGTGTGTGTTTGTGTGTTCTATTTTGGACCTATACTTACCTTTAGGTTTTCCCTTTGAGCTAAACTTCAGAGAGGGATTCTATCTTACTAATTACTAACGGCTCAATTCTTCATAGCCTGACAAGGGATTACATGTTAAGTGTGTGTACATGTGCGAGGGAGGACAGGATCTGTTATTCTGATTAATTCTTAGACAGAGGTGGGCACCAGGTCATTGGGTTTCAAGGTGTGTTCTTGATGCTCTCAACCCTCCCCACCTCATTTAGGTCTGAGCCCAGCATGTATTCATGACTCTGTCCCAGGAGTAAAGAGGTGGTTTTATTTATTTATTTTTTTTACTATTCCCCTCTCCTAGTGCCTTGAAGGTGACAGTGTTTGCAGCACTTCTTCCCATAGATTAATGGGAGGAGGGTCCCAGGGGAGATTTAAATCCTTTCTGCACTGGCTGGTGCCCCCTTTTCCCAAGAGAGATTTTCTCAGGATTCTCTTTCTATAGTGTCTACTTGGTCGACCTCCCAACAGTTGCCAATCACCTTGGAGGAACTCGTCTCACCAGCATCCTGCTGCATTTTGCCCAGGTAAGCCAAGTTCATGTCTTGTCTCTCCCCGCTGGCTCCTTACTCTCCTTAGATTTTGAGCCAGTTGGTTATCCTGCAACCTCAGCTCTCTGAAAGGTCAAGAAAAGTTGTAAACTTGCTCTTTGTTCAGTTATTTTATTGTAATTTTGAGAGTAACACTCTTTCCATTCCCTAAGTTACTTCTTGCTTTTTAGTTTTTATTCTTTTTATGTAATTAAAATGGCCCAGGGCTTCCCTGGTGGCGCAGTGGTTGAGAATCTGCCTGCCAATGCAGGAGACACGGGTTCGAGCCCTGGTCTGGGAAGATCCCACATGCCGTGGAGCACCTGGGTCCGTGAGCCACCATTACTGAGCCTGCGCGTCTGGAGCCTGTAGGCCGTGATAGTGAGAGGCCTGCGCACCGCGATGAAGAGTGGCCCCCGCTTGCCACAACTAGAGAAAACCCTCGCACAGAAACGAAGACCCAACACAGCCATAAATAAATAAATAAATAAATAAAAATTTAAAAAAAATAAAATAAAATGGCCCATGACATCAGAATGTTAAGAATCAATTTAAAGAGAAAGGTGAAGAATAAGGTAGCAAGCATTCTCAGTTTTATTCTAAGTGAAATTATTTAAGTTTTATTCTATCAGGAGACCTTGATATGAGAAAATATTCAGTCATACATTGATACCTTGACTATTCTGCGATATTACGCAGAGTACTGTCTGGGTATATAATCAGTAGGTTTATTAAGTGCCATTGTGAACACTGAGGCAGAAAGAAACTTACATTGGTCACATTTTATCTTGATGAACATAGAGCTGTATTTCAAGTGGGGAGTGGCAGGGGCAATTTCCTCAACGTGTCTATCTTGTAATACAGGCTTCATGTGATCCGTTGCTTCTGACATCCGATCCTTTATTTCCCATCCAATATTCACCTCATGTGGCACCTCTTCACAAAAACAGTCAAACAGCACAGCTGGAGTTAATAAACTGAAGGAGGATGCCCATTACCAGTTACAGACATTTCTGGTGTTTGGGGCTTTCAGTATTTCATTATCTCTGCATCAGCACCAGTAGTCTCACAGCTGAAAAGCCATCAAAATAACGCAGCTTGAAATGATAAATGAAAGGAATGTAACAACTGCAGCACTGAACATTTGATTCTCTGGACTTTTTTTTTTTGCAAGGATATGTTTGTTTATTTGTACCTTTTCTTTGTTGGCAATCATATTCCACCACACAGTCCATCTTGATGTGGTAATAGCAGTGTGTCTCATCATTCTTTCTCATTAAAACAGATGTGAGATATTCTCCATGAGTAGGGCTATCCACAATTTCAATCTTCCAAACAAATATCTCGAGACGGAGTGAAAAAAAGATGCTATAATAATATTAAGACTGTATGTGTGTGTGTGTGTGTGTGTGTTTTGCTTGCTTTTGGACCAAGTTAGTCTTTAAAAGTTGTAGCAAATTTCTCTTGTTTTATATTCTTTTGATTTAACACCAAAATTCCTAAGCACTCCACCACGCCAGATTCTGTACCTGAATGGATACCTCTATTAAATAATTGTGTATATCACCTCCATTAATGGCCTCATCCCCCACTTTAGGCAGTTTAATTACGTTGTCTATTATTATAATTACTCATCTGCCTAAACTGTCCAAACACATGCTTCTCTTTAGCTTCACTGTATTTCTTTGGCAAAAATCATACTGCAGTAAAATCCACTTGTCTACCTCTGAACGGACTGTTCTCATGCCACTAAACATGGCTGTATGCCCATCATGACTGGTTTCACTAAATTCACAACCGTAAGTTCAATTGGATCCTCATTCTTCCTCAGAATCTGACTATTTTCCTAACCCACTCATCTCTCCTACATAACTGCGTCATATCTTTTTCTCTTTCCTCAAAATTCCAAACCTACTTCTCTGCAAAGATTAACACAACTTCCAAGTTAGCTCCCACATCCACTACCTACCAGTGTTTCCATAACTAAACAGTGTTGTAGGGGAGGAAAACAATTTCCTTTACCCTCTTACGGTCCCTGGCTGGGTCTAAAATGAAACTGACAAAGACAGATTAACATGAGAAAACTTAGCATGTTTGATGCTGAACTCCCAATCTTCTCATCAAGTCTTATCCCCTCTGCAGTTTTCACCAGCTCAAGAAGTTTTCGCGTTCTTGTTTCTAGTGACTCAGACCGAAAACCTTGAAGTCATCCTTGATTCCTCTTTTTTTCTCATAATCTTCATCAATTCATCAGGAAATGCAATTAGCTTTAGTCTCAGAATATATTCAGAATCCCAAACTTCTCACCACTGCTGCTGCAATGAGCTTGGTTTGAATTACCCTTATATTTATAACTATAACCAAAAAGGCCTTCCTGCTGTTACCTTATAAGATTTGGGAGAGGTCTTTTAGCTTGAGTAATTTCATCCAGAGCAAGAATGTCTAAGACTATGAAATTATCTTTAAGATCAAATCTCTTACACTTTGGTGCCTTGTGAGATTTGAATTATTTCCAAATAAGGGACAGATAATGGATATCTGTCCTAAGCCCCTAAAGAACATCATAATAAAAGAGGTTTGTTTTCACCCATAATTAACGTTGATTTACTAAGTAACTACTATGAGTTAAGAATGATCCTAGGTGACGGGTCTCTAGCCATAAACATTACACAGTCCTTGATCTCAAAAAGTCCTGAGACTATCTTACACCCAATAATTTGTACCTCCCAAGGTATGCTAAAGGATGTACTATACAACATGGGGAATATAAGACAATATTTTGTAATAACTGTAAATAGAAAATAACCTTTAAAATCGTATAAAAATAAAAAATCCCTCAAAACAGAATTAATTGATTTAATTAATTAATTAAATTCTGAGTCTAGTGCATGTTACAATTACTAACCAGATAAATAAATGCAATGGACAGCAGAAAGGGCTTTTATGCTGTAAGTACAAAGTACAATAGGAACCCACAGCATCCCAACTTAATTCAGTATTGGAGGCAGAGGTCATTTCATAATCTCTTGGCTCAGCCTTTCTTTTTTTTCTCCAATTTTCTAAATAAGAAACATTATAATAAATGGTTTTTAGCCCTTAGCCTGAAGAGCCTATAATTTTATTTTTTTGAAGTGTATCAAATGAAATTCTACTATCACTGCTTTCAATGACTATGAGTAAAGACAATGTACCCATTTCTCTAACCACATAATTAGAAGGATACTGCTACAAATCTTAAGAGGTAAGTTCTGCCTACGAATAGGAATGTAGAGGAAACTGTATCTAAGTAGAATAATTTAGTATTGCATGATTAAAGCGTTCTGGAACAGGAGAGGCATTCAGTTCAATCCACTGAAAGAAATGATGATAAATAAATTATATGTCAGGTACTGTGCTAGGATCCCTGGGAGAGGCAAAGATGGTTAGACCTAGTCCTGAACTAAAGATTTCATAATATACTGGCAAATGCAAATGCACACAAGGTTAGGTATAATACAAAGCAAATATTTTGAACACAAAATGCTACCAAACTCAGGTTCGGCTGTTTGTCACTCAAAAATCCAGTACTGAGAGAAAAGTGTTGGATAAAAGGAAAGATAACTTTATTGAGTATGCCAGTGATCCTGAGGAGAAGGTGGACTCATGTCCCAAAGAACCAATTCCCCACTGCTGATCAGGGGGAAAAGAGCTTTTAAAACAGAGTTTCATGGGTGCATAGGCATGGCAGGAGGTGGGGAAGGGAGCTACGTGCAGAACAGCACAGTTAACACCAACAGTCATCTTGAAATTGGTCACGTGGTGGTCTGATCAGCGTCATCTTGATTGTTTTAAGTACAGTTAATCTTTAACTGCAGGGTTGGTTTGTTCCCATTTCCTTGAGGCCAGCTCTTAGAATTGTGTAAGACGGAGAAGCTTATGTCATGGCTACAGTCTGGTCATCATGTAGTTAACTTTTTCTACCTGGTGGGGGTTTCAGTATCTGCAAAACAGCTCAAAGGATATGGCTCAGAATATTATCTATAGCCCTTGAGGAGGAACTAGAGGTCCTTGACTTTGCTTAATGGCTAAACTTATTATTTTGTCTTGCTTGACTGTTTTGTTTCTGCATTTTCTCATTTCTCTGATTAAATTTATCTTTGGCTAAAGATTTTTTTACAGAAAAGTGGCAAGTGGAGGACATGGTCGGGGTGGGGTGGGGGGGTGTCTGTCCCAGGAAGGCTCCACAGGGTTCTGGCTCAGTTACAAATACACAAAGAACCCTAGGGGACAAAGGAAAAGAATGCTACTGAGGAGGCCTTGGGAAGGGTTTACTCTGAACTTTCTTTCCCAGTCTCCCTTGCAGCTAGACTCCCTCAGACACTTGAGTGGGGATTTAATCAGACAGAACAATGTGAAGAAGTAGCACACAGAGAATCTATGCCTTGGAGTGGCAGCAGTGGCAGTGAAGAAGTGAGGGATGTGACCCTCAGTATCTGTGCCCGACAGATACTGTGGTGGATCCTCCCTGGACTTCCCCCCAGTGTGGTTAGCTTGTCCTTGAAGAGCAGCCTCCAAGCCTGACTCTCTGTCCCTTCTGGAGATTCTGTGAGCTTCCCAATACACTTTATCCAATGGTTCTTCTGCTTAAATGAAGTAGAGAGCATTCTATATCCTGCAGCTGATATTTAAGTCACAAGAATAAAGTGGCAGTATATTCTAATAATTAGAAGCATGGGCTTCAGAATTTCAACTTGTGCTTGAACCCTTTCTTTTCCATTCCTTTAGTATATACTTATGGTTTACTAACCTTTACCTCTCTAAGACTCAGTCACCAATTTTATACTTGGAAAAACAGTAACAGCAAATTCATAAAATTGATATACATATTAAATGATTTAATGCACAAAAGGACCATGTATATCCCAGTAACTGTACAATAAAAAATATTACTATATGAGCTATAATTCCAACTAAACTAATGTGTTCCTGACTCCAAAACACATAGTTTTTGACTATTACACACTATTCCTCCTGATATTTTAACCATCCTAATCTGTCCTTTGGAATTTGGAACGTATTTTCAAGAAGTTCTCCTTGCTAAGAATGGATCATTTATTTCATACTCCTGCAACTAGGGATCATTGCCTTGAAAAATAAAAGCATGTAATAAATAATGTAATATTTCAGACTTTATTTTTTCTTCACTGCTGGGATTATCATCCTTATAAAGTCCCTTATTGATAGAAAAGAAAAAGTGTGCTAATTTCAAATAAATTAAACTCAAATTGACAAAAAAGGAGAAAAATAATACAACTACTATGTTTAAGATTGACCTTTTACCAACTGAGTGCAACAATATCCTGCAGAGAAACAAACACACCATTGTAAAGCAATTATACTCCAATAAAGATGTTAAACCAAAAAAACCATATCCTGCAGAGGAGGTGAAATGTACCTGGCCCAGGCAGAGACTTTGAAATGAGCTTCTTGTTATAGATACTGATTATCACTGAAAAATAGTCTAACAGAGACATTAAAAGACTCATGGTGCTTCAAAGAGATGCTTCTCATTTTGACACTCATTAAGGTTTGATTCTTGAATTTTCAAAGCAAAACTACCGTAGACATTCTGCCGTGATTTTTTTTTTACATACAAAAAAAAATCACCAAGAATATCTTTATTTTGCTTTAAGTGCATTTTTATATTGATGGTGTAGAACATCTTATAAAAAATAAAACATCAATTTTATTGGGAAAAATTTAGCTTCCTTGACATTATTTCTATTCATCTTGAACATTTCTTGTTTTAAAACTAAAATACATCTGATCAGGACACAATTTATTTATGTCTGAGTACTCCTTTCTACTGACTTTTGTCTTTCCCTGCTCTGATCCCTTCTCCATATTTCCATCTCATTAGAATTGCATTTACTCAGATAGAGACAGGGCAGAACAAGTGAAGGACAGAAGAACATATTTAGGTGGAGAAGACTGATTTTTCTACACGATAAAAAGCTAGAAGTAAAAGAGATGGGAAATCTGAACTGAGGAAGAGTTGTTGAAAAGCTTCCTGAATTAGTTACTGGGAAAATTTAAAAGACTTGATAAAGGAGGTGCCCTGGAACAATTTTATGCCACGAGAGAATTAAAGAGGAAAGGAAAGGAGACTTGAAGAGTGTTACTATGTACAGCTGAACCTTGAATAAACGGGTTTGAACTATGCAGGTACACTTATATGCAGATATTTTTCAATAGTAAATATAGCCCTACAGGGTCCATGTTGGTGGAATCCACAGATGCAGAGGAATTGAGGATGCGTAGGGCAGACTATAAATTATGTGCGGACTTTGGATCGTGCGCAGGGTCAGCACTCCTAACCACCATGTTGTTAAAGTGTCAACTATATGATGAATCGGAACTCAAATTTTTCAAGCAGCGTGTAGGCATAGGTATTCTTTTATAAAAGATTTGATTATTGAATTATACTTATTTATTAATCCCTGGCACTCTCCATACAAAACTATTCCTATTCACACTGGGAGTTAAAAGAGTCTGCTTTTTTAAAAAAATTCATTAAGTACATGAGTTGGAAAATAGCTAACTGAGGGTGATAGTCTTTACATTGCTCCTGGAACCTACCTGAGCAAATCATTACCACTAATTCTAAGCACAGTAAAAGAAGCTCAATGAAGCAATTCCAAGTGATCCCTTAGAATAAATATATTTACTAAATATATGAATATAAATATAAATGTTTATATAAATAAAAGTGTTTTCTTGTTATAATACTTTAGGATTTTGAGCAAGATTCTCTTGTTTCCTTAAAGAATTATTTAAAACAATACTGTCACCATTATACCCAAAATAATGATGACTTGGTCCCGGAGAGGACGTGTTTGCTGGTTGACCCTTGAGCTGGACCCAGACAATTGGAGACTCCTCACGCCCCTCCCTTGTCCTTGGAATTTACAAGAGGTCCACTGTTTCCACAGCTGGAGTTCTTTCAAGGATGCAGCCTTGAAAGAGTAATGTGTTGTTGAGACCATCTGGACAATATACGTGACTGAACCCCATTAAGACCTCTATATAAACTTTTAAGATTCTAGCCAGAAGGCATGGAGGTCTACTCATCGTGCGCCACCCATGACAAGCCTCGTATGTAAGTTCCATTGCTTATTGAATCTGGTACCACCAATCTGGAGCGGCTGCCTCTCTGTCTCTCTTTGCCCTCCATAGAGGAATTCCAGAGGTTGTGAACCAACACAGAGTTAACCTAGGATATTTTTAAGAGACTAAAGGAAAGCACTCAGAGCTGCTACTCTCTGTTGAGCCCAAGAGCTATTTAATAAGCGAGAGATCAGAAACACGTGAACAGATGATGGCCCTTATTTTAACAAACCTTATAAAATAGTTCTGTCGTTTTAGATATTTATCAGGATATATGACTATGCTCTCCTCACTCCAACCATCACCCTTTTCCTGCTCTATGTTGAGAATGATAACTTTATAAGGAAGAATGTTACATTTTCTGACTTACACTCATGTGGAAAACAGGATCATTGACCCAGAATCCTCAAAATATTCTGTGGCTGTGTTTGACAGCCAGGTCCTGAGATACAAAAATGAGTAATCCAAAGAAAAAGAATACATGAATTACAATATATTTTATGTCTCACTTATTTATCTGATTTTCTTTATCATTGTATATAACATATATATGTTTACATACAAATATATCAATTGTAACATTAATTAATTGGTATTAATTTGGTTAAACTGCAATTTATTTACTCAATTGATATTTATGTTATTCATACTGATATTAGGGTTACTTAATTTTTCAAATATTATTCCATATGCAAATTGAGTTCATTTGCCTTGGCTTAAACCCTCATCTGATGATCATTCTTAAAGATCTGCACTATTTACAATAGCCCGGACATGGAAGCAACCTAAACGTTGCTAAACCTAAATGGAGGAATGTATAAAGATGTGGTACAAATATACAATGGAATATTACTCAGCCATAAAAAAGAACAAAATAATGCCATTTGTGGTGACATGGTTGGACCCAGAGATTGTCATACTGAGTGAAGTAAGTCAGACAGAGAAAGACAAATATCATATGATATTGCTTATATGTGGAATCTAAAGAAATACTACAAATGAACCTATTTACAAAACAGAAGTGAGTCACAGATATAGAAAATAAACTTGTGGTCACCAGACGGTGGGGGGTGGGAAGGGAAGGGAAAGGGAGGGATAAATTGGGAGATTGGTATTGACATATACACACAACTATATATATAGAATAGAGAACTAATAAGAACCCACTGAATAGCACAGGGAACCCTATTCAAAACTCTGTAATGACCCATAGGGGAATAGAATCTAAAACAGAGTGGATATATGTATATGTATAACTGACTCACTTTGCTGTACAGCAGAAACTAACACAACATTGTAAATCAACTATACTCCAATAAAAAAAAAATTTTTTTTTAAGATTTCTGCTATCTTGCAACAACGTATAGAACTGTTTCATCATTTAATTCCGACATAACTCTTAAGATACAAGGCATAGCAGCCTGAGTACTAACATTTAAAGGAAAGCAACACTTTGTATATATTATTCTATCTCTACAAGAATACTTTGAAGAATGAAAAAATGTTATTGCTATTTCTATAAATGAAAGCACAAGCTTAGGAGGGTTAAGTAATTGGCGCAATGACACATACCCACTGAATTGGCAAACTAGGATTAAATGGCAAATAAACCTGACTCAAAGCCATGTAATGCAAATATGTGCAGGCAAAAACTATTAAGCCATGTTACCTTATGTATCTTACTTTCCCCTCTAGACTCCAAGTAGCTTGAGTGCAGAAAACATTCATTTGCATATTTTCTTTCCCATAGAAATGAGTCCTTTTTAAAACACTTTTTAAAGCACAATAACTACCTACTGGCTTGAGTGATGATACTCCTCAAAGGCTAGTTGCAAATAACCTCTTAATTAAAATGTGTGTGTGTTTTATCTATTTAGTCTATAATCCATTCTGCCTTATTTAATATCCACATTGTCTACTCATTTCATATATTTATTTATATGGTCCCTGATAATTTTTCAAACTGCTTTATGTTTTGTGATTTGTCTTCTTACTTCAAGTTTAATGTCCTTGAGAAATATGAGCCTGGTCATAGGGAATGAGCTTATGACTCAAAGTACTTCAGTAGCTTCCCATATATTTTATGTACTACATGCAACTATGCAAAAGAAACGTGTATACTTTTAGATTGAAAAGGAAACTTAACAATGAAAAAGCCAAATCTTGTTTTTATACATGTAAACATGCTAGAATTTGGGATAATTTTAGTTGCAAATCACCAAGACAACCACTCAAACTAGCTTAAATTTGAATGTAGTTTTGACCCATGTTACTAGAATGTTCCCATACAGTGACGGTGTCAAGCATGATTTGATACGAGTGTTCAGATGATATGGTCAGTACTCTGTTTTTCTCCGTATTTTAGCTGTGATGTGATGGAACACGATGATGTAATGATGTAATGTTCTATTCTTTAACTTAAGGCACTTTCTTCTCCAGTGGTGGCCAATCTGACAACTTCCTGTGTACACTGTATTATTTTAATTGTTTAAACAACCCCCAAGGAGGGAGTACTTTTTATTCCTATTCCAGTTAAAGTATCAGGACTTATACTAATTGAATTGGATTGAACTATTTGGAGGCTATGCATATGTGGGACCAGGGGCTACATGGGAAATCTTCGTACCTGTCTCTTAATTTTGCTGTGAACCTAAAACTGCTCTAAAAAATAAAGTCTTGGGCTTCCCTGGTGGCGCAGTGGTTGAGAATCTGCCTGCCAATGCAGGGGACACGGGTTCGAGCCCTGGTCTGGGGAAGATCCCACATGCCGCGGAGCAACTAGGCCCGTGAGCCACAACTACTGAGCCTGCGCACCTGGAGCCTGTGCTCTGCAACAAGAGAGGCCGCGATAGTGAGAGGCCCGCGCACCGCGATGAAGAGCGGCCACCGCTTGCCGCAACTAGAGAAAGCCCTCGCACAGAAACGAAGACCCAACACAGCAAAAAATAAAAGTAAATAAATAAATTTTAAAAACAAACAAACAAAAAAAATAGTCTTAAAATTACATACATACATATGTGTATACACACACACACTTGTATTTATACCTAATTATTCTTTTGAGTTTTGTACTTCAAGATTTTCTTTTTTCTACTGTGCATACACTTTACATGAATACACTCTAACTTTAAAAACAAGGAGAATTTTATAACTTGTACTATATCTTTATAGAATATAATGTATAAGTATACTAATAAATGCTTAGAACAAGGAAAAAGTCTGCCCTGTATTCCTTTTTATTGAATCTCACTCCCACCCTAAAAACCACATATTGCAAAGTATATCATTCTAGCATCAACTAAAATCAAAATATTGATTTGTTGAAGGAAAAAATCACTGCAATTCATTCCAAGACCAAACTGCAACTGAGCCATTCACAAGGAACCAAGAAACCCTTGTGAAGGCTCAGGAAACATGGAGATTCTCTCCAAACAAAGTTCTGGTTAGTAATGATGCTGAAAATGTTATAAGAGAGAAAGTTACAGCAACAGAAAGATGCTCATAAGCAAAACCAAGGCCACCAATTTATTCCAATAAAAGGTCTTTTTTCCCACTGCTTAGGCTTTCCTATTGAAAAGATTCTTTATAAATTTGAAAAAAGAAGTACTCAAAGGATGTGAACATTTTAATGAATGCTGCTTAAGTCACCTGAAGCAATATGCCACAACTTACTCGTGTGACCAATTGCTCAGATTGTAAACGCTTTGAAGGCAGGGCTCATCGCCTACACATCTTTATAACCTCATACAGAGCTTTCAGTGTTTTGTCCTTGTAGGCATACAACACATTTATTATTTGTTAAATTCAAAAGAAAAGGGGGAGTGGAGGAGGTTATAGTACCCCAAAGGAAACACTGTACTGGAATGGACCGATGTCTACTACAGATATTGGTGTCCAGGAAGAAAGAAAAGGTTGTTTAAGGTTATGCAAATTTAGTAGTAATGCTAAATAGCTCCTCTTTCACTCAAACTCTAGATTTCTTTCATTTTTCCTGCTCTAATGATTTTCCCCAGAAAAATGAGAAAGAAGTTCTTATTTTTTATGATTATGACAAAAGACAGTATAAAGTAAAATAGTAGAAATAAACACACAGTCATTCAGCTTTTCTAAGCTGAATCAGAACCTAATATATGCGTAATATCTTAGTGGCATTTTGCAGTCAAATACAAATGTCATGTTTGTGTGTGTATATATATATATATATATATATATATATATATATATATATATACACACACACTCATATATATGAGAACATGGATTATTTATGGTCTTCAGTAACTTGAAAAGAATCACCTTTATACAACAGACATTTTTTTTACAGCAGAGCTAGAAAAGTCAATCCTGAATTCCCAAATTTTATACTCTACTCAAGATGTCATTGTAAAACATTAAGATAAAAGAGAATGAGTTCAAATTTCTCTCTTCTAAACATTTCTGGGTTACAATCCAAATAATAGATTTTAATTACAATAAAATCAAAAGGTCTCAATAGTATGTTTCCAAAAGATTTTTTATTAAATATAATTTCAAATAAAATATGAAAAACCAATATTTATTGAGCAGCTACCTGTATCTTATATCACTTACATACTTGATCTACTTTAATCTTCACAGCAAACTCAGGTAGAAAGAGTTAGTTTCTTATTTGATAAGAACCAAAGAGAGTGAGGAGCTTGCATTACAATGAGACCCTTGTGCTGTGGAAACTGGCTACAGTGTTCCGCTGCGGAGCCCAGACCTGTGGACAAGAAGCATGAAGACCTCAAGCATGTCACTGGAGTAATGGTGACGGAGGCTACTGCTAGGTCCCTTTCTTGGCTTCTGGACCTATGTCATCTGTTTGGGGAACACAACCATTTAAAGGTCGCTCTTCAGTGTGTATACTGCATCCTATTCACAGAATATTTCTTCTGATCTGCTACAGTGGCTTTAACAGACCATTCTAAAATCGTATCAGACTGGCACCTCTTAGATGGTGCATTACGCAATACGACCAGTGGATCCTAATATATGGACCCACTTTCATACCTCCTTCACACCTAGCAAGATGCTATACACATCAATGTCAGTGACCAGCAGCATAAACTTTCTCCAGTTATCCCAAGAGAAAAACCATACAGCACTGGGATTGTTAAGCTTCTGTAAAACAGTCAGACGATATCTCCAAACCAGACATACTACAGCTTGTGGACTCCTGGGAGAAGGAAAGAAAAAACGCTTTCTGTGGCCAGAAGCTGAGATGAAATGGTGTTAGGTACCAAAGTTTGCTGGAAGATGATTGCTTGATGATGTCATTTGATAAAAGATGAACAAGAGTATGGATTTACAATGTACTAAATGTCAGTTGCTAAGATCTTAAAAAAGGCTGATTGCCTTAAAATGATAATGGAGTTCCCATTTTCTGAAGGAAAACTTAACTATTTGAACTCATGAATCAGTTGCTGTCCCAACTTTCTTTTCAACTCTTCTCACAGAACTTATTCATTTTTGCCTGGAAGAGAGGGATTCTTTTGTTGCTCTTAGTAGAGCAAACTCTTATACTGACCAGACTGCAAAACAGCAAAACTACTCTAAAACTATGTGTGGTGGAGTTTATTTGGAGCATTAAAGCAACCTGGTCAGCTCATTTAAAGCCCAGGTGATGGCTTCAGTACAATTATATATATACACATATACACACATACATACATACACACACAAACACACAGGACATGACTTTTCTTTTTTATCTAAATGATTTCTTATACATCAAAAAACAAACAAATTAAAAACAAATTTGCACGAAGAATAATTATTATGAAATATATTCCATTAGAATTTTGCAGTCAAAGCTGAAATCTCAGTAAATGTGTTTACTGCATGCATTGCAATATTCTTGTCATTATCTGTTATTTTCTATGATGATTTGGTATTAAAGGGACTAAATTTCTCTCCTTTAAAAGCTATATATGTAATTTTATTAAAGAAAAAAGGGATAAATTTGGAATAAGAGGTTTTTTTTTTTATTCCCTCCCTGACCTATGAACTGCCAAGTCATATAAAGAACAGTAAGATGCCAATTAAACTTGAGAGGAGTAATAGTGTACAATCCTCTTAATGGTGCTTATGCACAGAATACAGGCTACAGTCTAGCATTCCACAAAAATTCACACACATAGGATTTGTAAACTTTTCCTTCAGTGTATTTAAAATGTCACCTGACTAATTTTCTGAACTTTTCAATTTGCACAAAAAAAATCATTTATCGTATATTCTAGAGTTTATTTAAATGGCTTCAAGGTAGTCATCATTATAATTTTCAAAAGTAAATATAAACACTGCTGTTTTTATGACCACTTAATTTTCATGTTTGTAATTTAAAATGATTAGCAATTACATCTAAACAAAATAATTATATCTATTAAAACTTTGAAGTATATGTGTATGTTATGTTTGTGTATATATATATAGCTTAAATTCTCTGTCTTCTTAGGAACATTCCTTGATCTGATACTTTCTA
Source organism: Balaenoptera physalus (assembly GCF_965194825.1). Lineage (NCBI taxonomy): Eukaryota > Metazoa > Chordata > Mammalia > Artiodactyla > Balaenopteridae > Balaenoptera > Balaenoptera physalus. Next base: position 96,648,746 of record NC_138884.1, read on the forward strand.
TTTCTATTATCTTTAAATGTGTTTTTAAAAGAAAATTATGTGGCAATGATATTATGCACAAATACAAAAATGGTTGCTAAAGCTATACAGTTGCAGATGTATAACACTTTAAAATTTCAGAGCATTTTACATTATAGCAGAATAACAGATATGATACACATGACAATGATAATGATGATGACAATGATCTTACACAGTTGAGAAAGCATTCTCAGAAAGTTTAAGTGACTTGGAAAAGTTTACAAGCAATATTTTATAAAGTGAAATTAAGAGCTAGTTTTTTAACTTCAAAATCACAATATATTTTCTTGGCAAAATAAAAGGACTAAATATATAAATAATCCATTTTTATTGTCCATGCCATGGAGCCATGTTTTAGTGATTTTGTTTGTTTGAGGGGGCACAGATTTGTGGTAAATCTATTGAAGCTCATTAATTCTGGATTTAGAAGAGATTGTTACACAGGACTGGAAATCCTGTCACGCTAGGTTATGACTACAGAAATGGAATGTGCTTGGCTCAAAGAAGCCTAGGGTAGACATGACAGCTGTGGACATTTGATAGAAAGTCAGAGCAAAGAGTTATTATAAGTTTTGCTTCCTTGAGGAAAAGTAACAAATGGGTAGAAATTACCTAGAAAGAAACTGTGTCTCAAAATGAAGAACTGTCTCATAATTAGAAGAATCTGACAGTGGAGTTGTCTTACCCAAAAGGCATTCTATAATGCAGGAGATTTCTCAAGCTAAAACTGCATGGCCCTCTGGCAAAGACTTTAAAAAGGGGGGCGCTGCTCTGTAGAAGAGGAAGATTGGATTTGGGGGCTCCTGTGGGGTTACCCAAGCAAATTTTTAGAATCACAGAATGAGAGAATGTTAGAGATGAAAGAAACCTTGGATAATACACTCATGTTCCTCTCATTTAAAGATGAGAAACTAGAACATAGAAGTTAGTCTGTCTACTTAATATCATGAAGCAGAATTTAGTTAGAAAAATCATTAATAACTCATTGAACTGAAAAATATGATACAGATTTCTCAAGTCAATTTAACCAACAATCTAATGATTGCCAAGTTACTTTGACAGTCTTCAGGAAAACATGCCTTTTTATTGCAATGCTGTTCGCCAATGCTATGTGGTTTTTACTGAGAAACTGATGCGGCTAAGAAATAATTGCCTCAATTCATACCATCCCCTTGGCAAAGATTTATTTTACATTTGCTATGGTTCATTTAGTCGAATCTGTAACATTCACCAAACCTAACAGTAAAGAGGAGAGCTGCCAGTATGACTTAGAATCTAATAAACACAAGAAACATAACTGCAGCCATGCAGAGGCCAACTCATCAGTTCTTGAAAATTTCTTGGTAGAAAAGACCCATGGAATGAAGCTAGGAAGAGGACATAAAAATATGCATTCATCCAACCCTAGCATTCATTAATTCACTCATCAAATATTTATCGAGTCCCTACTATGTGCCACACCAGGCATTTTTCTTTGCATATGTTTGTACATTTATATTAATTTAGTACAATAAAGGTCATTTCTTGATCCCTAATCAGCAATTATTACAAAGTAAAGATAAGAAGTGACTCAGACTCTATTCTAAAACTCATGCTATTGAATTTCATAGGAAAACCCCAATAGAACAGTACATTTTTGATAGACCTAATCTATACTCTAAATATTTGCATGCCACTCAGATCAGCAGCCATCACCAATGTCTCAGCATATTCTGGGTTTTGGGGAGTCAATAAATCTATTTCTAGTTTTTGAGAATTCAATAAATCTATTTAAATCTATTGATATTTACATAAAAGGGTAAAATACATTATTTCAAATAAGGGAAAAATACTGAATCAACATTTTCTAAGCCTGTATTCTCTATCATATCCTGTAGAGGAAAACCTCATATACAATATTCTATTTAATTCTCAACACAGCCATAACAGGGTTGGTAGACCTATTTTACAGATAAGAACACTGATCCTCAGGAAGGTTATATGATTGGTATATGCTGGAATCTCACCATGTCTTCCAACTACAAATCCATTTTTTTTCTACTAAATAAAGCAATTGCCGGAAAAAATAAGAAAACAACAAAGATACTGAGAAGAAAATTTAGTTGAACCCGTTACACCTTAAATAATCTCATTAAAACCTCACAAATGCACAAAAATTAAAGGAGAAATAGTATGCTCATTATACATATATGAAAACTGAAGCTTAAGCAAGAGTTAATTATTCAAGTCCACACAGCTAAAAACCAGTCAAGCCTGACTTCAAATCTACATCATCCTGACTTCCAAGCCAGTGATCATAAATGACTACTCTGAACCTCATGCTTTACTCCAGGATTCTGGCTTTTCCACTTCTGATTCTGGTGAAGATTGAAGGTTCCCTAGATCTGTATCTGTTCAAAACTTCCTTCCACAGCTACAAAACCCCACATTTTTACCCAGCACTGACCTTCCAAAATAACACTACATATTCCAAACTCTCTTGGAATTAGGTGTTACTTTGTAAATATGCTTATTCCAGGAAGATGTAAGTAGAATGTGTGTGGCCTTTTCTGGACAACCTCAGAAGAGAGTTTGTGTGAGTCCTTTACCTATTTTTCCTTTGTATCTTCCTCCATGTTGGTACCTGGAATGCAGATGTGATGGCTGACATTCCACCAACCATCTTAAAACACTGGAACAAGTCAGAAAGAGAAAGACAAATACCACATGATATCACTTATATGTGGAATATGAAATACGGCACAAATGAACCTATCTACAAAACAGCAGACTCAGAGATGTAGAGAAGACTTGTTGCCAAGGAGGGTGTGGGGAGGGAGAGGGATGGTCTGGGAGTTTGGGGTTGGTAGATGCAAACTATTACATTTAGAATAGATAAACAAGGTCCTACTGTATAGCACAATCTCCTGGGAAAAACCATAATGGAAAAGAATATAAAAAAAGAATGCATGTATGTGCATAACTGATTCACTTTGCTGTACAGCAGAAATTAGCACAACATTGTAAATCAACTATGCTTCTATTAAAAAATAAATAAGTAAAAGAATTTACTGCCAAAAAAAAAAGAAAAAAGAAGAAAACACAGAAACAAGAGCCACATAGTAGGAACAATGGAATAGAAAGAAGAAAATGGCCTAAGACCTGGAAACATTTGTCATACTCCCAAAGCAACCCTGGACTGCCTTCCCCTGCCATCTTTTAGAAAAGAGAACAAAGATGTGCATTCACTTTTATTTTTTTCTTTTGACTCTATGCAACTGAACTTAATTTAAATCATACAATACTATTACAAACTGGTAATACATGAAAAATATATGAAAATCAATGTTTGCATCCATTTCAATTCACTAAACATTCACTGAAGAACCACTGGGTAAGCACTGCTGCTGTCAACACTATAGGAAGTAGAGAAAAGCATTAGCTCATTATAGAAAGGAATAAATCTTAGAAGGTGAAAATAACTAGTGATTAATTAAAATACAGCAGTCCTGAAGAATGGCAATGATAATAAAAACCTCACCAGAAAAACTGGTAGAAATCATAGAGAGCAGCTATTTTAAATGCTTTATATTAAACAAATTTGTGTGAGTATTGACAAATAGAAATTAAAACATGTTTAATAAATTATAAAGGTGCTCTCAGGAAAGCCAACAACTGTGGCTAGCTCTGATCAGGTAGAGAGTTGGAGAGTAAGGATTAATTCCTATAGGTAGCACATGAAGACAAGTATTCAGAAGGAACAATCTTATTAATTTGGCATCAGCCCACACTGACATCCCCTTAGTGAAATTTACGAGTAATAAGTGTCCAGAAGATTCCTTGATTTCACTTACTTAGTTCTTAGAATTATGAACATTAATGGGTGCTTCTGTGAAAAAACATTATAAAGTCAAATTGATGTCATCATCTAAAGTTTAGATACTTCTATCATGCTGTTGACTACTTGACGCTGAGATATGTGCTCTATTATTTATATATATGTAATTTATATAATAAATATAATCAACAAATATATCTATAGATAGCTCTGTGTGTGTGTGTGTGTGTGTGTATATATATATATACACACACACACATACATATATAAAATCTCTATGAGAAGTGGAAAATAATTAGCAAGTAGTTTGAAAGTAGTTTAAGAAATTACTTCTTTTTAATACCTCACAAATGTAACGAGGTATAGCACAGAGGATACATTTATGCCTTCACGTTCCTTCATTCAACTTATGCTTACAAAGTTTTGACAAGTTCCCTTGTGCAGAGATTGTTATTGCTACCAAGTATCCGTGTGTTCCTTAACTTCTCAGTTATGCACTTAGGTTGAAATTAATGGGACTGAGTACTCAAAAATAGGGTTTAGATGAAAGCAATGAAAGCCACTTTTATAAAAAATCCAAAAATATCTCATATGAACCTCGAGTTTTCTCTTTCCTTGTTGTGGTGACCATAGAGGACACATGGCTCCAAGATAGAGAGCCAACTGTTTTACAACCAGATATGAGCAAGACGTAAACCTTTATTATGTTAATCAATTAAGATTTCCTTTATCACAGTACCAAATGACAGTTTGCTCTGAGTACTGTAATCAGTCCTTGAAGATCAGCGCTGCTTTAAAAACTAAAACATGTAGCACTGAATGAGTGCTCAGGCTACAGTGGGGCAACAGATATTGGCAGATAGAAAACGGTTGTCTGTGGGGAGCTGTGGACAGATATTTGGAAAACCCACTGACTGTTCTAAATGAGGAGACAAGCCATGGGCTTTTTGGGACAGGAGATCTAAAGGAAGAGTATCAAATAACAGAATGTTGTACTGTGTTTTGGCTGCATTTGGCAAGACCCTGAAGAAAACACATAAGATCAGAAAATGCTGTCTTGAGTACAAGTAGAAATAGAAGGAAATAAATAGATAATTGAAGACAGAGATTTAGGGCCTTGAAGAAAAGAGAACTCCCATACCTGGCTAGAAGGCATATAATTTAGTACAACCACCTTGGGGAACTGGCAACATTTTATAAAACCGAATATCCATACATTTATGACTCAGCATTTCCACTCTCAAGTATACACAAAAGGAAATATGTATATATGTTCACCAAAATACATGAATGTTCATAGCAGCCCCCTTCATAGTAGTCAAAAACTAGAAACCGCCCAAAAGTCCATCAACATTAGATTGGATAAATACATTGTGGAATATTCACAAAATGGAATATTATTCAGCATAATACATAAAAAATATAGTTGAACTCCACAAACATAATGTTGAATCAAAGAAGCCAGACACAAGAGGATATATACAGTTGGATTCCATTTAAATAAATTTTAAAATTGAGCAATACTTATCTATAGTATTAGAAGTCAGCACAGTGATTACCCTTGTGGGTAGGAGTGGGATAATGCCCACAAATTTTCACAAGCAGATTATGCTAATGGAAAGGATTATAAATCACCCAGACATTCTTGATATTAGATTAGACACAATACCTATATAGAAAAAAGAAACAAAGTTATGTGTATATATACCAAAACAAAGGTCTATGACAAAAACTGCTAGTTCAAATATTTGAGTGCTCCTTGATGTCTTCTAGTCTCCTATTCACTGAGATGGAGACATGTAACTAAATTTGGCCAATGGGATGCGGGTAAAAGTGAGATAAGCTATGTCCAGATGTTCCCCATAAAACCCCACACAATCCTCTATCTCTCTGCTTCCCTGTTGTGGTTACACGTAGGCCATGTGCTTGCTCTCAGTGGCCTAACTACAAGACTGAAGCAGCCCACATTTCAGACACTACTTAGAGGAGAGCAGCAATATATGATATATATAATGAGAGCTCATAACGAGCACTGGAATTTAATGTAAATGAAAACTTAACTTGGTAATATTAAGCCACTGGGACTGTGGATTCTGCTCTGGAAGTTAACGTTAGTTACCATCTTAATATTCATCTTGAGGTGAAACAAAGATGGTTCAGACAGACCCTGCACTCAAAGGTATTTTTTTCTACTGGAAAACACAAGATATATACTATGGTAGTTTAAGGATGGCTAACAGTGCTTTAGTACTCTTATCCTTGAGAGATAAATCATCACTGCTATGCCCTGACCAAATTCCTATCTCATAAAATCATGAGACATAAAAGGATTGATTTTTTTTAACATCTTTATTGGAGTATAATTGCATTACAATGGTGTGTTAGTTTCTGCTTTATAACAAAGTGAGTCAGTTATACATATATATATGTCCCCATATCTCTTCCCTCTTGCACCTCCCTCTTTCCCACCCTCCCTATCCCACCCCTCTAGGTGGTCACAAAGCACCGAGCTGATCTCCCTGTGCTATGCGGCTGCTTCCCACTAGCTATCTATTTTACGTTTCGTAGTGTATATATGTCCATGCCACTCTCTCACTTTGTCCAGGCTTACCCTTCCCCCTCCCTGTATCCTCAAGTCCATTCTCTAGTAGGTCTGTGTCTTTATTTCCATCTTGCCCCTAGGTTCTTCATGACCATTTGTTTTTTGTTTTTTTAGATTCCATATATGTGTTAGCATACGGTATTTGTTTTTCTCTTCCTGACTTACTTCACTCTGTATGACAGACTCTAACTCCATCCACCTCATTACAAATACCTCCATTTCATTTCTTTTTATGGCTGAGTAATATTCCATTGTATGTATGTGCTATATCTTCTTTATCCATTCATCTGTTGATGGACACTTAGGTTGCTTCCATGTCCTGGCTATTGTAAATAGAGCTGCAATGAACATTTTGGAACATGACTCTTTTTGAATTATGGTTTTCTCAGGGTATATGCCCAGTAGTGGGATTGCTGGGTCATATGGGAGTTCTATTTTAGTTTTTTAAGGAACCTCCATACTGTTCTCCATAGTGGCTATATCAATTTACATTCCCACCAACAGTGCAAGAGGGTTCCCTTTTCTTCACACCCTCTCCAGCATTTATCGTTTGTAGACTTTTTGATGATGAGGATTGATTTTGTTAACACTTCATTTTTTTTAGAGCAAGTAAAGGTATACAGCACAACTGGGGGTGTGGGGTTACAGAGATTTCCCATACACGCCCTGTCCCTGCACATACATAGTGCTGCCCATTATCAACATCTCCCACTAGAGTGGCTCACTTGTTACAACTGAGGAATCTACATTGGCACAACATAAAACTGTCTTCCAAAGTGGCTGTACCCTTTGCATTTCTACCAGCAGTGAATGAGAGTTCCTGTTGCTCCACATCCTCACCAGCATTTGGTGTTGTCAGTGTTCTGGATTTTGGCCATTCTAATAGATGTGTAGTGATTTCTCCCCTGTTTTAATTTGCATTTCCCTGCATATTATTAAGAATGCATACTCAAATATATTGTGGCTATCATTATTTTGAACAAACATCTGTTAGATAAGTTAAGAATAAGAGAATAAGTTTTTATTTTACTTTCACTTATCCCTTCTTTGTTTCTCTTCCTTAACTTATGTAAATCTGAGTTTCTGACCTACCTTATTTTCCTTCTCTCCAAAGAACTTCATTTAACATTTCTTTCAAGGCAGGTCTACTGGAAACAAATTTTCTGAATTTTTGTTTGTCTGAGGAAGTCTACTTCTTCACTTTTGAAGGGTAATTTAGCAGGAATTCTAGGTTGGTGACTTTTCCCCTCAACACTTTAAATATTTCACTGTACTGTCTTCTTGTTTGCATGGTTTCCGAGAAGTAGAATTCTTGATCTTTGTTCCCCTATAAATAAGGCGATTTTTTTTCTGGCTTCTTTTAGGAATTTTTTCTGCATCTTTGATTTTTTTTATAGTTTGAAAATATGTTTCTGTACAGCTGGTTACTTGTTAGGACAGAGTGGCAACTTCCAAACTCTTTACATGGGCAACCAGAATCCTTGACTAATGTTTCTGGATGTTAAACTCATCCTAAATCTGGGCTAGCTTTCTTGACTTGCCTCAAAAATAAAATATGGAATGAGTGCCTTCTGATGCTCAGTCTCTAGAAAGCTGCTGTTTCTACTTGGGCTTTTTGGAAGTTTCATCATTGGGGTCCTGAACAGCTGTATAGGAACTCCAACTTCCCTGAGTCCATCATGCTATGAGGAAGCTCAAGCTAGCTTCCTCATGGAGAGACTATGTGGAGAAAGATAGAGAAAGATGCTTGGCTAGTCCCTAGATTTTCCAGCTCCTTGGCATTTGAGCCATCTCAGCTGAGTCATCAGGCATCACAGAAACGAGATAAGCTATCATTGCCATGTTTAAACCAAATTCCTGTTTCACAGAATTATGAGACAGAAAATGAAACTGTAAGACACTTAGCTTTGGAATACTCTTTTAGATAGCAATAGGTAAGTGGAAAAGATGCATTACAGTGTAAATACAAATTTAATATAAATATGCATATGTGTGTTACACATGCTCATATGAGGTAAAAAGCAAAATGGATTTTAGAAAGAAAGGGTCATAGGAGTATAACTGCAGTGTTAAAGAAAATACAAAAAAGAAGAAATTGCTACTGGGAAGAGGAAATATTCCTAGCATGTAAGTACATGGAAACAACTGCTGAATCCATCTGATTCACCACTGTAAATGTTGTACCTGTTACACGATAGATACCTATGAATGATGGCTAAATCAGTAGACAGAATAAACAAATACTGTCGTATTTTGGAAGAATCTTGAAAGGCTGGGTTTGCTTACTTAAAGAGTGATGGAAGCAGACAGCAGTTGAAAATTCTATGCTAGTGAAACAGCAAAATCATCATAAATCAGAGGGAAGTATGTATGGAGCCCACAAAGGAGAATAAAGGGCAATGCAATACATGTCATGGTGCAAGGACAGTGAGAGAGGGTCCAGAAAGAGTCAGCTATGGTTGGCAAGCGGACCCAAAAGAGTTCATCCTTCATTTAACAGGCATTGAAGAAGAATACAGTTTCTTTTTTTATACAATGTAGTAGTAGTATAAAAACTTTTTGTTAAGAAGATGAATGTAGCAGAGGAAGACGGGACAGACTGGCAAATCATTTGCAAATATCAGAAGTCAAGAAATAAGTTGTAAGCAGCAATGTGAGAAGTCTGGTTATAAAAAAGGGTGCTTAGCAACCAGTATCCATTCCTGAGGTATATTCACAAGCCCTTTTATTTAATAATGCAGAAACAGAAGAGATTTGATAACATCTCATGTCCTTTGCAAATATACAACTCTAGAGCTATCTGATAATTCGTAAGGACATACATAACATGACTCATTATGCTAATACTTAAAGTAGCACTGAAATGTGTGGGCATTCCCTCAGTGTACTGCATGCTAGTAAAACTGGCAATATAGCATCTGAGTAGCGCTTTCTCCTTCCAGGGAAAATGTGGGCATTCCTGCAGCAACAACAATAAATTGAGAGCTTTATTTATGAGTGTGAGTATGCTATAGGTTTTAACAGGAGGAAGATGACTACCTATACTGTCATCTCTGCTGTTCTGTATGCTATATTAAACCACATATGTAATGAGGAGTGGAACAATAATTAAATCACTGGAGTGTCACTTTTCTCTCTGTAGCATTGCTTCTGCAGGCAAACTAGCAAGAAAAGCCTGTTCTGAGGCTCCAGGCAGCTTATTTTTTTTTTCCTTCCAAGATCATGATTTGCAGCATCTGGGACTATGATTTAAGCCATTTCATATTTTTCTTAATAAATGAAATATATTATCAAGTAACTAAAATATGTAAAACTAGAGAGTATACAACCTGAAGCAGCATAGTTCTCTAATTTTTAAAATGGCATCAGAGAGGGGCATCCTAATTTTCATCAACAGAGATACAGAAAAAGGGGTTGGCGATATTAGATTAAATATGGAATCCTTATTTCATTTTAAATATATTGATATGAGTGTGTGTTTTTCAAAAACTAGATTCTGGTGGTATTCACAAAATCTCTAATAACAATTTTAGAATATCCTTTAAAAATGGAAAAAATACATGTAGAAGGACAACACATTCCAGTGTTTATATTAAAATGAATATAACAATTAGACTGACATTTTAACATGGTAGAATCCTCCAGAAAAATATACAGAATTAGGGATCCTCAATTTTAAAACTGCAACAGAGACAAAGAGAGGGAGAGAGAGAGAGCAAACAACCCTATTTTGAGGGGAAAACTAATACCTGCCAAGGAAGAACATATAAATAATAGATCAATAGTACGGAGTAGTTAGAAAGGATCAAATTTTGTTTCTTTTTTCTAAATCAATTACTTGTTACTGTTTTTTCAAAGTCTTGCTTTGGAATCTGTCATTTAGAGAGCCTGTACTTGACAGTCTGTAGCACACAAATGCCAGGAGTATATAAACTCCTATGTGCATAATCTATTTTTATAACCAGAGCTGTTTTCTACACAGATACATGATACCCACATGGCCTAAGTCACAAAAACCTGCACATATATAATACATGAAAAGATAAATTAAATTTGCTTCTCCTCTCACTTTCTCCTTTTTTTGCTTTTATACTTTTTTTAACAACTCCAGGAGCTTGACCTCTTACTTCGTTTATCTCTTTCCAGTTCTCTTTTGTTTCTCTGTTTTGGCATGTTTTTCCTTTTTAGTAGAAGAAAAGAATATTGCACAGCTGTCCTAGAGGCACTTTTTATTGTTGTTGTTTTAAAAAATCCTTTTTCCTGCATTGATGGCAGCACTTATTAATCTTTTCCTCCTCCTGGTCTCAATGGTTCTCTTTCTCTTCCCTGCTCACCAATGGAAACCTGTAGGTGGTAAAACTATTTCTTTCTTCCAGGTATCTGTACTCCACTGGGAATTAGCAAAAGTGCTGGGTTTTATGCTGATCTCCCCTGTGCAAAGGGGGGGAAATATATCAGTGGAATCGAGTTTGCTCTGAAGAGCCAATACATGTTGAAGCAGCTTTCAAATTCTAGGTCAGCAGTGAACAGCAGAGAGAGCCTTCTTTACAAAGAAGTTTCATCTTCTGCCTAATAATTCTGAGTTTCATGAAGGAGCTGCTGTCAAACCACTTGGTTAAAGTAGTTAGGTTTAATGAATTTCATGTCTGCGGTTGTGTCTGGGTTTCTAAAGTTTTCCAAGCCTGTACCAACTGTCTAGGCAGTTGTCTTTTCTGAATAATGCCCATGTGGTAAAAGCTGGGCACAGACGCAATTCCTACCTCACATGTGAGAGTTTCTCCACTTCTCTAATTCTGATTGTAAAGTCACCATCCCCATGGTCGGAGTCATGGTAGACTTATTTTCCTTGCTGAGGTTTGAGACAGTGACCTATGTTTTATTCATGCCTAGAACAAGAGAAAATTAGTGGATGGTACGTGTGAGGAGTGGCTGTAGAATAGAGAGACAGGATCACAGAAACTGTGTGAGCAGAAATTAATTTTGCTCCATTCTAGCACTTATGGGAACATTTGTTAAACTATTAATGGTTTTCAAATTCAGTTTCCTTATCTATAAAATAAAATGAGAAAACTAACTATTCTTACATCCTGAGATTTTTCTGCAGATTAAATATTATAATACATGTAAAAGACTTATACTACTGGAACATAATAAACATTCAGTATGTATTACTTGCTATTATCACCTTTCCATAATTATGATTATCATGTATAGAATCCCTTAGAATATTAGAACATTAAAAACACTATGATTATCTTGTCACAGACGATATTTATTCATAAAACTGAGAACATGCAAAAATAAATGACTAGAACAAGATCACACAGTTAGTTGGTGGAAAAGTTACACCAAAATCTCAGGGCCCCTGTTTTCTTCTCTGGTGATCTGTGTGAAGAATTTAAATAAAACAATGCTATCTCATGAACAGGGTTAAGCTTAAGTCAATCAAGCAGTAAATATTCATTATTTGATTGATTTATTGACCCATTCACCCTGACAAAATGACCATGTTAACTAATCACTTGGTTACAATATTCAAGTACATTAATTGTGAGGAAGATTAAAGATGACCCAAAGTCACAGAACACAATAATCAAGTAGCCGATTCACTCAAGTTTGATGACGAATTTTGCACTCTAATTTTGTCTCGACACACAAATCAACATGGTAAAAAAAGGAGATTGACCTTTAAGTATTTACTTTGAAGACAACTAGTTAAACTCAACCAAATAACTGAACTGTCAATTAGAAACCCACTGATTTCTAAATAACCCATTGGTTAAACAAACTCATTAATTTTCTCCTCTTAATTTGTTGTATGTATATACAATGGTTGTATGTGAATATGTGTATGTGTGCAGAAGTGCACGCCTTCTACCTCCTCGACTGGGTTGCATCTATAGGACAAATATTATAATGCCTTATAAAAATAACAGAAATAATTCTACCTGACATATCTGGGGAATGGAATTGCTGATCAATGACCAATTAATTATACGTAATCACAGTGTCTTTTCTCTATGACTTTGCCCTTGCAATTTCTCGAGAGCTTATGAAACATATTTAGAAATAAATGCCAAATTCTAGTATACTCTAAGTTTATCTCTTCTAATGCCAAAGTAAATAGATCAATAGGAAGATAGCCAAACAAATGAACTCCAGTCTTCTACCTCGTGGTTGGATGTGTATTGAAAACAAGAAACTCTCACGTACTTTAAAATTTCCTTCCTATTATCAATAAAAAAAATCATAAATGTTGCATCTCCATCTCTATAACCCCTCAGTTTATATGCTTGTTCCTATACCACGCTGCCTCTCATGTTCTCATGGAAAGTTGGGACCAAAAAAAAAAAGAACTTGGGGTCACTAAGTAAGTGGAAATATGGCCCTGGGACTTCAAGCTCTATCTGCATGCAATTTATAAGCAGTTTGATAATCAGGTAACTGAAATACAGACAAGGTTCCCAGAGTAAGCTCCTTCTATTCTTGTTACTCAGAACTAAACTAACTGAACATCCCTTTCTGCAGCTCTAAATGTACTTTCTGACTGTTCCTGGACAGTGTACAATTTTTAGTATAATTCAAAAATGTCACAAAGAATAAAGAACAAAAAGCCTCAGTTTTCCCTCATAACTGTCTAAATTGGGGACAGGATCTTCCAGCTCATCAACACCAATCTTTCCCAGCCTTTCACCTCCCACCTAAACACCCCGCAAAAAATATTTCCAGACTGTGATGATCCTTTTTGAGAACATCACTGGTTTAAATGAGGACATTGTACAGGCACGGAACATGAAAGCTTGCATTTCCATAGAACTATGTTTATTTCATTTTCATTGTTTCAGTAGAGGTAAATTACTGTATGTTCCTAATAGATACCTTCAAGTATTTTTTCTTTAAAAAAACTATAACTTCTATTAATCTATTAATTGTGGAGCTATTAGCATGGTGGTGAACTCCGTGGACTTCAGAGTGAACTAACCTTGTTGTCAGATTTTTGCTTCACCACTCTATGGCTGATTAAACTTACCCTCACTGTGCTTGGTTTCCTTGCCTGTTTCGTATAATTACAATGCCTCCTCCACAGTCTTGTTCATTTCAGTCACTCATTCCGCAAATTATTTATTTATTATGTGCCAATGGTCAGTCTCTGTCCATATAGAACTAATCTAGTAACTTAGTACAAGGGTTGAATTTATATATATACACACTACTTAATGTAATAGCTGCCCCCTAGCAGGCTCTCACTAGTAATTAATAAAGTTATTATACTGAAAGTCAATTTAGGTACCACTCTGCTTGGCTCTTTGTTATCTCTTTAATTCTCAAACTGAGTCTATATAAATGTTTTTATGCCTGTTTTACAGACTGGAAAACTGAAGTTCAGAGAAATCACTTCACTAAAGTCATACAAAAAAAAAATTGGACCCAGCCTTCAAACTCAGGTCTGTTTAACATCATACAAGTTATAACAGAATTCATTTCACCTAAAAAGAAAGTACTAGGCATGTGGGAAAACAAGGTAAACTCCATATTTAGCCAAAGCAAACATATTTGCTTCCACTCAATGAATACAGTCTACTAGAACCTCTCTTCTTTAGCCTCTGAACACTTAAGTGGACCTGTTTAACCTGTGATGGTTACCATATTGTTTTACCTATAAATATATGATAAAAAAAACTAGCTGGTGATTTTATTGATGCCTATGAATACCTCATTATTATGTACATGAATAATCGTGGCTATTAGAATATATATGAATAATATGTTTATTATTCATGAAGTAACCAATGTTATGCTGATATACATGATTAAAATGCATTAAAATAAATGTGTAATTATAAAATTCTTAAGTATTTATGTACAATTTAAATCTGACTAATGAAACAATATGAAAAACATCATCAGTGAAACGAATCCCTTAAACACTGGCAAGACTTTAAAGAGTTTGACTTACAAGGTATAGTGTCTTTCAGTCCCATTGTACTGGCAGGCTGTACCCAGCCAATGAGCCAAATAACCATTATCTTATAATACCAATTAAATCACATATACATTTATTTTAATGTTTCATTTATATAAACTAACATAACACACTGTTGACTTCATGGATTTCTTTCTTAGACAATGTTACTATGAACTTGGTCATAATATTTCAATTAAAAATAATGTATTTAGATAGGCTCTTTATCTTCTCACCATCCAAACTACTTGTCTTTCTGCACCTGGCCCCATATTTGGTTTTACTTTGGGTTACTATGTGGGAAATGCCCCATTTCTTCTCAAAACCAACTCACCTCTTACGTTCTGGGCCTCATTCAATCTAACTGCGTATCTAGAAGATCCAACTTCTATATCTGCTTTTTCATCATTCTCTCTTTCTATAGGATCTTCTAATTACAATACACATTTTATTATTTCCTAACTTGAAAAAACAAAGGCATCTTTCACTTAAGGTTGCCAGATTTAGCAAACAGAAATAGAGCAATAAGTATGGGACATACTCAATATATAAACAATTAACAGACAATAAATACTTGAGTCAGTATGCCCCATAATTATTCTAAAAAACTTGTTTATTTGAAATTCAAATTTAAACTTGTTATCCTGTACATTACCTGGTAACCATACTAACTGCCATTCACAGTGTTTAGTGCAAGCTTAGTGCAGTTGGTTTTTCATTTTTGTAATGCAAGTGCCTGATTTTCATGGTTGAGGCATCACTTCAGAGATGGCAATCTCCAATAAATACTTTGCCAGACAAAGAGCCAGGCTGCCTACCCCACCAGCCTCCTTTATTTTAGAGATCTTGGTTGGTTTCCATAACAGACCCTTTGGTCCACTTGTTGTTTTTCTCTTCCCATGCTTTAAATTCCCCTCTTATGTTTTAAATTCACCAACAAACAGTGAGCCTGGGAACCCTCAACCCCTATAAATGCAGAACTCCAGGCCAACACTCTTGTTTGTGTTATCTCCCCCTTCCCCCAGTCTCCCTCCCCAACTCTCTCTCCCACATCTCACTGTGTGGCCCCAAGTATTCCATGTAATTTCCAGGATCTGTAAGTAATAAACCTTGTTTTTCCACAGCTTCCTGATAGTTATTGCTGAAGGGTGTCTTGCCATCATAATAAGAACCACAAGGGCCGATCCAGCCACAACATTGGTTATCAATAGCCTGAGTCTGGCACACAGCACAGTAAACCTTCTTGAAAAAAAAAAAAGGTATTTTACTGTTATCTCCACTCCTTCACCTCACATTTTCTCTGCAAACCTCTCCGAACAGACCTTATTCTCAAACATTCCAATGAAACAACTTTTCTCAAGACCACCAATTACATGAACACGGTCAAATCCAGTTGTCGCCTTTCTGTTCACACTTTATTTAGAGTTTGTGCAGCATTCAACACACGATGCCACATTCTCCTCCATGACACGTTTTGTTGTCTAAGCTTTGTGGCAACATACTCTCCAGTTTTTCATTTGTTTTACCCATTTTATTGACTGTGATTTTTCCCATTTCATTGCAGTTTCCTTTCTGCTGTTCAGCCTCTATTTTCAGAGAATATTCACACAGGACTTTGTTATTGGACCCCTTATATCTTCAATGAATCAGGTCTCTTTAAGCGACTCTGTTCAAAATGTGGCATTTAATGTCAGTAGATGCCAATGAGTCCAAAAGCTGAATTTCAAGCACTAACTCTGCCTAGAATTCCAGACTGCAGCACAGTCATTTTACTTGACATATCCATATGGGTGTTTATTCAGCATGTGAATAAGAAAAGAACAAAGAGTTTAGTTCATCAACCAATTCTACAAGGGTTAAGTCGAAATTCACTGCAGTGGCCCACTGACAGTACACCCTGAGAAGAATTCAGTATAAAAAACAGGAAGAGGCATTTTGTGCTTTGCACGCATATATCAGAAAGAATTTCAATGACCTCAGATTCCTGCATCTTCCAATACACAGAAAAGCACTAAAAGCATTAACTTGAGATATCTGTTCTTTGTGATTAGCAGTAAACTTTTACCAAGATGTGTGCTGGACTACGTGGATTTCCTAGCCCCCAAAAATCATATATACACTGGCTTCTCCCCTACCTCTGTGGAGCAATTTACTCAGAGATACTAAGTGACTGTCTCCCAGGCTATAGTCCTCAGTAAGACCCTGAATAAAACTTAAACTCACATCTCTCATGCTGTGCATTTTTCTTTATGTTGACAGGCAACTCAAAATTAACAATACCAGAAACAATTCTTGATTCACCTGTATCCCAAAATGCTTCTTCTCTTGTCATTCCCATCTCAGTAAGGGGTACAAAAGCCCACAGAGTTAGTCAAGTATAATACCTAAAAATATCCTGGATTTCTTCTTTTCCTTATCTCATATTAAATTTATCAGAAAAAAAAAATCATTAAGGACTTAAAAATCCAAATTGTATCCATCTTCACTTCTGAAATCCTAAACTAAGCCATATTTTATCTCACTGTAATTTTATTCTCATGGTTCTCCCTATTATAGTACAATGGCTAAGAGCAGACTCAAATTTAATCAATAATTCATGTACATTTTGTATCTGATACACTAAAAAGAAGAAAATGTACAGTTATGCAAAACATCTTCTCAGATAAATTCAATATGAAAATTTCCTTTACAAAGTTTAGATGTTTATTTTGTTACGTGGAAAAGTACTTAATCATTTACCTTTGTTAATCACCTTTATAAGTTATGAGTAAATACTGAAGCGGCATTATTCTCAGATTCATGGTGTTTATAATAGAAAGGATATACACTTTAAGTTGAATTTAAAAAAGTAACTTGGGGGCTTCCCTGGTGGCGCAGTGGTTGAGAGTCTGCCTGCCAATGCAGGGGACGCGGGTTCGAGCCCTGGTCTGGGAGGATCCCACATGCCGGGGAGCAACTGGGCCCGTGAGCCACAACTACTGATCCTGCGCGTCTGGAGCCTGGGCTCCGCAACAGAAGAGGCCGCGATAGTGCAGGGCCCGCGCACCGCAATGAAGAGTGGCCCCCGCTTGCCGCAACTGGAGAAGGCCCTCACACAGAAATGAAGACCCAAAACAGCTAAAATAAATAAATAAATAAATTTATTTAAAAAAAAAAAAAAAAAGTAACTTGGTTATAAGCAATAACCAAGCAAGAACAAATGAATGTAGGGAAGTAAAAACAAAATTAGTAGAGTTGAGAACCTATATAAGTGCTTAGAGCTCAAAATACCATGTGAAATGGAAGGAAGAGGAAGTTGGGTCAAATCCTAGTACTATCTACTCTAGAAGGGATACTCAAGAAGGGTTCTGGAAGAGGTGTCACTTATTTTTTCACTTGTTTTTTTAAAATTTTCTTTTTTTTTTTTGTAGTGTCTTTGTCTGGTTTTGGTATCAGGGTGATGGTGGCCTCATAGAATGAGTTTGGGAGTGTTCCTTCCTCTGCAATTTTTAGGAAGAGTTTGAGAAGGATAGGTGTTAGCTCTTCTCTAAATGTTTGATAGAATTCACCTGTGAAGCCATCTGGTCCTGGACTTTTGTTTGCTGGAAGATTTTTAATCACAGTTTCAATTTCATTACTTGTGATTGGTCTGTTCATATTTTCTGTTTCTTCCTGGTTCAGTCTTGGAAGGTTATACCTTTCTAAGAATTTGTCCATTTCTTCTAGGTTGTCCATTTTATTTGCATAGAGTTGCTTGTCATAGTCTCTTAGGATGCTTTGTATTTCTGCGGTGTCTATTGTAACGTCTCCTTTTTCATTTCTAATTTCATTGATTTGAGTCCTCTCCCTCTTTTTCTTGATGAATCTGGCTAATGGCTTATCAATTTTGTTTATCTTCTCAAAGAACCAGCTTTTAGTTTTACTGATCTTTGCTATTGTTTTCTTTGCTTCTATTTCATTTATTTCCACTCTGATCTTTATGATTTCTTTCCTTCTGCTAACTTTGGGTTTTGTTTGTTCTTCTTTCTCTAGTTTCTTCAGGTGTAAGGTTAGATTGTTTACTTGAGATTTTTGTTTCTTTAGGTAGGCTTGTATAGCTATAAACTTCCCTCTTAGAACTGCTTTTGCTGCATCCCATAGGTTTTGGGTCGTCGTGTTTTCATTGTCATTTGTCTCTGGGTATTTTTTGATTTCCTCTTTGATTTCTTCAGTGGTCTCTTGGTTATTTAGTAACGTATTGTTTAACCTCCATGTGTTTGTGCTTTTTACGTTTTTTGCCCTGTAATTCCTTTCTAATCTCATAGCGTTGTGGCCAAAAAAGATGCTTGATATGATTTCAATTTTCTTAAATTTACTGAGGCTTGATTTGTGACCCAAGATGTGATCTATCCTGGAGAATGTTCCACGCACACTTGAGAAGAACATGTAATCTGCTGTTTTTGGATGGACTGTCCTATAAATGTCAATTAAATCTATCTGGTCTATTCTGTCATTTAAAGCTTCTGTTTCCTTATTTAGTTTCATTTTGGATGATCTGTCCATTGGTGTAAGTAGGTGTTAAAGTCCCCCACTATTATTGTGTTACTGTCAATTTCCTCTTTTATAGCTGTTAGCAGTTGCCTTATGTATTGAGGTGCTCCTATGTTGGATGCATATATATTTATAATTGTTATATCTTCTTCTTGGATTGATCCCTTGATCATTATGTAGTGTCCTTCCTTGTCTCTTGTAACATTCTTTATTTTAAAGTCTATTTTATCTGATATGAGTATAGCTACTCCAGCTTTCTTTTGATTTCCATTTGCATGGAATATCTTTTTCCATCCCCTCACTTTCAGTCTCTATGTGTCCCTAGGTCTAAAGTGGGTCTCTTGTAGACAGCATATATATGGGTCTTGTTTTTGTATCCATTCAGCAAGCCTGTGTCTTTTGGTTGGAGCATTTAATCCATTCACGTTTAAGGTAATTATCCATATGTATGTTCCTATGACCATTTTCTTAATTGTTTTGGGTTTGCTTTTGTGGGTCCTTTTCTTCTCTTGTGTTTCCCACTTAGATAAGTTCCTTTAGCATTTGTTGTAGAGCTGGTTTGGTGGTGCTGAATTCTCTTCGCTTTTGCTTGTCTGTAAAGCTTTTGATTTCTCCATCAAATCTAAATGAGATCCTTGCCGGGTAGAGTAATCTTGGTTGTAGGTTCTTCCCTTTCATCACTTTAAGTATATCATGCCACTCCCTTCTGGCTTGTAGAGTTTCTGCTGAGAAATCAGCTGTTAACCTTATGGGAGTTCCCTTGTATGTTATTTGTCATTTTTCCCTTGCTGCTTTCAATAATTTTTCTTTGTCTTTAATTTTTGCCACTTTGATTACTATGTGTCTCGGCGTGTTTCTCCTTGGGTTTATCCTGTATGGGACTCTCTGTGCTTCCTGGACTTGGGTGGCTATTTCCTTTCCCTTGTTAGGGAAGTTTTCGACTATAATCTCTTCAAATATTTCCTCTGGTCCTTTCTCTCTCTCTTCTCCTTCTGGGTCCCCTATAATGCGAATGTTGTTGCATTTAATGTTGTCCCAGAGGTCTCTTAGGCTGTCTTCATTTCTTTTCATTCTTTTTTCTTTAGTCTGTTCCGCAGCAGTGAATTCCACCATTCTGTCTTCCAGGTCACTTATCCGTTCTTCTGCCTCAGTTATTCTGCTAATGATTCCTTCTAGTGTAGTTTTCAGTTCAGTTATTGTATTGATCATCTCTGTTTGTTTGTTCTTTAATTCTTCTAGGTCTTTGTTAATCATTTCTTGCATCTTCTCAATCTTTGCCTCCATTCTTATTCCGAGGTCCTGGATCATCTTCACTATCATTATTCTGAATTCTTTGTCTGGAAGGTTGCCTATCTCCACTTCATTTAGTTGTTTTTCTGGGGTTTTTTCTTGTTCCTTCATCTGGTACATAGCCCTCTGCCTTTTCATCTTGTCTATCTTTCTGTAAATGTGGTTTTTGTTCCACAGGCTGCAGGATTGTAGTTTTTCTTGCTTCTGCTGTCTGCTCTCTGGTGGTTGAGGCTATCTAAGAAGCTTGATGGGAGGCTCTGGTGGTGGGTAGTGCTGACTGTTGCTGTGGCGGTCAGAGCTCTGTAAAACTTTAATCCTCTTGACTGTTGATGGGTGGGGCTGGGTTCCCTCCCTGTTGGCTGTTTTGCCTGAGGCAACCCAACACTGGAGCCTACCTGGGCTCTTGTTGGGGCTAATGGCAGACTCTGGGAGGGCTCACGCCAAGGAGTACTTCCCAGAACCTCCACTGCCAGTTTCCTTGTCCCCACGGTGAAACAGAGCCAGCCCCCGCCTCTGCAGGAGACCCTCCAACACTAGCAGGTAGGTCTGGTTCAGTCTCCCCCAGGGTCACTGCTCCTTCCCCCGGGTCCTGATGCGCACACTATTCTGTGTGCGCCCTCCAAGAGTGGGGTCTATGTTTCGCCCAGTCCTGTCGAAGTCCTGCAATCAGTTCCCACTAGGCTTCGAAGTCTGATTCTCTATGAATTCCTCCTCCCGTTGCCGGACCCCCAGGTTGGGAAGCCTGGCGTGGGGCTCAGAACCTTCACTCCAGTGGGTGGACTTCCGTGATATAAGTGTTTGCCAGTCTGTGAGTCACCCACTCAGCAGTTATGGGATTTGATTTTACTCTGATTGCGCCCCTCCTACCATCTCACTGTGGCTTCTCCTCTGTCCTTGGACATGGGGTATCCTCCTTGGTGAAGTCCAGTGTCTTCCTGTCGATGATTGTCCAGCAGCCAGTTGTGATTCTGGTGCTCTCACAAGAGGGAGTGAGAGCACGTCCTTCTACTCCGCCATCTTGGTTAATCTCATCTCCCACTTGTTTTTTTATATTTCTTTTCTAATTATAAGAAGCCCCAATATAATACTTAGGTAATAACTATACCATATATATATATATATAACTGAAAACATAAACTTTGACCTCCATGTGTAAAAAAATAGTTAATTAAGAAGGACTAAATTCACAATAGCTGTAAGGTAGAAGTTATTGAATGCTTACTATATACTAGGCAACATGCTGAGTGTTTTATTACTTTGTTTTTGAGACACGAACTATTATTTTGCCATTTTCACGGATGAGTAAAGTGAAATTCAGAAGAGCTAGGCAACTCGCTGAAGCACATTCAAACTAGACGTGAAGTCAGGATTTGAAACCAGGTAGCCTTGCTCATAGGTAGATGCACAACACTGGGAAGAGTTTGCTTTTCAATAGCCTAGGTATAGATATATTACAGCAAACTGAAAATGACATGCAAAAATAATTCTCAAGTCAACTCCTGTGTGGCTTCAGGCAATGTTCCCAAACTGTGTTCCCTTGAGATCTTAATAAGCATTCTGGACAGAAATGTCTTGTCATCAAATATGCTTGTAAAATAGCCTACTGCCTCCCCTCCTTGGCTACTCATATTTCATATTTTGAGTCTTGAAGAGTTCTTTTTAAAAAGCATTAAGTAAAAGTGATTACATTTCTCAAGCCAGTACTATTAATGAGATTTTTCTTTTAAATTGTGGCTCCAAATTGGAAATAGACTCAAAAGAATAAGAATGGCATTCCAAAATAAATCAATGGAGCAGAAACTATAATCTCCTTTTAGATAATAACAGTACCAATAATAAAATAATAATAATAAAAATAACCAAAATATAGTGATCATTTACACCTGATAAGCTCTGATGTGAGAGGGCCTTACGTGCTCCAAGGCCATTCTTCTCAGTGTGTGTCTGGAGGAGCAGCAGCGTCCTCACTGAGAATCTTGCTAAAAATAAAGCCCATGAGGCTTCATCCCAGACAGACAGAATTTGAATCTACTTTTTAACATAATGCCCAGGTGATTTGTATGCTCAATCTTATTTTGGAAGCACTGACTAAAGTTGCTCTTTCTTAGGTTTGAGATGAATAGAATCACCTGGAGAACTGTTTGAAAATGTGTGTTTCTGGGTTCTACCTTCAGAGGTCTTTAATTATGTCTGGGCAGGACAAAGAAGTTACCATTTTCAACAAGTGGCCCAGGTGATTCCTAAGTAGCTGTTGGCCAGGGTCCCCTTTGACAGTGCACCAGGGTTAAGGCTTCATTAGTCTTGGGTGCAGGAAGGAGGAAAGGTTCAAGTGTACTGAATTCTTAGGTATTCAAGTTACTCTGATGCCACCATCCTTGGAAAGAAGGGGTTTCTCAGTTTCATTATCCCAAATTGCCCGTGAGCGCCTTCATCCACTATCATGGTTTTAATGACTACGTGTATGCCAATGACTCCCAAATCTCTGCTTAGATGACTCCTCTAGCTTCAGACTGTTACATCTAAACACCTGTGAAACAAGTCTCTTTAGTGGTTTATGGGTCCCATAAGCTCATTATCTTCACTGTACTTCCTGCCTTTTTTGAGGGCACTACTCTCAATAATGTAAGTATGAAACTGGGAGTTATCACAGAACTTTCCCCTCCCAGGCTGCACCCTGCCCCCCAACACAATCACCCAATCCTGCTGATATGACTTTCTATTTCTCAAATTCATTTCCTCCTTTCCATTTCTACTCTCATTGTTTTAGTTACAATCATTTCTCCACTGGATAACTTCAAAATCCTTCTAATTGGTCCCCCTAACACTAATCTCATCATCTTTGAATTCATCCTCCCTAAAATAGTCAGAAGGCAATAAATATTCAAATTCAACTGTCTCTTTTCTCACATAAAATTCCTTTAAACTTATCATTGTCCTTGAGCTAAACCCAGAGTTTCCAAATAGGGCACGCCCTGCCTTTATAAACTGGCATTCACAATCCTTTTTACCCCTCAAGCCTTACCACTTTATCAGCATCAGCACCAAGCATCTTGAGTTTTTTGCACACATAAGGTTATTTGTCTTTTAGTCAGTGCCTCAGCTCATATACTTTTCAAACTTAAAACCCCACTTTTACACATTTGCCTACTTTGTGTTTCTTTTCTTTAAGAGTCAAATTTGAATATCAACTCCTTCACAAATCTTCTCTGACTTGGTTTTGAAACCCTGACATTTTATTTTTTTAATTTAATTTTATTTATTTTTTCACACAGCATGTTCTTATTAGTCATCCATTTTATACACATCAGTGTATACATGTCAATCCCAATCACCCAATTCATCGCACCCCCCCACCCCCCGCTGCTTTCCCCCCTTGGTGTCCATACGTTTGTTCTCTACATCTGTGTCTCTATTTCTGTCCTGCGAACCGGTTCATCTGTACCATTTTTCTAGGTTCCACGTATAGCGTTAATATACGATATTTGTTTTAGAGACGTGGATGGATCTAGAGACTGTCATACAGAGTGAAGTAAGTCAGAAAGAGAAAAACAAATATGAAACCCTGACTTTTGAACTTTCAAACCAAAATTAATGAAAGAGCTCGTTACACTGGAGATTGCATCAAGATTTTATGCTTACTAGCTGTGCAACCCATCACAATTTAATTAATCAGCCTAGCTGTGCAATATTTAACAATCTAACTAATCATACCTGTGCTTTAGTTTTCTTCTTAAAGAATGTGAAGATATTTGTATCTTCAGCACAGATTTACTGTGAGGAAACAGTGTTGTAGTCAAAATAAAGTACAGTTAGGTCTTTTCCTCGCCCAAAGTACACAATAAATACAAACTGGTACTATTATCATATTATCCTTATTATTTTATTGAAATTATCAGTTTGGGCTGTGTATCTCCAGATATCCTTATTCCAGGAAACCTTTCTCTCTCCTCGTCCTCTCACTCTCTTTCCCTCTCCTTCTCTTCCCATATTTAGCTCAGTCTTTATACTTAAAAAGTGCTCAATAAATGTGTTTAAGTGAACTGAATAAGAATATTCCCAAGACTCAAAAAACCAAAATCACCAGTGCTGGTAATCAGAAGATTTCAGGAGGTTAACAATGGATTTTAAGTAAATTTAATTCTACTGATGATTGAATCAAGACAGCTGAACAGTGCTGATACCCATATAACTATGGTGTATTCAAGGTTCATTTTTCATGGTTGTGTAAGTAAAAATTATATGATGTTCTTCAGTTAAAATGTATGTCAACTTCCATGATATTTTACTAGCCCCAAGAGGTAGAAAGTTATCTCCCCTGGACAGAAGACAAAACCGAAGTTCACACTGGCTAAGGAGTTTCTCCAAAACAAAGCTAATAAATAACAGAGCTAGAAATGTAACTTAATCTCTGAATCTCAAGTTCTTGCACCCATGCCAGACTGCAGACTGGTAGAGTCTGACCCCAACTGCTAGTCAATTATATTCAAGTTTCTTTTCTCAGAATTTTGGTATAATAAATATGTAACTTGAGAAATTGATGTTTTAAAACATACATATGTTGCTAATTCTGTTATAGCCAAGTGATGCAATGATTACATTTCATTTATTTGTGATTATGCATTCTCATACCTCTAATAAAAACATGATAGGAAATTTTCAAATTTGTGCCTTACACACCCACCCAAAAAACGCTGCACTTTGAATATTTATTTCCAATGCTGTGAATCACACCATCTCTAATGAGTATCTTCAAAATTCACAGTTCCCAGATTATTAGTTATATCCCTACCACGAGAATAACTTCAGAATTATATTCTTTTCTCACCCACCCATGAACATTCCCTACATACAAAAATCAGACACCAGAACAAAAAAAAATATCATCTTTGTTTTTCTGAAGGGTTTGGAAATTCCAATTTTTCACCAGCTATTAAGTTAAAAAGTATAAAGATAGGAAAGCCCTTAAAATGTAAGGCAGATTCTCTACCAATCAACCATGATTCACTAAATCCTGTACATGTACTGCTTGATCTCTAGGCAAGTTGCTTTCATAATTCTCCCTTTTCTGAGGATCACTGAAACCCAGAATGTAATCCTAAGCAACGATTTGCACAATTAGTGCCCCCAGGAAAACTCAGTGCAACCCTATTACCCACTTTAGACATAGAAACCCTGACCAGGAAAATTTCATGAGACCATATTAAAGCCTCCTTACCTCATAAATGTATGATGTTTCAGAGAAGGCTTAGAACATAACCCCCAAATACTGCACTATGCACAAAAGTAAGGATTAAAGGCAGCCACTAAGACAGGCTCTCTCGCTGAGGAGGTTATGATCTGCAGTTAGACAGATGTGGCCAAAAATACTTTCTAATATTGCCTGAACTGACTCAGTGATACAGAGTGACCATTTTCAGTCCAAAGCTCTCTAGAAAATTCTCAATTATGTTTATTCATAAAGTCATTTAATATATGATGGAAGAAGAGGTTTTCTTGGCGTTCTATGTATAGTATCATGGATATATTTCAGACTTTTGTGGCTTTTCATCTTAAAGTTCAGTTAGCTCTTTTCATGAAGAGTGTAAATTCCATTCAGCCCTGAATACAAAGTTAGCATTTTCAGATAAGGATTCTTGAATTACCCATCTACCTAAATAATTTAAACCTTTGAATTTTGCAAAATTTTTACAATTGTTTTCCTCGAACTGGTTTTGCATACTTAAAAAGTATAAGTGTAGCTTCAAATGACCAGACAAGTGTAGGACCTGGTCAATTTGATGCAATGAGGCTTAGAAGACAAATTCTTCGCTTATGTGTGCTTAATCAGGACATTAATTGTAATAATGCCTTCAGTTTATATCTTTAGTTTTTGTTGTTTTGTGAGTATATTTCTAACCTCTAAACTCTGAATCTACATTTTATGCTATGTATTCTGACATATACACTATATACCAGATGTGTCATTATATTACCACCAAACATTAAAATGAAGCAAACTCCACACTTCCAAAAACATGCTTTCATTTTCAACCAGGTTTTCCAATAATTCAGTTTTATATTGATTTTTTTAATAAAATCAAATTTTGATTTTTTTGCCAAATTTTGATTATAACAAATAAAATATATCAATGATTTTATACATGTTCAGGAAATGCAGTAGAAATTTTGAAGATATTTTAGTAAACTTAAATATATTAGTTTGCTGGCATAATGTCAAATATTAAACAAGAATTATTAATATGATATAGATTTTATTATATCACTGTCTGTCACTTTAATGACTCATTATGCAAAGAGAAAAGCCACTATTTGTTTATCATTTTAGGATAATTTTGAGGTGACAGCTTTCAGTTTGTTCTTGAAATTTTTTTCACAGAAAAACTTTCTTAACTTTCATTGCCTATGAAAGTCAGTAAATTATCATTAAATTATTTCTATTTTCTGTAACATAATATTAGAAGATATGGTTAAAAGGAGAAAATTTAGCCACTTGTTCTGTTTATCATTTATGACTTCCTACTACAGCTATAGACTACAGTGTCCTCCAGAGAAACAGAAGCAATAGGATATAAGGATTTATATAAAGAGATTTAGTATAAAGGACTGGCTCATATAATTATGGAACCTGAGAAGTCACATGTCTACAAGCTGAGGCCAGTAGTATAGTCTGAAGGAAGGTCTGAGAGCCAGAGAGCGGATGGTGTAGATTCCAGATAAAGTCTGAAGGCCTGAGAACCAGGAATGCTGAGGGAAGGAGAAGATCAATGTCCCAGCTCAAGTAGTCAGGCAGAGAAAGGGCAAATTCTCCCTTCCTCCATCCTTTTCTTCTATTCAGGCTCTCAATGGATTGATGCACATTGGAGAGGGCAATCCACTTTGCTCAGTCTGTTGATTCAAATGCTAATCTCTTCAAGAAACATCCTCACAGATACACACAGAAAGAATGTTTAAACCAATATCTGGGCATCCTGTGATCCAGTAAACTTGAAACATAAAATTAACTATCACAATATTCAAATTAACATCTTGGAGTGTAGTACAACTTTTCTTGCAGAATTTATAAATTAAACTGTTACTTTTGGAGTCGCTGATTTAAAATAAATGTTCATCCTAAAATCACCTGCTATTTTATTACACTAATGTATTTTTAGGAGATAGATACATTATCATTTCAATGGTCATAATAGGTTGATTAAATACAGAGGAAAACTTTGACCCAGAATAGAACTATGTGTGTTAGTGTTTACATATGTGAATGTTTTGTTTAGATAGGTTTCTATCAAAGAATTTGAAAAGTAACCAGCAAGCAATTTACAGTAATGGTACTGCAATTTTATTTCATAACAATGCTGATGAGTCCTAATCTTGACAGAGAACAAACACCTGATGGAGAAAAAAAGACTTCAGTCTAATACTCAATTTCTTATTGACTTCTTTGCTGTGATTGTCTACAGGATGAATAGAGTCTCATATATATTCCGTTGCCACAGAGATCTACTCTGCTGTGTAATTGGTCACATGGACATATTTATAATGGACGACATACCGAGGATTTAAGAACATTGGCCTAGAAACTAAAATGTCTTACTAGTAACTGATAGAGAAAAGTGAAATCCAGAAGTTGATATACTGCCTCCTTAATAATGAAAATGATTTTGGACACTGGGCTTCGAATGAAACTAAAAATATGGACCTCGTTCGGCTACAAATAATGTTCAGTTTAACCATACATTATGGTTTTTGCATGTATTGAAAGTATTTAAAAATCAACTTATGGTTGCTTAAACCTATTACTCCAATTTTCATGAAAGCTTTGCTGATTTTGCCAAAGAGTTCACTTTTAGTTTATAGGTAAGATAGCTATAGGGGAAAAAAGGAAGTTTATGATGTCTTTATTCATTTTAGTAATATAGCTATTATCTTGTGATAGTTTATATCAAAAATTATGTTTATCCCATTTACTTTGCATGACTTCTAAGATCTTTGTAATGTCTCTGTGAGCTACAAAAAGGCAAGGATTACTATCAATATTTTACAGGTAAGAAAAGAAAGACAGTGTTCCTATTATTTGTCTAAATGTTTTAACACTGGGTTCTAAATGAAAAACCAAGTCTCTTCACTGAAAGATCTCTGTACACCACACTAAAATAATGATTCTGGGCTTCCCTGGTGGCGCAGTGGTTGAGAATCTGCCTGCCAATGCAGGGGACACGGGTTCGAGCCCTGGTCTGGGAAGATCCCACATGCCGCGGAGCAACTGGGCCCGTGAGCCACAACTACTGAGCCTGCGCGTCTGGAGCCTGTGCTCCGCAACAAGAGAGGCCGCGATAGTGAGAGGCCCGCGCACCGCGATGAAGAGTGGCCCCCCCTTGCCACAACTAGAGAAAGCCCTCGCACAGAAACGAAGACCCAACACAGCCAAAAATAAATAAATAAATAAATTTTAAAATAATAATAATAATGATTCAGATATATATATATATTTATATATATATATATTTTTTAATGTGACCATATAACTCTTTACTCTGTACCCTAGACTGCTATGGAAACATCATGCAATCAAAGCTTGGCTAATAAGGTGATTTTCCCCAGAAGTCTGAACTGTGAGTGAGCAAGGCAAAGACAAATGAAGAATTCCAGGTTTGTCCACTGTGCCAGCATCCAGCAGGATGCAGGAGGACCATTGTTGGAGCCACCCTTAAGCAGACTGCTCCTGCAGATGATACAGTCCATATTCTGTTGCCTATCTTAGACCCTGAGCATTTTCTGAGCCTTGCTCTTCAGACTTCCAGCAATGCTATAAGCTAGCATATAAAACTCTAGCAAATTGTATATCAGCCTAAGTTAAGAGGGGTTGATTTCTGAATTAGGTTAGAAGATCTTGACCAGTGCACCAGGAGAGCACAAAATTGACTACTTCAGTAGAAATAAGGACAGCAAATTGAGGGGCAAGGTATACGGGCTCCAGTTTTGAAATTTCTACTTAGTACCTGTGCAAAATCTTGCCAAGTAATACACATTCTTGTTGCATTCCTTCTACAGTTAAAATGAAAGCACTTGGTTAATGATCTCTAAGGTACTTCCCATATCCAAGATTCTATAACTGTACGATTTCTTTTGGCATGAAGACAGTGAGCCAAAGACAATGAATTAGAGGAAATAGAAATGGATCAAGCCTTAAAAACAATTTAACCCAACTCACAAGTCAGCTCAGTCTCTCACTAAATTTAAGGTGCTTTTCATCCACTCAACCTGTCTATTAAAAGGTAGAATAAACTCTCTCTTGAGAGCTATTACAGATATAAAGACTAGATAGTTTTCTATATACCATGTTAGATATTCAAATAAAATTTGTCATTCACATCACCAAAAAAAGAACAAAAAAGTGAAAATGAAGCAGACTTAAAAGGGACCCAGGTATTGGGTTTAGAAAACATAGTTCTTAAAAAAAAACCGTAATACGTATGTTCCAGAGAATAAATGACAAGACAAAAATTCCACTAACCATAATCTTTAAAAAAAATTAACTATATTAATTAAATGGAATATCTAAAAGGAAAATAGAAGTCTGTAATTGAAAATAACTAAATAGATGGGTTTAGATGCAGATTTGACACAGCAGAAGAAAATGTTAGTGATGTGGCAAATAGATCAGTAGAAAATAAGCAGGATATGGGTTGAAAAGAGGAAGGGGTGGAAAATATAACAAACATTTGGGGCTAAACCACATTTAAATTGAGTCCCAGGAAGGAATATTGACAGAGAATAGGGAAGAAGCAATAGCTGAAAATTTCCCTCACAAATTAAGAATTCAAGAAATACAAAAAAAACACAAAAAGGTGTTTTGTCGTTGCTGTTGTTGTTTTGATTGAAAAATGGCTGACTTCCCACGACTAAGATAAAATATCACACACACACACCACACACATACACACAGATATGAATTTCTTTAAAAAGAGAATTTTGCATAAAACACAGATGTAAGTATTTGTGCCAGTGTTCTGAAATCTTGATATTGTGTCCAGACTGTATGTTTTTTCCACAGCATGGAATGGTACATATGAGGATTATTTAAGAAAATGAAAACTTGTTTTTAACTTGAAAAAAGAAAAAGAATTTTGCTACATGGTGTTTATCTAAAGTATTTGAAAACTTATGTCCACACCAAAACCTACACACAGATGTTTATAGAAAGAAGCTTTACTCATAATTGCCAAAACTTAGAAGCAACCGAGATATATTTCAGTGAGTAAATGAATAAATGAATTGTGGTACATCTAACAATAGAATATTATTCAGAACTGAAAATAAATGAGCTATCATGCCATGAAAAGACATGGAGGAATCATATTTCTAAGTGAAGAAGCCAATTTGAAAAGGCTACATACTATATGATTCTCGCTATATGACATTCTGGAAAAGGCAAAACTATGGAGACAGTAAAAAGGTAAGTGGTTGCCAGGAGCTAGGGGAGAGGTAGGGATGAACAGGTAGAGCACAAAGCATGTGTAGGGCAGTGAAACTATTCTGTAATTTACTATAATGGTAGATACATGTCATTGTATATACTTTTTTATTGGGGTATAGTTGCTTTACAATGTTGTGTTAGTTTCTGCTGTACAACGAAGTTATTAATCAGGTATACATACACATATATGCCCTCCCTCTTGGACCTCCCTCCCACCCGCTCCATCCCACCCATCTAGGTCACCACAG
Source organism: Balaenoptera physalus (assembly GCF_965194825.1). Taxonomy (NCBI): domain Eukaryota; kingdom Metazoa; phylum Chordata; class Mammalia; order Artiodactyla; family Balaenopteridae; genus Balaenoptera; species Balaenoptera physalus. The sequence goes on from NC_138884.1 coordinate 96,679,667, forward strand.
AGCACCAAGCTGAGCTCTCTGTGCTATATAGCAGGTTCCCACTAGCTATCTGTTTTACACATGGTAGTGTATATATGTCAATCCCAAATTCCCAATTCATCCCACCCCCCATTACCCCCACCGTGTCCACACATTCATTCTCTACATCTGCATCTCTATTCCTGACCTGCAAATAGGTTCATCTGTACCATTTTTCTAGATTGCACATATATGCGTTAATATACGATATTTGTTTTTCTCTTTCTGACTTACTTCACTCCTTATGACAGTCTCTAGGTCCATCCTCATCTCTACAAATGACCCAATTTCATTCCTTTTTATGGCTGAGTAATATTCCATTGTATATATGTACCACATCTTCTTTATCCATTCATCTTTCAATGGATATTTAGGTTGCTTCCATGTCCCGGCTATTGTAAATAGTGCTGCAATGAACACTGGGGTGCATGTGTCTTCTCGAACTATGGTTTTCTCAGGGTATATGCCCAGTAGTGGGATTGCTGGGTCATATGATAGTTCTATTTTTAGTTGTTTAAAGAACCCTCCATACTGTTCTCCACAGGGCTGTATCAATTTACATTCCCACCAACAGTGTAAGAGGGTTCCCTTTTCTCCACTCTCTCTCCAGCATTTATTGTTTGTAGATTTTTTGATGATGGCCATTCTGACCTGTGTGAAGTGATACCTCACTGTAGTTTTGATCTACATTTCTCTAATGATTAGTGACATTGAGCATCTTTTCAGGTGCCTCTTGGCCATCTGTATGTTTACTTTGGTGAAATGTCTATTTAGGTCTTCTGCCCATGTTTGGATTGGGTTGTTTATTTTTTTTGATATTGAGCTGCATGAGCTGCTTGTATATTTTGGAGATTAATCCCTTGTCAGTTTCTTCATTTGCAAATATTTTCCCCCATTCTGAGGGCTGTCTTTTCATCTTGTTTATGGCTTCCTTTGCTGTCCAAAAGCTTTTAAGTTTAATTAGGTCCCAATTTGTTTATTTTTGTTTTTATTTTCATTACTCTAGGAGGTGAGTCAAAAAAGATCTTGCTGTGATTTATGTCCAAGAGTGTTCTTCCTATATTTTCCTCCAGGAGTTTTATAGTGTCCGGTCTTACATTTAGGTCTTTAATCCATTTTGAGTTTATTTTTGTGTATGTTAGGGATTTTTCAAATTTCATTCTTTTACATGTAGCTGTCCAGTTTTCCCAGTACCACTTATTGAAGAGGCTGTCTTTTCTTCATTGTATATTCTTGCCTCCTTTGTCATAGATTAGGTGACCATAGGTGAGTGGGTTTATCTCTGGGCTTTCTATCCTGTTCCACTGATCTATATTTCTGTTTTTACACCATTATCATACTGCCTTTTTTTTTTTTTTGCTGTTACATTTAGGATTTTATTCATGTTGCTCTTATTATAAGTGACAGGAAAGCCAGCTGAAAATTTCTTAAGCAAAAATGAAAACTTTTTGTTCCTGAAACTAACACAATATTGTAAATCAACTATACTTCAATTTTTTAAAAAAAGGAATACTGTCTCCTCCAGCTCCTTTTTTCTTTCTCAAGATTGCTTTGGCTATTCGGGGTCTTTCATGTTTCCATACAAATTGTAAAGGTGTTTGTCCTAATTGTGTGAAAAATGCCATTGGTAATTTGATAGGGATTGCATTGAATCTGAAGATTGCTTTGGGTAGTATAGTCATTTTCACAGTGTTGATTCTTCCAATCCAAGAACATGGTATATATCTCTCCATCTGTTTGTGTCATCTTTGATTTCTTTCATCACCGTCTTACAGTTTTCTGAGTACAGGTCTTTTACCTCCTTAGGTAGGTTTTTTTTTTTTTTTTTTTTTTTTTCCTTAGGTAGGTTTATTCCTAGGTATTTTATTATTTTTGTTGCGATGGTAAATGGGATTGTTTCCTTAATTTTTCTTTCTTATCTTTCATTGTTAGTGTATAGGAATGCAAGAGATTTCTGTGCATTAATTTTGTACCCTGCAACTTTACCAGATTCATTGATTAGCTCTAGCAGTTTTCTGTTGGCATCTTTAGGATTTTCTATGGGTAGTATCATGCCAGTGATACTGTCAAACAGTGACAGTTTTACTTCTTCTTTTCCAATTTGGATTCCTTTCATCTCTTTTTCTTCTCTGATTGCCATGGCTAGGACTTCCAAAACTATGTTGAATAATAGTGGCAAGAGTGGATATCCGTGGCTTGTTCCTGATCTTAGAGGAAATGCTTTCAGTTTTTCACCATTGAGAATGATGTTTGCCGTGGGTCTGTCAATTATGGCCTTTATTATGTTGACGTGGCTTCCCTCTACGCCCACTTTCTGGAGAGTTTTTATCATAAATGGGTGTTGGATTTTGTCAGAAGCTTTTTCTGCATCTATTGAGATGATCATATGGTTTTTATTCTTTAATCTGTTAATATGGTGTATCACATCGACTGGTTCGTGTATATTGAAGAATCCTTGCATCCCTGGGTTAAGTGCCACTTGATCACGGTGTATGATCCTTTTAATGTGTTGTTGGATTCTGTTTGCTAGTATTTTGTTGAGGACTTTTTAGTCTACGTTCATCAGTGATATTGGTCTGTAATTTAATTTTTTTTTGTGATATCTTTGTCTGGTTTTTGTATCAGGGTAATCAGAGAAGAAATGAAATAGAAATGAAGAAAACAATAGCAGAGATCAATGAAACTAAAAGTTAGTTCTTTGAGAAGGTAAAGAAAATTGATAAACCTTTAGCTAGACTCATCAAGAAAAAAAGGGAGAGGATTCAAATCAATAAAACTAGAAATGAAAAAGGAGAAATTACAACTGATACCACAGAAATACAAATGATCATAAGAGACTACTATAAACAACTATATGCCAATAAAATGGACAACCTGAAAAAAATGGACAAATTCTTAGAAAGGTGCAACCTTCCAAGACTGAACCAGGAAGAAATAGAAAATATAAACAAACCAATCACAAGTAACGAAATTGAAACTGCAATTAAAAATCTTCCAACAAACAAAAGTCCAGTATCACATGGCTTCACAGGCGAATTCTACCAAACATTTAGAGAAGAGGTAACACCCATCCTTCTCAAACTCTTCCAAAAAATTGCAGAGGAAGGAACACTTCCAAGCTCATTTTACGAGGCCACCATCACCCTGGTACCAAAGCCAGACAAAGGTGTATATTTTTTTAAAAAAACAGAATCTGATTTCTCAACAAAAACAATGAAATCCAAAAGACAATTGCATGACATTTTAAAGTGCTGGAAAAAATTGCTAAGTTAGAAATCTTTCTCAGGAAACAGTATGTAGAATGATGGCAAAATAAAGGTGATTCTAGATGAATAAAAATCTGATATAGGGGCTTCCCTGGTGGCGCAGTAGTTGAGAATCTGCCTGCCAATGCAGGGAACACGGGTTCGAGCCCTGGTCTGGGAAGATCCCATATGCCGCGGAGCAACTAGGCCCATGAGCCACAGCTACTGAGCCTGCGCGTGTGGAGCCTGTGCTCCGCAACAAGAGAGGCCACGATAGTGAGAGGCCCGCGCACCGTGATGAAGAGTGGCCCCCGCTCGCCACAACTAGAGAAAGCCCTCACACAGAAACGAAGACCCAGCACAGCCAAAAAAAAAAAAAATTAATTAATTAAAAAAAAAAAAAATCTGATATAATTTGTCACCAGCCAATCTACCCAAAGAATTACTTTAGGATCTCTTCAGGCAGAAGCAAAATGACTCTAGGTAGATACATGAAAATGTAGGAAAAAATAAAAAGCAAAAATAAAAGGTTAACATGTGTATGAATATAACTGAACATTGACTACAAAAATGATAATAATGCCTCTAAAAATGAAATAAAATATGTGTGAGATTAAAATCATGACTATAGTAAACAAAAAACAGGAGAGGTGCAAATGGAGTTAAGTATTACAATTTCCTAGAATTATCTACAAAGTGGTAAAAGTACTATTTTATATTAAGACAAAATATGCCAAGGATACAAGTTGCAATGTTTAGGCTAACCCTTAAAAACAACAGTTAAATAATGTAAGCCTTACACGCTAATTGAGAGGAATAATGAAATAATAATGACAAATATAACCTCAATTAATTAATCCAAACAAGACAAGAAAGATGAGAATAAGGGACATAATACATGTGAAACAAATAAAAAATGAAAAGAAAGATGGTAGATCAAAACCCAATATATCAGTGACTTCACTGATAGTAAATGGACTATCACAATTAAGTGAAAATATTGTCAGACATGATTAAAAAGAAATGTTCCTTACAAGAGTCACACTTGACAGATGACAGAAAGGTTAAAGTAAAATGACTAAAAAATCAAAAAGGAAGTAAGAAGTGTCAAAGAAGTGCAATCAGATCCATTCAAATGACAATGTCATTACTGTGTTGTCTTGGGGTCCTGAGATGGACTAGTCCTAAATTTGGGGAAGTAGGGGTAGGAACTTACGTTCCTCATGGATGGGAAAGAACTTCTATTCCACTGTCCAGGAGAGCACTCTGCCTCTAATAAACTACAACTGGTCTTCATTTGTCTGGTTGGGCAAAGGAAAGAACTCACATTGCTCAGTCTCTGACTTTTCCAGTGACTCTGCAGTAAGCAGTTCTGCCAAAGATAGTGAGGGTGAAAGTGGGGGAGAGCAGTGATTCGGAAGCACATTGTCCACTGGTCCAAGTCTCAGTCTCTAATTAGTTTTATTCTTAATGAAATCCATACATTGATCTCTATCTATCTGCTCCTCATGACTAATTTGTCAATCGGTTCAAAGCTCTAGAGTGATTTAAGAGGGAGACAAATGATGAATCTCCAACCTGCACATAATAAGTAGGTGTGAAAGTTCTCAGGGAAAATGCACCTATTTTTAATTTTTATTTCAGTTCCACAAACATACGCTCATGCACACAGTAAAACATGCCTGCTCCTTTATAAATGAAATAAGATTAAATTACTATCAAGCGCCACATTTATAGGAAAGAAAATAAATTGTAGGGCAGCCTGAGCAAGTTCATATCAACTCTGGTAGGATCTGTTCCCTGCACCCTCTTGACATCCTTTAGGGAATTAACCTAGGGAGGATCTGAGGTACGAACTGCATGAATGAATGTTAAGACTTGGTCAAGGCACAGCCTCCAATTGATTAACTGCCAGCAATTAGCCTTTGATAATCCATACTAGTGAAAGATGAACAAATATACAAATCTAGTTTCAGAACATAGGAGAGCCAAGACTTTCTTGCTATATTCACCTTCTCAATTGGTCTGAGATTAAGCAAGAACATGGAAAATATTTTCTAGAAAGGTTCCTAAATTTTGGCAAATAAACAAAGTTTTCTTTTACTTTCTGAAATAAAGTATACCTAATAGAAACCATTTATTATTTTATTAGTAGTAGCACTTCTGACATTCTTTCTCCTAGTTTCTTCAAATTTTTTCCTATAATTGAGATTCTCATTGTTAAGTGAGTCTTTAGACTCTGCATGCCCTTCTTAATTACAGTTGTTCTTTCTTTTTAATGTTTGGCTTTTTAAAAATCTTATTACTTATTATTACCAATCACCCATATTTAATGATATACACAAAAGTACCTTACACTTTTACTTTTTGATACCTTAGACTTAATGATATGCAATTGTTTGATATTCCTTTTTGTAGAGATGTGTCACTGTTCTCAGTTAGAGCTATTTTGAACTAGCTTTCATCTTTTAGCATTTAAAGGATCTAAGTCCTATGTAGCTTGTTGTATTTTTCTTTATTATTTACTCTTTCTCCCATGTTAATGTCATCCATTGAAATTTCTGCTGCTTTTTAAAACTCCTGCTCTTTGTTTTAAAATATTCAACTCAACCTTAGACTTCTTTATAACTCCCACACCCTAAGCATTGTTTTACATCTCACCTGAAAAAAACTTTAATAAACTTTGATTTTACAGCCTGCTTTGAAACTCTTAAAATTATAGAAGTACATGTGAGATAATATGAGCTGAAAAAGACCTAAGAAAAAAAATCTATTTTGAATCACACATTTCCAGGATCCTTATTTTATGAATAAGAAAACTGAACCACAGAGAAGTGATGTGCCTGAGTCAAGTCACACAGACTTTAGTGTCTAAGGTTGTGATCAGAATCACATCTTCTGCATACCAGGCGGGTACTATTTTCATTATAACATGTTATTGCTTGTACTAGCCCATTGGTGGAACCCTTCTAAGAATATTGACAGTTTCTTACCAACTAACCATAATCAAAATTAAATTCATACCTCCATTAACCAGAACAATCTATAATGCAGCCTTATGGCATTATGTGTAAATATGTGTACAAATGTTTACATGTATATATATGCCACATATATATAATGCATACTACATATATAGTATGTATATATAGTATACATATATATAGTATGTGTATATAACATATATAGTACATACTATGTATGGTATATTGTAGATACAGTATATATATAGTAGATACAGTAGGTAGTAGATATAATATATAGTAAACATGTATATAGTATATAGTATTTACTATGTAGGAATTGGCCACAAAGTCTTATTTTTGCTATCATTATCTACTTCTTTCCTTATCAAATATAATGAAACAAAAACAATCCAAGTTTGCTATTTTTTTATGAATAAGGATCTTGTAGGTAATGAAGGTATCCATAAACATGAATTACCATGACACAGGTCCTTAAGTAGAGGAATCAGGCTGAATTTTTACTGATTCCAGGAATGCAAACAAATAGTTTGATAGTTACTCCTTTCCGCCATAAAAGGGATTTACTGTTCTTCTAAACATAAAATACAAGCAAAATTCCAGTTAATGGGCTTGTTCTTATTTGTTGATTCAATGTTATTTTTGACTGATGAAAAAAACAACAATCTACTCTAACACTGGTTCTAGTTTTAGAACCAAATGGTAAAAGATACAACTGAGCTAAAATTCAGTATGCTTGAACACAACCTATGAGTCAAAAGATGGTGAAAGATGAAGCTATATAAGCAGACAAGTACGAGAACGTGAAGCAATTATAAAGATTACGAATTTTACCCTGAGTAAAAATGTCAGATACCAAAGGATTTTATACCAGGAAGCAACAGCACCCCTTTTTTATCCTGTGAAAATGGAAATCTTTGCAGTTGATCTTTCTAACACAATTCTGATCACGACAGTCTTCTATTTAAAATCTTCAATGATTCCCCATCATTTGCAGCAACAATTTAATTTTTTTATTCATTCATTATTTCCCACCACTTTTGATTTAGACATTAAATCTAGACATTTTGAAATTCCATAATCAGAATACCTGTTTGCAGATCCATCACTAGGGCCATGTGATTTCTTTAGTAGAATGTCCCGTCACCTCATCCTTAATTCCTATTTCCTCTTACCTCCAGTCTTCAGCCCCAAATTCCCCCAAAACTTGTATTGGTAAATATAAATCTCCTCTTATCATCCTGGGCCAAAGACAACTGTACACATTTCCAATGTCAATCCCAAATACTTGGTCCCTCTTTCCTTTAGGATTCCTAAAACTTTGCATTTGAATCTCACAGCACTTATCTGACTGTATTATGCATTCACCCAGTTTTTCCTTTACTGGATTCTAACAGTAGCTGTGACTTATGCATCTTTGTAACCTTAGCATATCACATAGAGTTGGCATTTAATAAATGTTTGTTAAATAAAAGAAGGAATGAATGAATTTACTGTGAAGAAGAGAAAGACTGGGCTTCCCTGGTGGCGCAGTGGTTGAGAGTCTGCCTGCTAATGCAGGGGACACGGGTTCGAGCCCTGGTCTGGGAAGATCCCACATGCCGCGGAGCAGCTGGGCCCGTGAGCCACAATTACTGAGCCTGTGCGCCTGGAGCTTGTGCTCCGCAACGGGAGAGGCCACGATAATGAGAGGCCCGCGCACTGCGATGAAGAGTGGCCCCCACTTGCCACAACTGGAGAAAGCCCTCGCACAGCAACGAAGACCCAACACAGCCATAAATAAATAAATAAATAAATAAATAAATAAATAAATAAATAACAAAAGTGATTGTTAAAAAAAAGAGAAAGACTGATGAAAACTAGGGAGATCTATCTGGTTTATCAGATTAAAGTGTTTGAGAAAACTGAAGGAAGTGTGAATCTGAATACTATAAGAGATGTCAGAGAAGGATACATCAATACCAATTCAGATGAAATTCTTTATTCCTAAGTAACGATTCTGTACTGGACCTTAATCTTGCTCAACAAGAGTTAAAAATGGGGACAGAGGCATGCAAGGGAAGTTCTCTAATATTTTAACATAAGTTTCTTGTTTACTTCTCATTTAACTGTGAGTATTGCCTGACTAACAACATCGAAATATATCTAAAACAACTTAGCAATTGCAAAATATTTCATGATACTACCAGACAACTGATTAAGGCAGCTTGAATTCAGTGGAGATGAATTACACAGTGAGATCACTTAACATGATATATAACTTAAATTATCACCATCTTGTCTATAATGTATGCACTTAACTTCTTTTGAGCTTGTGAAGTAATGACTGCCTTATGTTGGCCAGAAATTGCAAAAGCATTGACTTGAGATTTTTAAACATCTCTGTCACACTTATACCATAGCATACTAGACAAAGATGTCAGCAAATTTTGTAAAATAATGAGGTACCCATACTTTTTTCTTGAAAAAAAAACTGTGTAAGAAAAAACTTAATTTTGTCCAAAAAAGGCATCTCGCCTTTGCCCTCAGATACTAGGAGGTAATCTCTAAACTCTTAGAATGTCATGTCTGCCAGTAGTGTCTTTTTTCAGGGTTGGGGCTGGTTATGCTAGAAAAACCAACAATAGGATTTAGGGTGGGGGCTTTGGATCACACAGTATCAGTTGACCTGGAGACTAAGATCAACAAAGTGGGTGATAAATCAATTCATCATGCACACTTGATGGGGCCCCAGTAAAAACTCTACAGTCAAGGCTAAGTTGAGCTTCCCTAGTTGGCAACACTCCGTGCGGATTGTCACACACTGATGCCTTGTAAGTAAAGCATTCATGCCTCCATGGAGGGAGAATAAAGGAAGCTCCACGTTTGGTGTCTGCTCTATGCATTTCTTCCCTTGGCCAATTTTCTTCTGTATCGTTTACACACCATACTAATAAATATAACAGCTTTCAGTGAGTTCTGCAAATCTTTCTAGCAAATTATTGAAACTGAGGGTAGTTTAGGGAAACCTCCCTGAGCCTGCAGTTTGTATCATAAGTCAGAGCAATCTTATGTGGACCGTGGCTCCAAGTTCATAATTGCCTAAAACTTTTACAACTTTCAAATACTTCCTACCCTATTCCTAGTCTGGGCCCTCATCTGTTATTTGTTGTTTTATTCTCTGACATTATCTGGAGTGCTAAGTGTATACCAACCAATTTTAGTTAGAAGAAGAAAGCCTATCACTGCTTTGTGTAACTTTGTTTAAAACTATTATATAAAGTAAGTCACATTTTTTAGTGACCAGTTATATGGTTTATCAACATTTGGTATGTATAGTTTTCTTGCCCATCTGAATCACCAGAGACCTAAATATTTAAGTGAAACTTGTTAATAATAGTGGATTTTCTGTTTGACGATTTTAACTCTTAGATTCTAAACTCTAAACTCTTAGATTCTAAAATAACATTTAACATTTCTGCAACCAAAACCAAAACATATCCCAAAGAAGTCCTCCTTCTGTAAGGAAGACAAATGAATAATACTTTTAAGACAGCAATTGCACAAGTCCAGAATGTATGAACAATCCTTGTCATCTTCCTGACTCCAGTACACAAATTATAACTAAATCCAGGCAAAGTGACTTTCACAATATCTTTTAGTTCAGATCAAGTGCTCTATCTCTACTAATGCCATCTAGGCCCAAGCACCTATCATCTCTTGCCTACACTTTGCAATAGCTTTAGTTTAAACAATTTAATGATGAACATTTTCTAACATACAGAAAGACTGAACTAATTATGCATTGAATAGCCTAATACCCATCTCCTAGTTTCTACATTTAAGATTTTGCTAGATTTGCTTTACACATGTCATATTTCAATGCATTCTTAAGAAAATATTATGACATAGATATTATTTGCCACATTTTATAAAAGAGTAAAGTGTCTCAAAGAGGTTAACCAACTTCTCCAAGTTCACTTTAAAGGAAAAAAAAAAAACAGATGAGAGTTGTTTATTTGGCCTGAGGAACTTGTGGGCCAATTTATATGTGCCTACCACAAAAAGAAGGAATCCTCAGGTTTTCTTGCTAGGACACCAGGTACCCAAGAATTCTGTCCAAACTTTGCATAAGAGAAGGCTCTGCCCAATATATATGGGCATCACGAAGTGGAACTCATTATACCCACTGCATGGGCACCATCTGATGATCACAGAACCAATTCTGCATAAAGTGCAACAGCAAACACACAGAAAGCATTGTTGGTTTGCAACTTCTGGAGTTCCCAGGTGAAATTCCAAACTGGTCTCCATACAGAGAGGAAAAGGGGAGACAGTAGAAGGAGGCAGGTCACTCCAGATTGGTAGGTGACAGGGTTAATAAGCAAGGGGATTCACATACAAGGCTTTTCTTAGCCGCAAGGTAACTAGGTCTTTGCACCCACCCGCCAGAATCTTAAAAGATTATAGAGAGGCCTTAACAGGGTTCAGTTATGTACATAATCCAGATGGTCTCAACAACACATAACTCTCTCAAGGCTGCATCCTCGAAAAAGCTTCAGCTACAGGAATGGTGGACAGAACACGCATTCCAAAGACTGGGGAGGAGGTGAGAACTCTCTGATCGCTCAGGTCCAGCTCCGGAGTGAACCAGCGGCCACATCTTCTAGATGACCTCCTCCAACAAGCCTGAGTGTTCAAGCATTCTGTATTGGTTTTCTATTGCTGAGTAACAAATCGCTACATGTTAGCAGCTTAAAACACACCCAGACATTAGCTCACAGATCTATAAGTCAGAAGTCTGGGCAGGCTCGACAGGGTTCTTTGCTTTCGGGTCTCACAAGGCCAAGTCAAGGTATCTGCTGGGCAGGGCTCTTTTCTGAAGGATCTTGGGAAGAATCTGTTTCCAAGCTCATCCCAGGTGTTGGCAGAATCTAGTTCTTAAAGCTGTAGGTCTAATGTCTCTGTTTCCTTGATGGCTTTCAGCTGGGAGTTATTCTTAGCTTCTAGAGATCATTACATTCTTGCACATGTGGCTGTCACCTTCAAGTCATCAATGGTACTTCAGGTCCTTCTCCTTTTTTTGAATCTCTCTAAATTTCTCTTTGGCCATCAGCCAGAGAAAACTCTTCTTCTAAAGGGCTCATGTGATTAGTTGTACCCTGATACTCTCCCTTTTGATTAAACACACAGTCAACTAATAACCTTAATTACATCTGCAAGATCCCTTTGCCATTTAAAGTGACATAATCACAAAAGTGGTAGCCCATCACATTCATAGTCTTAGGGATCAAGGAAGGTAATACTGGGGAACCACAGGTTACCTGGGCAGAAACACGTATTGACAAATCCTTCCTTCTGTTTATTGAGATTCTGTGAGACACTGGGTTACAGTGGTATGCCATTATAATCACAATTTTGTTATATGTACACTTGTTCTTTTTTCACTGTGGTCTCTGTGCATGAAGAAAACTGTGGGTGATAACTGAGCTCTCTGAGGCAGGTTTTTCCACAAGCAGAAGTTAATAATGCAGCTTAAAAAATTAACCTGACCCTTAGTACCATGGTCAATTCTCACAAAAATGTCAGGTCTCTTTCAGTGCTCTACTTTTATTGGAAATGACACTATTTAGTCTACAGCAGTCAATATTTAAAAACAGAGTAAAGTTGGCTTCCTGTATCCCAATACATGTGTGTGACCTTGAATAAGACTGTCAACTTATCTGGGTTCAAGTTTTAGAAAATTAGTGTACTTGAGCAAGATGCTCTCTACACTTGCTTGTTGATGTATGAATTTAATCAAGATTTCCTCAAAATATGGTTTAGTATATGCCAGATAAGCTGAAGGTGAGCTCCAAATGGAAAGCACTATGATCAAATTATGAGAAAGCAAGATAGCCACTATTATTAACATCCCTATTTTACAGATTCTGAAAAACTAAGCTGTAGACGGTTAAGTGCTTGCCTAAGATTTCCCAGCAGGTATGTTGTGGAGTTTGGCCCTTAATAAGGCAGTATGACATCTGAACACTTTACACCTAACCATATCTCTATGTTGTTTCTAAAAAAAAAAAGAGAGAGTCAATTGGATAAAAATCAAAATAAAAATGTTACTGTATAAGATGCTCTTTTTTTTCCCTATGGGAATTCAAGATTCATTATATATAAGGAAACAATTGGTTGTAATTCACTTGTTAGTAAGAAGTGAAAATAAAATTAAAACCTAAGATAGACCTCACTCCAAATGCTATAGTCAATTAATAAATCTCTCAATTTCAAGCTCTTTCATGGAAAATCTGTCATCCCTTTTAGCTACAAAAATGAAGCACAAAGGCCACCCTGACATAAACAGAGAGATTCCACAGAGTGGTGAGCACTTCCATTTCCTGAAATGCATCCCTTGTGTACATTAGGTTGTGAATGTTACTCAAATCAGAAAAACACAGTTTAAATAAAGCTGCACCAATTCAAAATTCGAAAGAATTCACATATTTGTGAGAGGCTGAGTGATTCCAAAAGCTGTAAAAGAACTTTTCCACAACATCATATAAATTAGTTATCCACATGGAATTTTGGAACTTGATTAATACATTGAAGTTGTGCAATTAAATGCACATATTCTTACAATGAGGAAACTAAGAGCTAGGGAGATTACCTATGTAATTTTTAGCAAGACTCATTGGCAGACCTCAGATCAGACACTACTAAAAACTCCCTGATGGGTGGGATAGGGACGGTAGGAGGGAGGAAGATGCAAGAGAGAAGAGATATGGGAACATATGTGCATGTATAACTGATTCACTTTGCTATAAAGCAGAAACTAACACACCATTGTAAAGCAATTATACGCCAATAAAGATGTTAAAAAAAAAACAAAACATTAATTTCATATAGAAGCCAAAAAAAAAACAAACTCCCTGACTTTCTTTTTCACCACATCAGACTATTTCCCTTCATTTTACAATAAAAATTTTCCCTTCAAAGTAATCATATAGAAATGTCTCTCAAAGTCTAATCTCAAAGCCATGTATATAAGAATTACCTCAACCAGCCTGTTAAAAACAGTCTTAGGCTTTACCTGTAGCATACTAAATCAGAAAGTCTGAAACTGTTACCACAGTAAGCATGTGTGTAAGCATTTTGTAGGTAAAGTTTAAGAACTACTGCCTTTTGAAATATAAATCATTTAATTGTTTACTCATAGTACTGCAATAAAAAGATCCCTGTTTGAGTTCACTTCATTTCCTCAGTGATTCTACAATTATCCCAAATTTCCTTTCACCATTTCAAATGAAAATCAGCTTGTATATTCATTGAATTAAAGATAAATATTCTGAAATTCTTAGTAAATTTGCCAATAGTTGAATGCATATTACATGCCATTGATTAAGGCATCCTATGCAGTATAACCAAGATTTTCAAACAATGTAAAAACTGTTTTAAAATCTGTTTTCTTATTTTTAACCATCATAATATTGAAGATTACAATTGCTTTTATTCTGAAGTTACAATTTCTTTAGAGATAACTCAGTATATGAGGAATCTGACTCATGGTTAAAAACCTACCTGTGATTTTTTTCAGGCCTAATCCTAGGCAATTATCTGTCGGGCTACATGGGGGAAAGTTGACCTTCCCATGCCAGGCTTGGTGCACAGCAGCGCACAGCAGTCTCTGAAGGGAGTTGCAATTAAGGAAACAGGCCCCCTAGCCTGTCAGGCTTTCACATATTTCCATTTCTAGCCCAGGCATTCATTCCCAGGTCTCTACATCTGAAGTCACAGGCAAAGGTCTTCTTGGCACCTCCCGAGGCCTCCTTATTGGGGAGAAGGCAGAAACCTTAAACTTTCCCCCACTCTGACTCAGCACCCAGGACTTTTCCACTCCTACCTCTTCCCCGTTACAACTCCCTATAGTCCATAAAACTGCTGGAGCCTTTTGTTCAGGTTTCCCTCAAAAGTAAGATGACCACCACCCACCACGTCTGTTCTAATCTACCTGACCCTTGATGGGTGTGTCATTCAATAGGGGACAATGGAATCGGCGTTTCTTCAAGTTTTTTATAATTCTTGCTTATACAATCATAGTAAGTAATGAAAGGCTTAATCCTTTCATTTATGGCTTGTTGCTTTAATTGGCAACTCTGACATCTGGAAGCTCAGTTCTTGCTCTCTCTGATCAGCTGAGCTCCTGACAGTATAAGAGTCATATTCCTTTTTTTAAGAGATCATCCTCTTTGGCTTTGTTAATAATAAGCACCAATTATTTGGCTCTAATTCTAGGACACTGATTTTCTCCTGCCCTGGGTACTCCTGGTTCTCAGGCCTTCAAACACTGATTGGAATCTGCACCATCGGCTCTCTGGCTCTCAGGCCTTCAAGCTACATCATAGGTTTTTCTGAATCTCCAGCTAGCAGTGGGCAGATGGTGGGACTTCTCAGCCTTCACAGTCAAGTGAGCCAATGCCATATAATAAATCTCTTCAGATAGATAGATGATAGATAGATAGAGATCTCCTATTGGTTCTGTTTCTCTAGAAAACCCTGACTAATATAGACCCTTTAGTGATAATTCACCATAGACCTGTTGCTAATGATATTTAGTACACCCAACCACTGCACATTAAACATTGACATTAAACGTTTGCTTATCGGCAGTTCCCTGTTTCAGCTCCAATATGTAAAAAGCTGAAAATTGTAATTACCATCTGTTATGAGCTGAACTGTATCCCCTCAAGATTCATATGTTGAAATTCTAACTCCCAGTACCTCAAAATGTGACTGTAGTTGGAGATAGAGTAACGAGGTTAAAATGAGATCCTGGGCCCTAATCCAATATGACTGGCTAGTGTCCTTATAAGAAGTGGAGATTACCGATAAACACAGAGGGAAGACCATGTGAAGACACAGTGATGAGACAGAGATGGCCATCTATGATCTGAGGAGGGAGGCCTCAGAAGAAACCAACCCTGCTGACACCTTGATCTAGCCTCCAGAACTGTGAGAAAATAAATTTCTGTTGCTTAAGCCACCCAGTCTGTGGTGCTTCGTTATGGCTGCCCTAGCAAATCAATACACCATCCTTACAGTAAGAGAAAGCTGGACAAACTGAACTCAACGACTCTTCTCAGACCTATCAAAAAAATTGAGATTGTAGGGGAAACTGCAACCTGAAATCTAGAAAGCTAGAGGACTCCAGAGTCAGAGCTGAGATCTGCTTACACAGAGCAAGAACTGTTAGAGCCCTAAACTAGCAGAAATACTGAAATGGCAATTTTGCCAAATTGCCTGAGGCTTAGTGTGGCCTACAGTGACAATGAGAAACTCTTGGGAGCCACAGTCTTAGCCCTCTTGCCACACACACACTTAGTTCCCCAAACACACACTTTCCTGGGCTTCACAGTCAGAAACTGCCCAGGTTTTCAAGTGTGGTCTGTGCATACTGGCTTCCTTCCAAAGAGTACACTGTAGAAAGGGGCAAAAATGAGTCACTTTACAGTAGAGAAACTTGACAAAACCATCTCAGCAAGATAATTAACATCAACAGTGATGCCATGTTAACAGTATATACCTTTGACACATAGTGTGGTGAGAATGGCACTTTACCTGTGTGGCTTTCTCCCAAAAATCCATGACCTGAGTCTAATCATGAAAAAAAAAAAAAAGAAAAAGAGACAAATGCCAACTGAGGGACATTCTATAAAATTTCTGGTCAGTAATCCTCAAAACTGTCGAAATCACCGAAAACAGAGGAAAGTCTGAGAAAATATCACAGCCAAGAGGAGCCTAAGAAGACACAATGACTAAAATGCATTTTTACACCCTGAACGATATTGTGGAATAGAAAAAAGAACATTGGAAAAAAATTAAGGAAATGAGAGTAAAATACAGACTTTAATTCATTTTTTAAAAGTTGCTTAATACTTGCTCAAGATTCTCTGTATATTTAAATATCATATATTATTATATATATTATTCTTTATATATATAACTTATACTATAAGTAATAAATATATAGATGTGTGCACTTACACACGTACACACACATCAAAAATAAATCCAAAGGACCGTCGCCGGGCAGCCCGTGGTGGCTCAGGCGGCGGTGCTGGTCCCTCCTACAGCAGAGCCTCCAGAGAACAGAGACCACACAGACGTCAAAGAGTGAAAGAAGAACCTATTCCTGCCATGACCATATCACCACAGTGCAACAGGCACCTCTAGGTCTGCACCAGCTTGCAATAAAATATGTAACGCAACGCAGGACTCACGTGGCGCCAGTCTCCTCCAAGTGAACACTGCAATGGCGAGTCCTCTGCACGTAATGGCGACACACGCCTTGCCGCCGCCTCCCTGCCGGCCAAACGCCAAAACCGTGCACGACCCGTTGGAGCAGTTCTAGGAGCTGAAGCGGGTCAAGACCGCAGATGGAGAGAGCGTGGTCATTGCCCTGAGTGTGGACACAGGCTAGCAGCCGTGCGAGCAGAGGGCGTCCAGAACCGACGGCCGGGAGAGCTCTTCTTACTTGAATATCAACTCCGCGGCGCCCACAGGAAACACTGACTCTCGCGATGCTCGGAGCGCAACTTCTCAGTGGGTAGAGGGCCCTGCGCTTGCGCTTTACACCTCAGCACGGAAAACACAAAACCCAGGCGGCCTTAAAACTCCTTAAAGACAGAAGTCACTCTTGAGCAAAACCACCCGCGACAAAAGCAGGCTCGGGCTCCGATAGGGTCTCGCCGTCCAGCACTCGGGTTCCCGTCAGAGTGAAGCCTCCTGGTCCTTCTGGGGAGGACGCGCCTGGTGCCCGCGGACCTGCTGCTGGGCCCCAGCGGAGCCACCGCCCCCCGGCGCTGAGGCCGAAACAGTACTTTGTTGCTCCCATGTGGAATTAGACTATTTTGAGGTGTACTTTCTTTACAAAACAATGGGGCCTTTGACATTTCAGGTCACTCCATTTCTACTCTGGAAATTTGGGAATTCTAAGGATCCTTTTGTGTGGATTTCAGTTGGGGAGAAGGAACAACGTAGTCTTCTTTGTTTTGGTTGGTTGTTTTTAGCCGGTGGAATGATTTACTTCTGTCTGTCCAGATAAAGTCAGGTGGAGCTACTTGGTGACATCGGCAAATTTTCCAGTTAGAGCAGTTGCCTGATGAATTTAATCCACCTCCACTTACGGGTGTAGGACAGTCAGACAGACAGACACCCGCGGGCTGCGTGTAATACTGACGGAAAGACCTTGCTGCCGGACGCCTGGTTCTGCACTTAACTGCATAATTTTCCGCTCTAAGTAAAACAAGTCTACGTATTGTGTATGTTTACAAGGACAGAACTAATACTACTTCATTTGGGGGAAAAAGAGTTAATCTGTTATCATACACCAGACGAATGTCACAGATCTCTCCTTGGCACGTTCGTATTTTAGGTGCCAGCCGTCACCAGCTCTAGGCATCCTCCGAGCAGCTGGCTGTGGCATGATGCCACCGGATTATGTTGCAGTTTGTCCCACTCGTGGCAGGAGCAGCTGCTGGGATGGAGCACAAGCTGCCTGTTCCTACAAGGATCTTGGAAGGAAGCACCCTTCAGGTAAGCTCTGGAAACACCTAGGTCGTTTCCTGACTTGTAATAGGAAATTCCCCTCAACCTTTCAGAACTGAATCCAGTACTAAGGCTGCCTTCTCTCCTACAAAAGATAAAAAGCAGAGGAAAAGGAAACAAAGGTGAGGTTGAAAAGTAGGAGGCGCCACCTGGCCTCAGCCCATGCTCCTCCAGAAGACCACTCACCTTTGCAGAGTGTTCCGGGAATCATGACTGAGCAGCCATGCTAATAGAAAGAGAACTTTGGCCTTATTGTGAATTTTTAAATGTAATCAATATAACATTATTTATTTAAAGGTAGTTGCTTTGGTATTTAATTTTTTTAAAGAGAGGAAAAGCTCTTTATTTTCCTGGTGGAGTGAAATGACTCAGAATGGTATATTTAGGCAATTTTAAAACATGTATTATTTACCTAAAGACAAATTTAATAAATCTGTTCTAAGTATCGTGTGCCAATCCACGGTATGGAACTATCACAGTATTACTGCAGATAATGCATATTAAAATTATGAAATTACTGCAAAAATAAATAAATAGAATAAATCCAAACAGTACAAAAATATATAAGGTGTATAAAAAGTAATCGATTTCATCCCTTCCCGTCCTGCTCCTATTCTCACTATTTATAGTGTTTTATGTATCTCCAGCATTTTCATACAAGGATTTATGTCTATGTCTTTTTAAATTTTTAATCAGTTTGTACTATACATATTGTTTTGAAACTTGGTTTAATTTGCTTAAAAATAAAAAATAAATTTGTTTACTTGTCATTCCACTAGTTACTGAGTGTATGCAGGATGAAGAATATGTCTTTTTCATTTTTGTAAAATTAACTCTTACAACAGTGTTTGGCATATAGTAGGCAATCAGTAAATATTTGTTGAACGAGTAAATGGGTAATTTAAATTTCTCAAAGCATAACTCACCCACTGATCATTTAAATTATGTTGTGAGAGATGCTAACTTATTTTGAAGCTGAAAATGGTAAATTAGAACTTTTCAAAACAGAAAGAGGGCATTTATGTGAACTTGTTAGGCTTTTTTGGGGGGGGGGTATATTTCAATTTTTTAGAGTTCAATATCTGGAAACATAAATGAGATAAATTAACCACAGAGTAAATGAGAACTCTGAAACAGTTGGCTCATTTTTTTCACTTTTGCATTATTTTCTGGGGAGCACATTTTACGCTACATGCAGAAAAGGAAAATAGGGATTTTTTAAATATTATTTAGGTATAATCCTTACATTTTTAAAAAATCTAGGTGTAATTCCATGGAATATGACAATTTAGCATACTCATAACATTTCTCCAATTTCCCAGTGCACTCATATTCATATGGTTTTCTCAAGCTTCTTGATATGAGTGTGTTCTGCCTGTTGCATAAAATATACCCAGATGTGAAATTCAGCACCTGCTTCATGTTTCACAAAACATCAATGACTTCGTTACATAGGAACGAATGGCAGAATTTAAAGAAGATATCAAGTGGCAATGGGAGGCAGGTTTACGTGGTATCTGCAAATGTCTTGAAATGTGAACTGAAGTTGTTAGAGTAGGCAGCTAGCTAGATGTGAGCAGAGAAGGGGGGATAGGCCAAATGGCAGGAAACCATACACCTTGTGAACAACGGAGATGCTTTAGCAGAAAAAGAAAAGCAGGAACCTCCAGACTGACAGGAAACCACACATTTTGGGGTGACAAGGGTCCTAGAGGCAAAGAAAGTTGGGAAAAGGCAGGAATCTCTGGCATCCAAATGCAACCTTTTGCTCGTTGTGCCCTCATTACAATAAAATTAGCCTTGCAGATAAGAAGTTCCCATGATGCACCAACCTACGGCAGGACACTAACCATCAAAGCTAAATGAGGACAAAAATCCCTTCTCCCCTTTGTTACTCTCTGGCAACAGAGTCATCATGATTCATAAAATGTCTCTTGGCTTTTGCATTCAGTGCATTGAGTGGGAAGGAGAGGAAAGTTTTTTCAGCTTCCCTCAGTCTTGCTTCCTCTTCCACCCAACAAAAACTTCATTCTTTGGGTAAAACACATTTCTCTCTTGCGTGCAAATTAGCCACATACATTTCTCTTTCAACTGGCCCCTAGTCAACATTGCTTTTGAGGTCCTTCCTAGCTCAAGGTACTTTTTTTTTTTCAAGTAAAGAAAGTTTCCTAATTGAGAGGCACTGTGCCAGTTGTTAAAATAATTATAATAAAACTATCACTGCATCATTATACCAAAAACAATAGAGGCATAAGGTAATGTTAATTTAGGGAAAAATTCAAGAAGTAAATAGAGATATTTTAACTATAATCAGTGTAAAAGTGTTCCAGTTGCATCTTGTTTTATTTGATAGACGCATAATCATAAACAGAAATTCTAGAATTAAACCAATAAAAGGGAGAATGCTCTAACAAAGATATTGAGCTAAAAACAGAATGGGCTGTCTTGAGAAGTACTAAACTCTCCATAATTTTTACCCTTCAAGAAAAGGCTGGTGACACTTCAGGAGGTAATTAAGTATTTCTACTTCGGAGAGAGGATAGGTTAGATGAGTTATGTCTTTTCCACCTATGTGAAGATATGATTCAGAGACAGAGGTATTTTGTTGTTGTTGTTGTTTAAATCTAGAAATCCTCCTTTTAATTAATCTGTAAATTGTTAAACACCAGTGCTGAATAGGAAATTATATGAAGTAAAATGTGTAAAAATACTAAAGGCCGTTGACATAGCACACATTCATCTGAGTCTACTTGCAAACTTTTAGCATTTAGGGGACATCTATGATATGTTTTTTTGTTTGTTTGTTTGTTTGTTTTTAACTTACACTATTTCACGCCATTGAATATCTGGGAATATGGTCCTAATAGCATTGTTTAAGGACAGTGGAAGGAGAGGATTAGTTCAAACAGGAGACTATCTCAGAAGCTATATGGTTATAGTGGATAAAATATTATAGTGGAATAGGGGTACATTTAAGAAGGAAGATAAGAGTGAACCAGGTAGAATTAAGAACAGTGGAATCAAGAGGGCTCAGTCCAATGCACGTTGAGACTCCCACACAATTAAAGCCTTTTATAGCTTTCTTGATTTGGTCCAAAAAAAATTTGCCTTTGGAGGGAAAGCAATTAAAATCGTACTTTTCTAGAGCTGTCTTAATATTTTTTAATTGAGGTATAATTGACATATAATTTATATTAGTTTCAGGTGTATAACATAATGATTCAATATTTTTATATATTGCAAACTATCACATTAGGTCTAGTTGATTTTTTTTTAGTTTAATAAATGGCATACATAGATAAATAAATTAAAGATCCCTTCAGAACTGCAGTCCTAATTGACATCTTCCAAAGTGACATTGAATTGATAATGGCTCTAATGACCCTTTTCACTCAAGGTCCAACTCTAAAACCCTGGCTGCAAGATCCTGCCTTTGTCCTCTCTTTGTAAGTAGAAATTCATCCTTCCCCATCTTGAATCAGCTTTCTGATGACAGCTCTGCCTTGTCTGAGCATTGCTTGGTAGGCAAAACACCGCATTTGATTAAGAAAAAGAAAATGCCTTTCTGCGTTTAATGTAAAAGCAAAAGTTAAATTTCAAACTCCACCTAAATATTCAATGTTAAGAACGTACTTTTAAACATCTTTTAGATATTTAATGGCCATCATGTGTCAATATTTTTCCCAAATATTGCATTTTGTGTTTCTTTTATTGCATTTTCAATCTATGAATATTTTTTATATTCCTATTTTCCTGAAGAATCGTACCTCTAAATAATTTTAAATACCTATAGACAAGCATTAATACATATTTATAAATATATAAAACCCAACATTCATATCTTAGCACTTTCAAAACCTGCCAACTGTTGGTGAATGTGTGTTTTATTCAGTCAACCTTGTCGCTTTCTTGTTTTATGCCCAAGGCTTAGCGATTGGAGTTTCAAAGCATCAAGCTTTAATGTTTTTGACTGACATGAAATTTTTCTGTAAAGACTTTTTTTTGCCAACTTTACCTTTTCTCATATTTTCCGTTGTTCATAATCACAAAGCTATATGTCTTTGTGAATTAATAAATATTGCCATTTATTTAAACCCCAGTACGAGTAGGATATTTTTCAAAGCAGAGGGGAAGAAAAGCTTTGCTTAATGTATGTAGACTGTTTAACAATCATTTTTTCTTTGCTTAATAAATATAAATGTGAAAAGATAATGCAAGACATTAGACATGCAAATGAAGAGTTGACTACAAAGAACTACTAGTGTATCTATAATTAAGTTTAAGAAGAGCTTCTGTTTTCACTGCTTTATGGCTGCTATTCAAGTCAACAAAAGCTTCATATTAAAAAAAAGAATATGATTTTCTTTCACTTCCACTCTTTGTTAAGAAACTTAAAGGGAAAGGAGAATAAATTTTAAAAATCTAGTCCCTGTTATCAGATACCAGAGTGGAGATTGGTCATGAAATATGATTATGTTAATACATACTGGCTTTGTTGGGTATCACATAATCCTGACAAAGACCACTAGACTTTGAATCAGGAGCTCTGCATTCTAATCCACGTTATGCAGTTAATTAGCTGTGTGAACTTTAACAACTCGTCTAAACTCTCTCAGACTCAGTGTCTTTATTAAGTCATGCTGACCACATGGCTTTCAGAGCCTCTTCTAATGACAGTTAATTATGCTGAATAATCAAAACAAAATTATTCTTTCATGCTGAAAGAGAGAACGGAGAGGGGAGGTGTTCTCATTTTCTGAAGATGGCCAGTTAACAT
The DNA here is from genome assembly GCF_965194825.1 of Balaenoptera physalus. Classification (NCBI taxonomy): domain Eukaryota; kingdom Metazoa; phylum Chordata; class Mammalia; order Artiodactyla; family Balaenopteridae; genus Balaenoptera; species Balaenoptera physalus. Next base: position 96,702,262 of record NC_138884.1, read on the forward strand.
GTTAACATCCAGGACCTTAATTTTACAACAATAGAGACTTACATGAGAAAAGAGACTAGTAGTGAAAAATGCTGCTTCGGGGTGATATAAAGAGGAATGATTTGTATAGGAAATGATCTATCCTTGAAGTCCTGGGAAGAGATTATCTGATTCACTTCTGGGATGGAGAGAGATAAAATAAATCTGGACCCTTAGCCTTACATTACTTTCAAGGACATTAACAGATGATGTTGTTCATGAATGAATGATTATTAGCTGTTCTGGAAATTGCATATAGAAATGCCCAGCTAGGTGCACAAGAAATGGTTATAGCTAAATATGTTTATCGTGTCATTTTTCTTCCCATTAAAGTGGAACTCACAAGGATACCTCAGAATTGTTATAGGAAAACTCTTTATGTCCTTTACTGGACATTTGATATAAATAACAGTTGTATATAGTGTTTATCTTATTGAAGTTTATATTTTTGAATAATTTTCAGAAATTTAAGAGAGGTGGCAAGGTGTAAAGACTAAGAGTTCAGTCTCAGGATCTAGACTATCTTACTTGTAAACTTGGCTTTGCCCCTTACTATCTGTGAGACCACAGGATGTTGTACACGGTATGCAACTTCTCTGTGCCTCAGTTTCCCTGTTTATAAAATTAGAATAATACTAGTACCACAGTAATATTGCACTGGGATATAATGCTGAGGAAAGTAAGTGATATATATGTGGTTCATATTATCTTCCTCATTGTCATTATTAAGCACCCAGCAAAATGGGAGTGCTCAATAAATGGTATTAGCAGTGCATGGACAGATCATTTCCATATAATATAGGAACTCTGGGAACCAGTATGGCAACTAGAACAGGGATAATTTAGTGATAGAATTAGGTTTAGAGTTCTGCCCTCTACCATACTTTAAGATTCTTGGGGGAAGCAGGGACTGCTTCAGATACGTTTTTGTGTTCAAGAATTCTAACAGCAAGAGCACTTATTTATCGTGTCCTTTCCTTTTTCATAGCAACACAGCAGAAAATTATCATGAACTTACTGAAAAGAACCCTATCTCAAAGGCAGGGTAAGATTGAGCATTGTGGACTTTAGCCTCATCATTAGGTAGGTAATCTCCACAGAAGGGTGGAAATGAGCTTCCTCGAGGCACAGAGTAATTTTTTTCAGAGATTGGAAAATAACCCAATTGTGTGAGAAGAAGTGATACAGTAAGATCATTTGTATTTTGAAGGTTGAAAGGAAATTGTGATCCAGACCTAAAGATGTAAATTCACTCTATGCTCAGGAATAATGTGGTTCTGAGCTTATGAGGTGGTGGATACCTAATCATCAGTATACACCCTGTACATTTCCTTCTCCTTGAGTATGGGCTGAGCCTATGAATAGGATGAGAGTCACTACCATGATTATGTTATGCTATATGGCACAGTTGGCCTTAAGAAAAGAAGATTTTGTCTGGTGAGACTGACCTAATCAGGTCAACCCTTAAAAAAGACTAGTCTCTTTCTAAAGACTGAGATTTGACAGGAGGAAGATTCTCCATTACTGGATTGGAAGTTGGAGGGGAAGGGAACATGGAAAGGACTTGAGAGTGGCCTCTAGGAATTGATAGTAACCTCTGGACAAGAGCCAGTAAGAAAGTAGAGTCTGTCCTGTAACCACTGAGTTCTACAAACAAGCACATGAACTAGGGTAAATTCTACAAACAAGCACATGAGCTAGGACAAATTCTACAAACAAGCACATGAGCTAGGGAAAATTCTACAAACAAACACATGAGTTTCCAGAGATGAATGCAGCCTGGCTGACATCTTAATTTAGGCCTTGTAAGACAGCTCTCAGCTGTGCCATACCCAGACTTCTGCTCCACAGACCTGAGAGTTAATAAATGATTATGATTTTAAGCCACTAAGTTTGTGGTAATTTGTTCCAACATAAAAAACTGGTACATGTGCTGAAAACCTGTCAAGTTCACAGTGGTTGAGTCAAGTTTTCCAAACTTCTAATTTTCACTGGAAAGCTCAAATTGTATCAACAATTACTGCAGGTTGAGAAGATCACTTCATTCATTTGGAGAAAATGTGCATCAAAATCCCACGTTTGAGTAACCACAGTTTTTCAGGCATTTTTTCAAGTTACAGAAAGTAAAATACAAAAGCTTTTTACCCACCATTGCTTTTGTGCCATCAAAATGTCAACATAATAAAAGGGCAAACGATGTTTTCATATAATTATAGAAAAAAAATTTTGATCTTCAAATCACCTGAAATTATCTCAGGGACCCCCAGGTATTCATGAACTACACTTATGAACTATGCACTATTGGCTTAAAACAAAAAAGTACTCATGAATAGCAAGGGTAACAGCAGACAGATAGGATTCCAGAGTCTCCCTTCTTTATCCTGGAAGTCAAATGATGTTCCCAGGATTTTGTACTGATACAAATAAGTAGGGCCAAATCAGGGATAATATAATTTCAAGTGGAGGCTACTGTCAAGCAGAATCAGAGTAGGCAAGCACTTTTCTCATGGTGCTCCCAGTTGCATGGGATCGCCTATGTTGTGGGTCCATCATGACTCACAGATACTTTCACTAGGATTTTAAGAAATCCGGAATCATATTTACTTCTCAGTCAGCCCTGGAACTTTTCAGTAGCATAGCTTGCCTATGTGATTTCACTTTTGTCCTGAAATGTTTTTACTGTATTTAGTACCTATGAGCTTTCAGCAAATTTTATGATCTATAGAATCTGTTCATAAATATTGATAAACGGAGCTTACCAGACATCGTTGTGCCACACATATATCTGAAAGTGATATTATAAAATGTGGTAATATTATACATAGGTATCAATCAAATGAGAGAGGGAAAATAAGATATAACTTTGCCAACTCCTCTTTTTCATACAGGCATCCATTTGTGTCTATGTTCTAAACACATGTGTATTTATAAGATGTATAATAATTCTATTCAAAAAAATATATCCATGATGGAAATTATTAGCATTCTAAGTTATTCTGACTAGAAGACATCCTTAGCAATGAATAGAAAAAGGTTAAATGAAAGGTTATTTTCTTTCTTTTTTTTCTTCTTAGTTCACTGCTATATCTATAAAAATTGACATGAAATACAGTGATGAGGAAGCTCTAAAATGGATAAAATGGGGATTCTGAAATTCCTTCAAGGAGAGATATATGGTACTTGAGGATTAATAGGAAACATAAAAACAAGAGATGGGACTTCCCTGGCGGTCCATTGTTTAAGACTGCACTCTTCCATTGCAGACAGCACGGGTTCGATCCCTGGTCAGGGAGCTAAGATCCCACATGTTGTGGCATGGCCAAAAAACAGTCTTCTTTAAAAATATATATAAATAAACAAAAATAAAAGCAAGAGATGTGTCCACATCATAGGATTACATTTGTTCATATTGTATATGTCAGGAACTTAGTGCCTCATCCTGATCTTTGACAGCCCAGGAATTCTACTGAGCAACTCATTTAAGCCTATTTTTAATACGCAGAGCCTCAGTTTTTCGATTTTTCTTGCCTAATGACCTTTCCTTGTTTGAAATTCTCCCATCCTCCTTACGCACCTCAAACTCTTTCCGAACTTATTGGTTTTGTGTATCACCTCAGATTAGGTTGAAATGATGTTTACTAAATTCTTGTGGCTGATGTTAACTGTATCCCTTTTGCCTTATCCCTTAAGCCACTGTTTAGAGTTGATATTTTCATCTAGTGAACCCAAAGACACAAATGTTGAAGGGACTGTGGGTTAGCTGAATAGTCCAAAGTTCACTTGACTTGAAATCCCAACACCAGAATCCAAATACAATATCTGCTACTTAAAATATAAATTAAATCATGAATTAAAATGCTTGGCAATTTAAAAGTAACCAGTGACTATGAGTGGATTAGGATTCTTTCTTTCTCCTCATTATTTTTAATGGTTATTCTTTGTCTTCTGATTCTCAGATGAGTCCTTGTACCTCTTTAGATTATTTCTGCTCACTTGAAAGTTCATTCTCACTAACTTGAAGACTTTATCTAATATAATGACTTTGATTCTAAATATCTGATGATGATAATAATGACCCCAAACTTTATACCTTCGGCCTGGATTTCCCTTGAAATTTCAAACTTGTATATTCAACTGCCTATATGATATCTTTACTTATTCCCTCAATTTATCTCATCTTGAGCATTCAGAATTAATTTGTCCAAAATTGAAATATTGGTCTTTCTCTCCAAACCTGCTAATACATAGGCTTTTCCCCCTTGTTAATGGGAATTCTATCCTTCCAGTTGCTCAGGGGAAAAAAGAAAAAACTTTAAATCATCTTTGCTTTTTCTCTCATTCTCCCAATCAAGATAATCAGCTGCCTCTATCTTCATAATATATTTAGATTCTGACCACTTCTCACTACCCCCATATAAGCACACTGAAACAGGCCATGTCCATGACTCATTACCTGGCTAAATTATCTGCTTTTGCTCTTGTTTACCAACAGACTATGCTCCATAAAGCTACCAGAGCAAGCCCACTGAAATAGTCACATCACTTTACCCCTTTGTGCAGACTCTTAACACCTTCCTATCTCAGAGTAAATTCCAGGATTCTTACAACAGCTGTTTTATCAAACAGATCAGGCATGCTTCTGAACCAAAATTATGTTTTGTTTTCTCCACTGTCTTTATATACTTTCTTGAAATATGTGTGGTTTGCTCCAGATCTCCATTAGGATATTGTTAAAATTCTACCTTCTCAATTAATCCTTCAGTGAGAAATAAAATGGCCCCTCCTAAAACTTACTCCCTCTCCTCCTTTCTTTTTTTTCACACCAATGCACTTATCATCAACTAATATATTTACTTTCTTTGTTTATATTCTGTATCATCCAAGTAGGATTTCACATTCATGAAGCCAGGGGTTTAGTCAGTTTTATTCACTGCCATCTCCTCAGTGCCTAGAATAGTTTTTTGTGTATAAGAAATATTTTCAAATGAAGGAATGAATGGATGAAATGAATTTATGAAGAACATTAAACTCCTACATGCCAAATGAACATCAGATTATTTTCCTTCTACTTATTTTTGTAATAGGTTATACTGTTCTTTATTGAAAATTTTTAACAATAGTAGCATAATGAAAAGGAATAAAAATTTACAGGTGATTATGGAAAAAACTCAATAATGAGTGAAACTGAGCTGCAAATCTTTGGGAAATACATTTCTCTGAGTCCAGCTTAAGCTAGGGCTGAGCCTATTCTTTTGATGCTAGAGAGCATCAGGAGTGACTTGGGTATTTATAATATAATCAAAATACACATAACTGTAAGGTTTGCCGAGCATGTAAAAATTCATTGAAGAAATCAAGAATTTAAGAGCAAGCAGTACATTTTATTATCTGACTAAATCGCTGCTCAGCAATTCTCGTTACCAAAATGCTTGCACGTGCACACACATAACACACGTATACACACACAACTAATTATATTAGAAAAATGTGAAATTTAAAAATGCTTGCTTTCACCTTTGTTAAATTTCGCATGTGAATAATAGATTTACTTTTTTTCTATATATAAATTCTACAAACCTTTCCAAATCATGTTTAAAGATTGCATATGATTTATTTAGTCTATGTGGACATAGCACTCCTAATAAATCAGGCAGAAATATGTAGTTCCCACACAAGATGCACAGCAAACACTTTATTTTACTGATTCATATTTATAGAAGGACTGTATTTCCAAGGAAATTTTGTACTCCAAAAATACTGCTTATAAACCTCTCCTCAGATTTCTATGAAGGAAGGAAGAGTTTGCAGAGTTACCAGCACAGGCTGTTCCTCACGTGGCCTATTTTGCTATTATTATTAACAAACTCTATAAGCCACCTTGAAATGTTTAATAATCTATCTCCAACAGAGCTTGTCTCCTGTTTTTCCGGTACAACCTCATTATTTCTTTTCTGTTGGTCTCTTTACCTACTCACCCTTTCTCTTTTCATTGGTTTGATGATTCTTTCCCTTTATTAGACTTCATCATGCCCTTTCTATAATCTGAAATGATGTCCCTACATATCTCTCCTATAGCAATATATTTTGACCCTACCATATGTCCATATTGAATGCCTTTGTCCTGTTTATGTTTGTTGCTATTTGTTCCAACAATTAAAATATAAGCTTCTGTCCAATGCCTAGCAAATATCACTGTAAAAATAAATAGCAGGGATCTTCAAGATGGTGGAGCAGTAAGATGTGGAGATCAAGTTCCTCCCCACAAATACATCAAAAATACATCTACATGTGGAACAACTCCTACAGAATACCTACTGAACACTGGCAGAAGACCTCAGACTTCTCAAAAGGCAAGAAACTCCCCACGTATCTGGGTAGGGCAAAAGAAAAAAGAAAAAACAGAGGTAAAAGAATAGGGACGGGACCTCCACCACTGGGAGGGAGCTGTGAAGGAGGAAAAGTTTCCACACACTTGGAAGCCCCTTCACTGGTGAAGACGGGGGTAGGTGGGGGGGAAGCTTCAGAGCCATGGAGGAGAGTGCAGCAACAGGGGTGCAGAGGGCAAAGCAGAGAGATTCCTGTACAGAGGATCGGTGCCGACCAGCACTCACCAGCCTGAGAGGCTTGTCTGCTCACCCGCCCAGGTAGGCGGAGGCTGGGAGCTGAGGCTCAGGCTTCAGAGGTCAGATCCCAGGGAGAGGACTGGGGTTGGCTGCATGAACACAGGCTGAAGGGGGCTAGTGCACCACAGCTAGCTGGGAGGAGTCCAGGAAAAAGTGTGGACCTGCCTAAGAGGCAAGAGACCATTGTTTCGGGGTGCATGAGGAGAGGGGATTCAGAGCACCGCCTAAACGAGCTCCAGAGACGGGTGCAAGCCGCAGCTATCAGTGTGGACACCAGAGACAGGCGTGAAACCCTAAGCCTGCTGCTGCAGCCACCAAGAAGCCTGTGTGCAAGCACAGGTCACTATCCACACCTGCCCTCCTGGGAGCCTGTGCAGCCTGCGGCTGCCAGGGTCCCATTATCTAGGGACAACTTCCCCAGGAGAACACATGGTGCGCCTCAGGCTGGTGCAATGTCATGTCGGCCTCTACCGCTGTAGGCTCGCCTCACCTTCCGTACCCCTCCCTTCCCCGGCCTGAGTGAGCCAGAGCCCCCTAATCAGCTGCTCCTTTAACCCCGTCCTGTCTGAGCGAAGAACAGATGCCCTCAGGTGACCTACACACAGAGATAGGGCCAAATCCAAAGCTGAATCCCAGGAGCTGTGCGAACAAAGAAGAAAAAGGGAAATTTCTCCGGGCAGCCTCAGGAGCCGTGGATTAAATCTCCACAATCAACTTGATGTACCCTGCATCTGTGGAATACCTGAATAGACAACGAACAATCCCAAAATTAAGGCATTGGACTTTGGGAGCAACTGCAGACTTGGGGTTTGCTTTCTACATCTAATTTGTTTCTGGTTTTATGTTTATGTTAGTTTAGTATTTAGAGCGTATTATCACTGGTAGATTTGTTTATTGATTTGGTGGCTCTCTTCCTTTTTTTAATACATATATTTATATATTTTCCTTTTTCTTTTTTGTGAGTGTGTATATGTATGCTTCTTTGTGTGATTTTGTCTGTATAGTTTTGCTTTTACCATTTATCTTAGTGTTCTGTCTGTCCAATTTTTTTTTTTTTTTTGTATAGATTTTAGTTCTTGTTATCACTGGTGGATTTCCTTTTTGGTTTGGTTGCTCTCTTCTTTCTTTCTTTTTTAAAATTATTTTTTAATTTCTTTTATTTTTAATAATTTTTTTAATTTTTATAACTTTCTTTTATTTATTTTGTTTTTCTTTCTTTTTTTTCTCCCTTTTGTTCTAAGCCAAGTGGCTGACAGGGTCCGGGTGCTCTGGCCAGGTGTCAAGCCTGAGCCTCTAAAGTGAGAGAGCCGAGTTCAGGACATTGGTCCACCAGAGAAATCCCAGCTCCACATAATATCAAACAGCGAAAGCTCTCCCAGAGACCTCCATTTCAACACAAAGACCCAGGTCCACTAAACAACCAGCAAGCTACAGTGCTGGACACCCTATGCCAAACAACTAGCAAGACACGAACACAACCCCACCCATTAGCAGAGAGGCTGCCTAAAATCATAATAAGTTCACAGACACCCCACAACACACCACCGAATGCAGTCCTGCCCACCAGAAAGACAAGATCCAGCCTCATCCACCAGAACACAGGCACCAGTCCCCTCCAACAGGAGGCCTACACAAGCCACTGAAACAACCTTACCCACTGGGGGCACACACCAAAAATAAAGTGAACTATGAACTTGTGCCCTGTGAAAAGGAGACCCCAAACACAGTAATTTAAGCAAAATGAGAAGACAGAGAAATACACACCAGATGAAGGAGCAAGGTAAAAACCCACCACACCAAACAAATGAATAGGCAGCCTATCTGAAAAAGAATTCAGAGTAATGATGGTAAAAATGATCCAAAATCTTAGAAATAGAATGTAGCAAATACAAGAAACATTTAACAAGGACCTAGAAGAACTAAAGAGCGAACAACACAATAAATGAAATTTAAAAACCTCTAGAAGCAATCAGTTGCTAAATAATGGAGCCAGAAGAACGGACAAATGACCTGGAAGATAAAATAGTGGAAATAACTACCACAGAGCAGAATAAAGAAAAAAGAATGAAAAGAATTGAGGACAGTCTCAGAGACCTCTGGGACAACATTAAATGCACAAACATTTGAATTATAGGGGTCCAAGAAGAAGAGAAAAAAAAGGGACTGAGAAAATATTTGAAGAGATTATAGTTGAAAACTTCCCTCATATGGGAAAGGAAATAGCCAATCAAGTCCAGGAAGCACAGAGAGTCCCATACAGGATAATTCCAAGGAGAAACATGCCAAGACACATATTAATCAAACTATCAAAAATTAAATACAAAGAAAAAATATTAAAAGCAGCAAGGGAAAAGCAACAAATAAATAAAAGGGAATCCCCATAAGGTTAACAGCTGATCTTTCAGCAGAAACTCTGCAAGCCAGAAAGAAGTAGCAAGACATATTTAAAGTGATGAAAGGGAAAAACCTACAACCAAGATGACTCTATCCAGCAAGGACCTCATTCAGATTCGACAGAAAAATTAAAACATTTAGAGACAAGCAAAAGCTAAGAGAATTCAGCACCACCAAACCTGCTTTACAACAAATGCTAAAGGCACGTCTCTAGGCAGGAAACACAAGAGAAGGAAAAGACCTACAATAACAAACCCAAAACAATTAAGAAAATGGTAATAGGAACATACATATTGATAATTACCTTAAATGTAAATGGGTTAAATGCTCCAACCAAAAGACATAGACTGGCTGAATGGATACAAAAACAAGACCCATATATATGCTGTCTACAAGAGACCCACGTCAGACCTAGGGACACATACAGACTGAAAGTGAGGGGATGGAAAAAGATATTCCATGCAAATGGAAATCAAAAGAAAGCTGGAGTAGCAATTCTCATATCAGACAAACTAGACTTTAAAAGAAAGACTATTACAAGAGACAAAGAAGGACACTACATAATGATCAAGGGATCAATCCAAGAAGAAGATATAAAAATTGTAAATATTTATGCACCCAACATAGGTGCCCCTCAATACCTAAGGCAAATGCTAACAGCCATATAAGGGGAAATCGACAGTAACACAATCATAGTAGGGGACTACAACACCCCACTTTCACCAGTGGACAGATCAACCAAAATGAAAATAAATAAAGAAACACAAGTTTTAAATGACACATTAAACAAGATGGACTTAATTGATATTTATAGGACATTCCATCCAAAAACAGCAGATTACACGTTCTTCTCAAGTGCTCATGGAACATTCTCCAGGATAGATCATTACTTGGGTCATAAGTCAAGCCTTGGTAAATTTAAGAAAATTGAAATCATATCAAGTATCTTTTCTGACCACAATGCTATGAGACTAGGTATGAGTTACAGGAAAAAAGCTGTAAAAAATACAAACACATGGAAGCTAAATAATAATACACTACTAAATAACCAAGACATCACTGAATAAATCAAAGAGGATATCAAAAAACACCTAGAAACAAATGGCAATGAAAACACAATGACCCAAAACCTATGGGATGCAGCAAAAGCAGTTCTAAGAGGGAATTTTATAGCAATACAATCCTACCTCAAGAAACAAGAAACATCTTAAATAAACAACCTAAACTTACACCTAAGGAAGTTAGAGAAAGAAGAACAAAAAAAACCCAAGTTAGCAGAAGGAAAGAAATCATAAAGATCACAACAGAAATAAATGAAAAAGAAATGAAGGAAATGAAAGCAAAGATCAATAAAACTAAAACCTTGTTCTTTGAGAAGATAAAGAAAATTGATAAACCATTAGCCGGACTCATCAAGAAAAAAAGGGAGAAGACTCAAATCAATAGAGTTAGAAATGAAAAAGGAGAACAACTGACACTGCAGAAATACAAAGGATCATGAGAGATTACTACAAGCAACTATATGCCAAAAAAATGGACAACCTGGAAAAAATAGACAAATGCTTAGAAAAGCACAACCTTCAAAGACTGAACCAGGAAGAAATAGAAAATACAAACTGACCAATCACAAGCACTGAAATTGAAACTGTGATTAAAAATCTTCCAACAAACAAAAGCCCAGGACCAGATGGCTTCACAGGCGAATTCTATCAAACATTTAGAGAAGAGTGAACACCTATCCTTCTCAAACTCTTCCAAAATACACCAGAGAGAGGAACACTCCCAAACTCATTCTACGAGACCACAATCACCCTAACGCCAAAACCAGACAAAGATGTCACAAAAAAAACTACAGGCCAATATCTCTGATGAACATAGATGCAAAAATCCTCAACAAAATACTAGCAAACAGAATCCAACAGCACACTGAAGGGATCATACACCATGATCAAGTGGGGTTCATCCCAGGAATGCAAGGATTCTTCAATATTTGCAAATCAATCAATGTAATACACCATATTACAAAACTGAAGGATAAAAACCATATGATCATCTCAATAGATGCAGAAAAAGCTTACAACAAAATTCAACACCGATTTGTGATAAAAACCCTCCAGAAAGTAGGCATAGAGGGAAATCACCTCAACATAATAAAGGCCACATATGACAAACTGATAGCCAGCATCGTTCTCAATGGTGAAAAACTGAAACCATTTCCACTAAGATCAGGAACAAGACAAGGCTGCCCACTCTCACCACTATTATTCAACATAGTTTTTGAAGTTTTAGCCACAGCAATCAGGGGAAAAAAAGAAATAAATGGAATCCAAATCGGAAAAGAAGAAGTAAAACTGTCACTGTTTGCAGATGACATGATACTATACATAGAGAATCCTAAAGATGCTACCAGAAAACTAGTAGAGCTAATCAATGAATTTGGTAAAGGAGCAGGATACAAAGTTAATGTACAGAAATCTCTTGCATTCCTATACACTAATCATGAAAAGTCTGAAAGAGAAATTAAGGAAACACTCCCATTTACCATTGCAACAAAAAAAATAAAATACCTAGGAATAAACCTACCTAGGGAGACAAAAGACCTGTATGCAGAAAACTATAAGACACTGATGAAAGAAATTAAAGATGATACAAACAGATGGAGAGATATACCATGTTCTTGGATGGGAAGAGTCAACATTTTGAAAATAAATATACTCCCCAAAGCAATCTACAGATTCAATGCAATCCCTATCAAACTACCAATGGCATTTTTCACAGAACTAGAACAAAAAATTGCACAATTGCACAATTTATTTGGAAAAGACCCCAAATAGCAAAAGCAATCTTGAGAAAGAAAAATGGAGCTGGAGGAATCAGGCTCCCTGACTTCAGACTATACTACAAAGCTACAGTAATCAACACAGTATGGTACTGGCACAGGAACAGAAATATAGATCAATGGAACAGGATAGAAAGCCCAGAGATAAACCCACGCACATATGGTCACCTTATCTTTGATAAAGGAGGCAAGAATATGCAATGGAGAAAAGACAGCCTCTTCAATATGTGGTGCTGGGAAAACTGGACAGCTACATGTAAAAGAAGGAAATTTGAACGCTACCTAACACCATACACAAAAGTAAGTTCAAAATGGATTAAAGACCTAAATGTAAGGCCAGACACTATAAAACTCTTAGAGGAAAACATAGGCAGAACACTCTATGACATAAATCACAGCAAGATCCTTTTTGACCCACCTCCTAGAGAAATGGAAATAAAAACAAGAATAAACAAATGGGACCTAATGAAACTTCAAAGCTTTTGCACAGCAAAGGAAACCATAAACAAAATGATAAGACAACCCCTCAGAATGGGAGAAAATATTTGCAAATGAAGCAACTGACAAAGGATGAATCTCCAAATTATACAAGCAGCTCATGTAGCTCAATATCAAAAAAGCAAAAACCCAATCCAAAAATGGGCAGAAGACCTAAATAGACATTTCTCCAAAGAAGATACACAGATTGCCAACAAACACATGCACGGATGCTCAACATCACTAATCATCAGAAAAATGCAAATCAAAACTACAATGAGATATCACCTCACACCGGTCAGATTGGCCATCATCAAAAAATCTACAAACAATAAATGCTGGAGAGGGTGTGGAGAAAAGGGAAACCTCTTGCACTGTTGGTGGGAATGTAAATTCATACAGCCACTATGGAGAACAATATGGAGGTTCCTTTAAAAACTAAAAATAGAACTACCATACGACCCAGCAATCCCACTACTAGGCATATACCCTGAGGAAACCGTAATTCAAAAAGAGTCATGTACCACAATGTTCATTGCAGCTCTATTTACAGTAGCCAGGACATGGAAGGAACCTAAGTGTCCATCAGTAGATGAATGGATAAAGAAGATGTGGCACATATTTACAATGGAATATTACTCAGCCATAAAAAGAAACGAAATTGTGTTATTTGTAGTGAGGTGGATGGAGCTAGAGTCTGTCATACAGAGTGAAGTAAGTCAGAAAGAGAAAAACAAATACCGTATGCTGACACATATATATGGAATCTAAAAAAAAAAAAAAACTTGTCATGAAGAACCTAGGGGCAAGACGGGAATAAAGATGCAGACCTACTAGAGAATGGACTTGAGGATATGGGGAGGGGGAAGGGTAAGCTGGGACAAAGTGAGAGAGTGGCATGGACATATATGCACTACCAAATGTAAAATAGATAGCTAGTGGGAAGCAACCACATAGCACAGGGAGATCAGCTCAGTGCTTTGTGACCACCTCGAGGGGTGGGATACGGAGGGTGGGAGGGAGGGAGACACAAGAGAGAAGAGATATGGGGATATATGTATATGTATAGCTGATTCACTTTGTTATAAGGCAGAAACTAACACACCATTGTAAAGCAATTATACTCCAATAAAGATGTAAAAAACAAACAAGAAACAAACAAACAAAAACAAAAAAACAAACAGAAAAAGCGTCATGAACCACAATATTCATTGCAACTGTATTTACAATAGTCAGGACATGGAAGAAACCTAAGTGTCCATCGACAGATGAATGGATAAAGAAGAAGTGGCACATATATAAAATGGAATATTACTCAGCCATAAAAAGAAATGAAATTGTGTTATTTGCTGTGAGGTGGATGGACCTAGAGACTGTTATACAGAGTGAAGTAAGTCAGAAAGAGAAAAACAAATACCGTATGCTAACACATATATATGGATTCTAAAAAAACAAAAAAAGAAAAATATGGTTTGAAAAACCTAGGGTCAGGACAGGAATAAAAACGCAGATGTAGAGAATGGACTTGAGTACATGGGGAGGGGGAAGGGTAAGCTTGGACGAAATGAGAGAGTGGCATGGACATATATACACGACCAAATGTAAAATAGATACCTAGTGGGAAGCAGCCGCATGGCACTGGGAGATCAGCTCGGTGCTTTGTGTCCACCCAGAAGGGTGGGATAGGGAGTGTGGGAGGGAGACGCAAGAGGGAAGAGAAATGGGAATATATGTATATGTACAGCTGATTCACTTTGTTATACAGCAGAAACTTACCCACCATTGTAAAGCAACTATACTCCAATAAAGATGTTATAAATAAATAAATAAATAGCAAAAAAATCACAATAGCTAAAATGCATAAAATATACTATCAAAGTAAACATAAATATATCTATATCCATTCATTGCAATTAAAATTTACAAAAATGATCCCAGAAAAATTAGACTACATAAAAGTAATCAACATAGAATGATACTGATTATATTTAATATAGAGTACAAAATAAAATTATTATTGCCTACATTTTTCAAGGACAATATAGTATTCTTTTTTTTTTCAATATAGTATTCTTTACAAGGGATAGATTTAAAAGTTTTGACCTGAAAATTTTTGAATTTTGTAAAAGTAATATCCACAATAAAATCTAACAATGGCAAAATCTGAAATTTTTAGATGACTCAAATATTTTGTAAGATTTAAATAAGAAAATAATTATACAGATTATATCAGTAAAAATTTAGAAAAACCTTTAAAACACAGACACACGGGGCTTCCCTGGTGGCACAGTGGATGGGACTGCATGCTCCCAATGCAGGGGGCCCAGGTTCGATCCCTGGTCAGGTAACTAGATCCCATGTGCATGCCGCAACTAAGAGTTTGCATGGTACATCTAAGGAGCTGGCAAGCTGCAACTGAGGAGACCGCCTGCTGCAACTAATACCCAGCGCAACCAAGTAAATAAATATTAAAAAAAAAACACGGACACACACTACATATAAATACACATACATACATACATTATATATACATAATCCTAGGAGAATGTTTGTCCTAACCTTAGTCGCATACCATTTGTCACTGTCAATCCCTCTGGTTCCATTTGAACTCACTTCCTAAATATTTGATACTTATTAATCACTTGTTTTTTTTTAAGTACTTGTATAATGAAAAAGTGCTTTAATGAAAAGTGGAGTTTAATTAAATGATGAGTTTACTATTACAGCCACCTCACAGGAACATAAAGACATCAGTAGACTTACATATTAACTTTTGTCATTCAGGTATTTTCACTCTTGTATCCTTCCTCCATTCCTGTAAGAAACTGAGATAAGAAGGAGACAGGTGAATCCATGGCACCTCTGAGTAATATTTAAAATATAACTCTAATATTCGTATGAAGTACTTTCTGAAACACATGATAAATAAAATAAATAATAGTTGAATAAAATTGATGCTTACATGTAGAAAGCCATTTTATAAATTCTGGAGTCACTTTTGGTCTGATACCTATAATGAATTACAGATTACTACAAGCTGAGTTCCTAGGGGATTTTGATCCCAACCCAGCTGGACCTGGAAAAAGTTTAAAGTTATTTTACACCTAATATATCAGTGCTTGGATAAAGCACATGAGAATGCATACAGCAATACATTATTCCAGCAGGAAGCAGCATTAGGAAGTCACTAAAGAGCTACATGAAAACAAAAATCAGTTTCAAAGAAAATCACCAAATCACTAGAATTCCTTTGTATGACTTCCAGAAGAATGCAACCAATGAATCTGGTGAGGAGTATTAATGTTTATTGAACAACTTATCATTAAGCAGGAGCCTGACACAATTATGTCATTTAAGTTATGCTCACAAGTGCTCTAGGAGTTAGGTGATAATATCCCCATTTAATATAAGGAGACACTAAGGCTCAATGACCTTTAACTGTCACATAACCCTAAGACCTTTTAAGTGAATGAGCCAGACTTAGTGACATTTTATTGATTCTACTTTCAGTTTCCCTTTCATAATCATATTCTTTCATTATATTTCATGAAATGCCCATATAGTATCATGACTGTGACATCATAAAGTTTATTGATTCTCAGAGTAGATAGGATATGTTAAGACCCCAAAATGTATTCCCATAGAGTTCTTTCAGAGTAACTACTTTAATTTGTGTGATTTTTTTTTTTAAAGAGCTGGATTTTTTTCATGTTAAATGTTCCCAAAGCCATCTCTATGTAACACACATTGAAGTGGAGACACAAATTACCTTCTGTTCTAGAAATATTTCAGTAGCCTATTCCAAAAATACAAATCAGCTTGTTCACTTTGGGGTCTTGACATTTGCAGAATGACCATCGGCCTTGCTTAAATCCTATCAAAAGTTATTGTTAGCAAAGTACTGGAAACATAATAAGCACTCAAGAAAATCATAAATGGCCGTAGTTTCATTTGTCTCAGTCCTCCCTGAAATTGAATTGGCTGCTCAGATTTTAATTTTGCCTTAGCTGTGAAAAATACACTTTTAAAGAAATGTATTAGAAATTGTTTTGCTTTACACATCTTACCTCAGACTCATGAGGCTGGATCAGAGCTCAGTATAATCACTAAGGATGTTGTAACTTCCTAAAATCATAAACTTCAATTAAAAAATCTTGCAAACATGTTATATAAAAAAAGCAAAAACAAAGCAAGACCCAGCTAAAATTTCCACTGAAGGGGAACTTCACTGAAGACTCTTCTGACATATCTTTGTGTGGTCCACTTTGTAGGAGTCAGTACAGGCCCAGAAAGACAAGGTAAGACTGCAGAACTCAAATTGATGCAAGATATTAAAAACCAACTTGAAGAAACGATAAAATATAAATCTTGCCATCTGATATGTCTAATAATATCTATGTATGCAACATAACGAGGAAAATAAATATGAGCTGTTTTACCAAACTAAAGAGAAGTGGAGGCTCTAATAACGAGCATTAGTGATGATGCCCACGCATTTCTCTAAGGCTTTTTTATACAGATTGAGATGAGCCATGTAATAGAATCAAAGTAAATAAAAGCGCTGCTGTTGCTTGTTGCCTGTGAGGTGGGGGGATTCTGATGGAGAGAAAGTACTGCATACTGGAAACATCCATTTAAATAATTGAGGACTCCTGGTGTGAGGAAACTAAGGCCAATATTGCTGATTTTTCTTTCTTTCTTTTTTTCTTTTCTTTTTTTTTTTTTTTTTTTTTTTTGGCTGTGGGCAGGAGTGTGTGTGTTTCTCCATTTTTAGTGAAGCAAGAAAATTAAATGTGATTATACCTACCAGTCACATCCTCCAGGAAGATAAAACTGTTTTTATTTTGAAGAACATTATAAAAATACTTGGTTTACTCATCGCTTAAGGCATTATGGGTAATTTATATACAGCATAATATTACTAAAAAGTTTTTGCTTTACCTAGAAAATGGGTTTCTCCATATGGATACTTGAAAATGGGTTTCTCCATATGGCTACTTTTCCACCAGGAGAATTTAACTATTAAACTATGGAGTTTTTAAATATCAAAAACTTACTAAGCACACCATTTTTTAAAGATTAATATATTTTATTCTAGAACTTATTAAACAGATTTGGAAAGCATGATAATTCTTCTAAAATGCAATCCTTTATGTTTATTGCATCTCTGCTTCTTATGTCAAGTCTTCTTTTAAGGATTCAAGTGGTCCTATGTAACTATTTAAATCAAAACCTAGTCTGAATTATTATTGATTCTAAGCAATCAAAACACATGCAAAATAAATATGTATGAACATATGTGTATAGATATGTAAATATATACAATATGTATAAGAATATATAATACACATATACGGACACAGTTGCTTCTGTCCTCAGGAAGCTTATTGTTAAGAAGTGAGATATGTATTTCACAAGTAATTAAAGGGCATGACATATCACTCATTGGAATGTACAGGGTGCTCAGGGACCACTGGCAGGGCACTTCAACCCAGTCTTGCAGAGGAAAGACGGTCCTGGATCGAGGCCACTTTTAACTGAGGACCTAATTAAATGGAATCAGAGGGAATGAGGAACATATTCCAGGCTGAAGAAATGGCATATTCAAGGACAGAGAGGTGCAAGTTAAATGACACATTCCAAAGATTAAAAGCAGTTCAGGGCTTCCCTGGTGGCACAGTGGTTGAGAATCTGCCTGCCAATGCAGGAGACAAGGGTTCGAGCCCTGGTCTGGGAAGATCCCACATGCCGCGGAGCAGCTGGGCCCGTGAGCCACAACTACTGAGCCTGCGCGTCTGGAGCCTGTGCTCTGCAACAAGGGAGGCCGCGATAGTGAGAGACCCGTGCACCGCGATGAAGAGTGGTCCCCGCTTGCCACAACTGGAGAAAGCCCTCGCACAGAAACGAAGACCCAACACAGCCATAAATAAATAAAAATTAAAAAAAAAAAAAAAAAGCAGTTCAGTACGACTGGAGAGGAGAGATCAGTCCAAAGATTGGGAGCTAAGGCTGGACATCGAAAAAGAAGCAGAGCGTGGGCCATATATTTTATGTTTGGACTTCATTTGTAAGAGAAAGCTCTGCAGGTATTAAACAAGGAAGCACTGTGATCAAAAGTAGTTTTGGAAAATGACTCTAGCTACAATGAGGAGACTGGACGTTCAGAGCATTTATAAAATGGAAACAGCACTTCCTACAGGAGCACTAGTTAGAAAGCTGTTTCAATAGTGGACAAGAGTGATATCGTATATTATGGAGTAAGAATCAAAGGAGAATTTGTGACACTTTGGGGGAATAGGAAAGGCATGAGGAAGGTAAGGTGACTGGCGAGTGCTGTGCCGGTGTATGTGCGTGTGCATGTGTATGTGTTTTAATCAGTCTAATTCAGGCAAGTAGTAAAATATTTAAATAATAATGATTTGCAGAGATAATGATTTATCATTGCCTCTTGATACAAACCAGTTTGTAACCTCAAGTAGCAATCATATTTATTTATTTTTTAGTTTTTCTCAGTTACATGCACATCTTCATAATTAGCTTGATATCAATTTGCTAGTCCAGAGTTGGAGGGCCCCTTCTGCTTCCACACAAAGTGGCTGGGCAGGTTGGGAGGGTTTTCCTTTTCTACTGTTTCCCAAGTATGAGAGCCTGCAACGCAGCCACCATCTGTTTTTGGCTGCCACCAAAACATACCAAACTGATCCATGTGCAAACCATGCTCTGGCATCATTTTTCTCCTCCTACAACAGATTCTAAGGGATCCCTCATATATAGGTATAAGCTGAGGGAGGTATACTTGTGCTTTGGTAGCAAGAACCTCAGCCACTTACTGACGCAGCTTGAGTGTGTTGTTTGATCAGTTCTGATACACCAATTCCATCATATGATGGATTGCTCCTAGGCCCTCCTGATCTTCCTGGATCTGACAGAACCCAGATCACAATGGGAAGTTCCAGATCTGTGGTCATTTGGTTTTACATGATCAAGCATTCTGCCCCTCCCGGGGCCTATATCATTTTCTGCTGCAGGTGCCATGGCCTCGCTCCAGAACTTAACCATTGTGATTCTCCCACTGGGGCTTACTCTAAGCTTTACATGACATAGTTTCATCCACTGGTAGTTCTAAAGCCATAGAATATTCCAGATTGTATGGCCCAAGCATCAGGGCTTGGATGTGCTTCAGAGCCTTGTCCTGCTCTGTGCCTCATTCAAACATGGCAGATTTTCATGTCGCCCAGTATATGGGTCAGATCAATTTCCCAGCTGGAAAATACCATCTCCAGAATATCCTTAAACATTAATTGGTCGGACCTGCAAGATGCAATATTTCATCTTTTGCTTTGGAGACCATGTCCTGTTACACCTGTTGTTAACAGAACCCTGAAATGTTTAATGATTGTCAAGCCCCTGAATTTTTGTAGGGTTTACCTCCCACACTCAAGAGTATGTGTATGTTATCTAGGCTTGCAACTTAGTAACTTCTCTTTCTTGATTCAGCCTGATGTTGTGGATCATTATGATGCTCTCTGTTGGAGGTCCAACTTGGTCCATACTAGACAGAGGATAGGAGAGTTAACATATCCTTAGAGCAAAACTGGAAATAATCATTGTTATCTATTCCATATGAATACTAACTGTTGCTTATCCTCTTTTCTCCTGAGAATAGAAAAGCATACATTTACAGCAGTGCTGCTAAATTACTAACCTTGATGCCATATTAATTTTCAGGCACAGAAGCTGCAGTTGGGACTTCCTTTAGTTGTTTTACAGTAGTGGTACATCATCCTGCAGTACTATATGATTTATAGTAGTGAGTCAGAGACCAGTCTGGTGAAGTAAAGGAGATGGGTTAAGGAACCATATGTTTGCATCCTTCGGACCCTTTGTGATGGTGCTGGTCTCGGTCCCTACCCCCCATACAGACATGCCCCGACTCATGAGATATTTTTTCTGATTAACACTCTTGGCCAGAAGGAAGAGGCATTTCTGTAGCTTCCACTTGGCCCCCTCACCATATTTCTTACCTCACAGACAAGGATGCAATTGTGGAGGTTACTGTTAAGAATGGTAATTCCAATTATACATTTCAGGGAGCTGGGAAATGACCACCAAGTGGGGCTGCAGACTCAGTAAACCAAGTATATGTTGCCTCTAGTCCAGAATTCCATTTATTTCCTGGTCCTTATATGTCCCCAAACTAGCAATGATACCATGATGACACTTCATGACCTAAATGGCAACTCAGATACTGTATCCAATAGTCCTCAAAATGTTCGGGCATTCCTGTTTTCCTAATGCACACTTATCTCCATAAATATCTGAACACAGAGACTTCATAATTTGTGGAGCCAAGTGCAAAATGAAAATGTAAGACCATTTATTCAAAATGCAAGAAAAATAGCTTTTGCCTTTCTCTACCAATCTTTCAGTATGTCATGGTGTATTTTATTTGCTATATAATGTGCCTTCCCTTAGGCAAAGGATATTTGTCAGGTGAGAGCAGACTCTCACCCTCTACCCTCCCTGCATCCAGCCCAGACATTGGTACCAGATCCCCACCAGGAGCCAAGGGCAGCAGCATCTGGGAGGCAGCGGAGAGTGGGCTGCTGAGGACCTGTGAGGAGGGGAGTTGATGGGAGGCAGGATCGTGCGTGAGTTAAAGCTCCATCCGTAGTCTCTGGGTGACTGTATGCCTTAGAGACCTTAATGCAGCAAGTGAAACAACAATGAGAAATACATTTTTGCTGTGCTGAACCACTGAGACATGGTGACTGCTTCTGAGTGTAGCTTAGTCTGTCCGGATTAACAATGTCACAAGGAAAATGAGATTGGACTTGGAGAACTAAGTTGCCTTCTTTTGCCAGCCATGCCAGTATGGCCATGCATTGGATTGGTAAAGGTGTGAGGGATTATTTTGGGAATGTTCACACATCCCTCTCCTCCTGGATAGGGAGTGGGGAGAGATCCTGCCTTCAGTATTACCTCCAATGTATCTTATACTCACATCACTACATCCTGGTTCTGTCCTAGAGAGCGGAAAGTCAGTATCAAACAAGTTGGCATATGTAAAGTACTGTGAATAATGTCTCATGCATAGTAAAATGTAGTGTTAACTCTTACTAGTCTCTCTCTAGAATTGAACTCCTTGAGAGGAGAGATTTCTGTCCAATTTATTTGGTGCTTATACCTCAGCACCTGGAACCCTGTCTAAAACATAATATGCATTCAATCAATATGAGTTAAATGAATGATGAATAATTATGAATATTTGATTTTCCTTCCTTCCTGTCTCAGTCTTTATTTTTGCTTCTTCTAATATATTAACTCTCCATGTCCAAAATTAGGTAGAAACTTTCCTTTGACTTTCTCTAGTCATATATGCTTTCCTTCTAATGCTAGCTTCATTGACACATTATTGCCACTGATATTTTCTATACTTTACAGAGGAAGTGTTCATTCTAGTCAAGCCTGCTGTCCTAGTTGAAAACTCCCTACCTTTGAGTTTAAACCTCATGCAGAGATGGAAGGTAACAAGAATCAATGATGTGAGGTGAAATCCATGAAATTAATATTCATGGAAAAGTGTTCCCCATTACATGCCCTTTTAACTTTACAGCACCAAGTTGGTAATACTTATCTTCTGTTCTGTGGTTTGTATTGGAAAACTTGTAAATAATGTTTACATTATTAGGATTTTACTAAGACCTTTACTACAGAACCAAGTGTTGTACTATGATTACATTTATTTGCCTGTATGGCTTTATTTTTCTTCCATTGTTAAATTCCCTTGCACTCTCTACCATCATCATATATTTACAGACATTATCAAAACTGTTGATTCTCCTTTGTTTGCCATACACTTGCCTCAAAAAACTCATGTCTCTCAGCTTTTATCTTTCATTTACACTGATCACTCTTTGGGTCAGATTCACACCTGTTTTCCAAAAACTTCACATCACTAATATCCTGAGTGTACTTCATTGTTGTTTAGATGCCCTGTCTTTTTGTTTTGTGATTTTCTCCCTGTTTTTTCTAGAGCACACCCTCATATAATTCCCTAAAAAAGAATATGAAAGCAGTTAACTGTCTAAGTAGTATCCAATTGAACTAGTACAGAATTCTAAGTTAAAAACCCTTTCACCTGAGAACATTAGAGACATTGTTTCCCTACTTTTAGTTTGGTTCAAGAAATTTTGATTCCAGTATGATTTTCTCTCTTTTCTTTTTTTGGTGAGTTTATGTTTTTTGTTCAAGGATTTCTGGTAATTTCTTTATCTATGTCATATGAAATTTCAAAATGCTACATCTAAGTGTGGTTCTTGTTGATCATCCTTTTGTTTTGATTTTTTTTTCTGAATCCTGGATGGGTCTTTCCTGCTTGAAGATTATATCCTTCTTCAGTTCTGAGAACTTCTCTTTTATTGTTTTTGTGATAATTCCCTTTGATCCTTCTTATCTATTTTTTTCTGGGTAATTAACAGTAATAAAATGATGGATCTGGCTTGGTCTTTTTCGCCTTTTAACTTTTATATTTTTTCTTGTTGGTATGTTTTAATTTCTAGGAGATTATATCAGATTTGTGCCACAACCATTAATATAGCACATTTATTTAATTTCAACAATTAACAGTGTTAATTTGTAATGTGGCCTAATTTTTCAGGACAATCTCACTTTATAGATTATTTTATTATTAATTTTTGAAGATGTTAATACAGTCTAGTCTTTAAATGTTTTATTCTGATTAAATTTAATTACCTCTTTCTCATGCCCCCCAGGGTCATTTTTTCTCTTTACTTTTCTAGGCCAAATTTTTTCAGGTTGCAGCATTTTATCAATTATATCTGGACAACCTTTGTAGTTTGATCATGATTACAAATAAAGCAAGAGGCATGCTGAGTGCAGGGCTCTGTGTATGTGGGGGAGGGTATTTGACTGGCAGGCCCAATTTTATTGCAGGTAGCTATGGAGGCAGCAGTTGTTTTTTTTTAATATCCTTAACTCTTGGGCAACTAATTTTTAATTACTTACAGCATATCCTGTATACAAAATAGCATAATAAAAAGAACACCTATGTCAGCACCAACCTGATTAAAAAACTAGAATGTTTAAATATTTTTGATGCTCCTAGTGACTTTGATAATAGCGTCACAACCCATGCCGCTCTCCAGAGGTTACAAGAGTCTCTCTCTCTCTCTCTCTCTCTCTCAGGTTTTACATGTTTGTAAGCTTCCTTAAGTGGAGACATATTGTATGTATTCTTTTGTGACAATTATTTTTCATAGAACATACTTTTTTATGTGATACATAGAGCTGTAGGTCATTTACTTTTATTGTTTCTGCCAGACATCTGGGGACACAGGAATTGCTAATCGCTTTCAACAACATTCCTTCCTTAAGAGTTTCAGGCTACATAGAGAGTGTCACATTTTTGAGAGTACTGGCTTGTTATTACGAGTTTTCAAGGTGTACTGTTTTACCTCATCCAAGGAGATTTGGAGTAAGAACAATTCCTCAGTCTTCCTCAGTAAGTGGATTTTTTTTCCCTCCTAATTCACTCATGGATAGCTTATCCTCTTGTGGTTCTTGGTAGTGTGTGGGATCCCTAGGACCGTTTCCCGCAGGACTCAGGCCCTCTGCTTTGTTTCTAGCACACCAAGCATGGGCCATCAGAATAACATGGGCCAGCAGAAACTTTCAGGACAGAGGCCAGATTCAGAACCTGTTTATCTAAAAGCATTATTATTCTCCTCTACTTGGCACAGAAAATTATCCTTACTATTTTTTCCATCTCAGCTCTTCATATAAAAAGCCTTTTGTAAACATGTTTTGTCTAATATTTTTAGGTGTGTTCCTCTGAGGAATTAATGTATGTTTAGACAAACATGTTGCCAAAAAAGGGAATCCCCACTATTTTATTTATTATTATTTTTAATTTGGCAAATGCTGGGCTGCTGTGTATTGAAAAGTGGTGTAATGGGAAGGATGTGATTGTGATTATGTGTGTGTATCAACATTTGTGTGTATAGTTTCAATTAACACCCCACTTTCAGTCCCATGTTTCACTACTGTGTTCTCTCTTACCTAAAATCTTAGGCTCTGGGCCTTTCTGAGATGTATCTGTGAATATCAGCTCCCTAGAACATAAATGTAGTCTGCTCTGCTTTTATGGTATACCTAAATTTTTCTTAATCTGATTCATCATTCCTCTACTCACTTCCTATTTTCAGAAATTTATTAAAACATCTTTTTCAAAAGACCCACCTCCTATACTTTTATTGCTGTAGGTCTGCTAATTTTAAAGAGGTCTCTGAGGATAGAAAGCCCAGAGATAAACCTACACACATATGGTCACCTTATTTTTGATAAAGGAGGTAAGAATATACAATGGAGAAAAGACAACCTCTTCAATAAGTGGTGCTGGGAAAACTGGACAGCTACATGTAAAAGAAGGAAATTAGAACACTCCCTAATGCCATACACAAAAATAAACTCAAAATGGATTAAAGACCTAAATGTAAGGCCAGACACTATAAAACTCTTAGAGGAAAACATAGGCAGAACACTCTATGACATAAATCACAGCAAGATCCTTTTGGACCCACCTCCTAGAGAAATGGAAATAAAAACAAAAATAAACAAATGAGACCTAATGAAACTTCAAAGCTTTTGCACAGCAAAGGAAACCATAAACAAGACAAAAAGACAACCCTCAGAATGGGAGAAAATATTTGCAAATGAAGCAACTGACAAAAGATTAATCTCCAAAATATACACGCAGCTCATGTAGCTCAATATCAAAAAAGCAAAAACCCAATCCAAAAATGGGCAGAAGACCTAAATAGACATTTCTCCAAAGAAGATATACAGATTGCCAACAAACACATGAAAGAATGCTCAAGATCACTAATCATTAGAGAATGCAAATCAAAACTACAGTGAGGTATCACCTCACACCAGTCAGAATGGCTATCATCAAAATATCTACAAATAGTAAATTCTGGAGAAGGTGTGGAGAAAAGGGAACCCTCTTGCACTGTTGGTGGGAATGTAAATTGATACAGCCACTATGGAGAACAGTATGGAGGTTCCTTAAAAAACTAAAAATAGAACTACCATATGACCCGGCAATCCCACTACTGGGCATATACCCTGAGAAACCCATAATTCAAAAAAGAGTCATGAAAAAAAAAAAAAAAAAAAAGTCATGTACCACAATGCTCATTGCAGCTCTATTTACAATAGCCAGGACATGGAAGCAACATAAGTGTCCATCGACAGATGAGTGGATAAAGAAGATGTGGCACATATATACAATGGAATATTACTCAGCTATAAAAAGAAATGAAATTGAGTTATTTGTAGTGAGGTGGATGGACCTAGAGTCTGTCATACAGAGTGAAGTAAGTCAGAAAGACAAAAACAAATACCGTATGCTAACACATATATATGGACTCTAAAAAAAAAAGGTTCTGAAGAACTTAGGGGCAGGACAGGAATAAAGATGCAGAGGTAAAGAATGGACTTGAGGACACGGGGAGGGGGAAGGGTAAGCTGGGACAAAGTGAGAGAGTGGCATGGACTTATAAATACTACCAAATGTCAAATAGATAGCTAGTGAGAAGCAGCCGCATAGCACAGGGAGATCAGCTTGGTGCTTTGTGACCACCTATAGGGGTGGGATAGGGAGGGAGGGGGGGAGGGAGACGCAAGAGGGAGGGGATATGGGGATATATGTATATGTATAACTGATTCACTTTGTTATAAAGCAGAAACTAACACACCATTGTAAAGCTATTATACTCTAATAAAGATGTTTAAAAAAAATAAAAATAAAGAGATCTGTAGTCTATCATTTCACAGTATCTCAGGAACTTAGGGAGCATAAATTACAGTAGCCTGACCTCCTGTATTTAGAGCATTTCCAGGTTCTTTATTCTTCTTAGGCACTTTAATACCATAATCTTAAATTCTATTATGGAATATTCATAATCACCATGTGAGGAACATTGTCAATGCTGTTATTTGACAAAGAACTTACAAACTGGAACTATATAAGTAGGAATTGATTCCATAATGTTGTTTGCTTCATATCTTGTGTATAGGTAGGAGAAAACCCTGTGTCCTTCTTAGTTAGGTAAAAATAGTACTCAAGCCCAAAACTAACTGTCACACAGTGTGTAATAGGAGCATCCAAGGTCTTGGATATAGATAGATAAAGTAAAAGTCAGGAAAACAGGATTTTGGCACAAGGTTCATAATTAAAAAAACATGGACTTCAGTATAAATCTTGGAGCCATTGTTAACAGTGGGGCAAAACTGAGGCAAACTGTTTAATTTATTAGATGATCAACATCAGCATCTCAAATATAATGAAACCCCATATAGGTTCCAATTGTAAATTCAATTTCATGTATACTTCAGAAGGATTACATTGAAAATATTAAATGAGACACTAGTAAAGCAATTAATGCATTGCTTGGCACCTAATAGATAGTAAAAAATGGTTTGTCTTTCCCATTCCCTATCCTGCCTTTCCCTTCCTTCCACTTCCTTAGAATAATGCCTGCTACAAAACACAAATATTGGCTAATTGGATTCTTGGTAAAGTCCACTGCAAGAAACAAGTTTTGTCTATCCTTCCAGCTCAGGTCTTTTCCCCTCTTGTCAAGACTTACCCCCTTGGAGTGGACTTTTGTCCCTAACTCAGCAAGTGCTATTGCAGGGGCAGAGGTAAGAAGCTGTGTCTCTACATTAGGTTCTGTGTAAACAATTTTATTTCTTCAAATGAGCCACATTTTTGGTTCATTTATTGCTTAAACTGTCAAAAATCAATTCAGATGTTAAATACCATTTATGATAATTTCAGATGACCTTTAGGTTTTGAAAGCATATTTAACAATTATTCGTCTATCAACTTGCCAATGTCTACTGGATTTTACCCTTTTGCATTATGCATACATTTTAAAGGTGTTATATAAAAGCAATTTATCCCTTATGCATTGGAAGTGTATTTCAAACACAGCTAGGAACTCTATTCAGCCATGAGATACCCTCTCTCACTGTTCTCTGGGATTTTTGCAAAAAACTGCCTTTGATATTTCTCATATTTATACCAACAATCTGGATGTGATTTCTCACCCTTCCTAGGGAGTTACAAAGAGACAAAGTTTCATCATCTTTGCGACTGAGTCATTCACTGCAATAACAATAGGAAAACAAGTGTACTCTCCAGGAAATGATCATGATGGCTGATATGAAGTTTATTTGGAGCTAGAATTTCCATCAAGAGGTTTATATCTGTAGAGGAAATAGGTAGATATACAGAGTCTTATTTCTTCTTCAATTCAATTCAAAACTATTATTATTAATGCCTCCCACATTTAAAACAAGTTTTTAGGTATAAGCATTAGGTTATACAAGGTAACTCTGACATGGTCTTACACTCAAATATATATAATGCAAAGATATGTGTTGTAAAATTATTTTGAATACCACAGACATAGAGTGAGTATCTATATGTGGCAGGTTAGGATGGGCTTTAAGCAAGAGGTAGGTTTAAAATAATGGGTAGGATTTTGACAAGCGGGAGTACAGAGAGGTAAACTTTCCCAGCACAGGAAAATAATGTGGGGTGTGTGGATGTGTGGATGTGCGTGGGTTTTCACATTATAGTGGTCCTTGATCTTTTGGTTGCAAACGCATTGAGGCTGATATGAGCTTGCTTAAAGGACAAACATTACATGTTGGAGATACAGTATGGAAAATTTCAGGAACGAACTAGAATCAGATGTCCAAATACTGCAAGGTTTATTGTCCTGCCTCATATTTCTCTTTCTTTCTGTATGTCTGCTTCATTGTATGTTTTGCTGAAGACTAGCTTCCCTTGTTTTCCTGTCTTCATGATTTCCAGAGCTCTTGGATTTATTTCTCTTTCATTAAGTTTGACCAAACTAGGGCTAGAATCTCTTAGCCTCAATTCCAAATTCCCAATGGAAAATATTCATTGGTCCATTTTGCTTAAGGTCTCATCCATAATCCAAGCGATTTTTCTAAAGCTTTAAAGAAACATTGAAGAAAGAGGGCCTCCATGGTTGCCCCTCCATGGGTTCCATGGGTGCAGCCAAGTGAACAGGGTAGGATAAAAAGCTCCAGTTCCTAATAAAAAGGAGACATCCGGAATAACCTCCATAAAAGTGCCAACCTAGGTGGTGAATATTTGAACATCTGACATTTTAGATGTAATAAAGTATGAATGTAGAAGTATAAAAGGCAAAAAAACTAGGAAAGTTGAGATGACATCATGAGGACTTTTAATAAAATTCCAAGAAATTAGAATTTTATTCTTCATGCAAGGAGGAGACATCAAATATATTTAAATAAGGATATGACACTACGAGTAGCACCTATAAGTAGAATCATATGGAAGCAAATTAAAGACACAGGGACCACCAGGAAAGAGACCACAAGGTTTCAGATGAGAAGTGATGGTTTAGAGATGTAGCATTAAGACTCGAGAAGGAGGATTCTAGTGCAAAATTGATTCACCTGGATTTGGTGTCTAAATTTTTGTAAGAGGAATAGAGAGATGGAATGAGTGAATGTGAACAATTAAATCTCCAAAAATAGCATTCTCATATTTATATTGTACTAACATGGCACAGAGTGATTTTTAAAAATGAAAATGTCTGTCTTCTTTCACTGTTATGGTCCAAATGCTCATCTTTTTGAGGGCTCAGTGAGTGAAGGCTAGGCGTGTGGGCTGTGACTTCACATTCCAATAGAAAAAAGCATATGTCATAGTTGAACAGAAGAGAAAGCAATACTACACAATGGATTGTTGTGTGCAAGCCATAGATATTAAATGAAAAGGGGGATATATAGACAAATTAATTTGGAAAATGACGATGTAAGCAATTTTAGAGAACTTATTTCCAAGACAGCTGCAGATCTTCAATAGATTAATGTTTTGTGTGAATCTTTAAAAGCAGCAGTATGTTATGTAATCTCCCAGATAAGCATGAAACCACATTTTAGAGGGAAAGTTGTATGGACTAATATTGTTTGAAAGGAAATGTAGAGTTTTCTTAGGATAAAAATGCCATCTCCATGGAGAATATCATTTAATATATTTCACTTTAGAGTGAGGTAATTCAACTAGAAAAAGAAAATACACATTGCACCATATTAAAATGACTAGGAATGATTAAAGCAGTGAAAAGGGCTCTCATCTTCTTTTAGCATAATGGTCCAAATGCTCATCCTTCTGAGCGTATGCTGAGTGAAGGTCAGGAGAATGGGTTTGTGACTTTTGCCTTCCTAATGGAACTACACACTTGTCATGAGTTCTCCAAAGGAGAAAATTATACTACTTACTGTATTATCAAAGGATTATTTGGCCTGTACCTTAACAGAGAAAAGTGCTAACTACACTGACACTAAGGCCATGGAAATAAAAATTCAGAATAATATATGTTTAGACACATAGAGAACATTGAGCAGGAATGGTGCAGAGCTGCAGTCCCCTAATATCTTGCTATATTATTTAGCAGAACATTCTAAGAAAATGACTTTGAAGAATGCTATTGATCTCTGGACATTTAACTTTGATCAACTCTTCCCTTTAGAAACAATTGTAGTAATAATAATAGTAATAATAATAACAATAAACTTTTAGAGGAGAAGGTATTTATTAAATAAATATGCATTCTCTTACTCTTTGTCGTCTTAATCAATTGCAAATTCAATTTCAGATAACTTCAGAAGTTCAGGCCAACCTTGAGACTTTTTAATCATGTAATGATAAATCTGAATGATCAGCATCACTCTTTATCCAGTGTGTACCTTGAACTACCTGGACATCAGAATTATTTATGGAGACTCCACCAGAGACCTTCTGAATCAGAATATCTAAAGATGTGGCCTGAGAATCTGACCTTTTAGTAAATGCCCAGGTGATCTTATGCACACAGTATTCTGAGAAACACTACACTAGGCTTTCCTTGTCCTAAGGATGCGTTATTGTCACTATCATTTTAAAAATGTCCAAAGGACAAACCAAGCAAAAACATAATTATTCATTAGTTTAGCTGACCACATACTATGTGCTTTCATTATGATGCCTTCAAAGATTTATAAGGTATTGCCTCAGCTTTGGAAGATCGCACATGACACTTCTGTTTTTGATATTAAGCCAATACATAAAAAGAAATTCGTTAGTATACTGTGAAAATCACAGAAGTGTCATTTGGCATTTCTAGAGTTTCATTTCTACAGGTAAAAGTTGGTTTTCTTTTTTTTTTTTTTGTAGAAAGTCTAGTTCTCAAAAGTGGTTTGCAATTATTTTATCCACTGTGGAGGTAGATATAAATGATAAGAGTTTCACATACAACGTATTTTTAATATGTAATTCCTCCCAAGCTTTCTGAAGAAATGTCTATCAAATTGAATAGTTGATGCACTTTGAACACTTAGCTCCAAAAAGAAGATGACATTTTTTCATTAGTTTAAGATTTATATGCTAAAGTATCTGTCACAATAATAATAAAATCTGACAGTGCAGATCATATGGGCTTTCACATAGCAGAGGTAGTGTGTTCTTTGGAAGATATAAATGACAATTTGTTCAAATCAGAGATTTAAAAAATTGAGACAAGCACAGGAGCTCCAAAACTTTATATTTCGGCATTTCAGAATCATTCATTTAATGATATTTATGTCATGTCGGCCATAAAGATTAATATTTTGTATATAAGAATGAATATAAATTGTTACTATTTCATCATGTACTGTTTGGTTAATAACATTTTCAGAAAAGGTCAGGTGCCAATCAACTTAAATGTATCTTAAAAGAGAGATATATTTAGGCATAAATTCTAATGTACTTACTCTGTGCTATAGCTGAGTTCTCTGTGTTTTTGTGTTTGTTTCTTTTTCCTTTGGTCTCTGTAGCATGTGACATTCCAATTCATTCTGTGCAAGAGTACTGAAAAATATGCACATACCTCAACCTCGAAACGAAGAGGAAATAATGCCTTTTCAGAAAAATATATGGAAAATCAATGTGACACAACCACTGCTTTTCTGCATTGCACTAAAACCCCCTGTTTATGTAATTGTGCACATCTAGACTGAATTCCTCAAGTGAAGGGTCACCTTAAGGCAGGTGTTTAATAAATGTGAGCCAAACACTACTGAAAGGTTAAGTTTGCTACATGTCATTAAACTACATTAAGTGCTATAAGTGAATTACACAGATATTTAGGGACATTACAACCACAAATACTTCTACATTCAAAAGGAAAATAAATGGTAGAAAAACCACATTCTAGGTTTCTTTTGGATCTGTGCTCCCAACTATTCCAACTAACCATCTATTTAGTTTTGAATAACTAGGAAAAAATGTGGCCTCTTAGGAAACTATTTAATGCTGAGATAATAATTTATCTAGAAAGAATTAATATAGCTCCTGAAGTGCCTTATATATTCTCAAGAAGTAGTTTATGTTGTGGGAGTTTAGCTTCTTAAGACTTAATTTCTCTACACATGGAATGCTTAGTTTAGTTTCTTTACCTGAGACCTTTAGAACAGTCATCATTTTTTATTCTCTAAGCTACATTTCTTGTCAAATCTTATTTTACATGAACACTGCAGAAACTTCAAGTTGCACTCTCAGGGAAAGAATCTCATCCCATCTCCAGTCCAAGAAGGATTAATCACAGATAAGTATAATGAGAAGCTATAGCATTTTATAACATCACTAAAACATCTTTATGTAAACATAATGCCACAAACTTTCAGAAATAAAAAGAGAAGCTCTCATAGTGGAGCTTACATTAGTAATAAAATCTTCCTCCATAGAAAAAGTCTCTAGAGAATTTTTTGGGAGGTACAAAGTCAGGCACCTTCTAGAAAACCATTCAACATGTTTGGAAGGAAGCTGACATACCCATCCTCAATTTTTTTCGTTCAATGAGTCTCTTATGCGTCAGTTCTCCAGTTCTTTCATCTTCTTTATAAGATCTACAGGTATTCACTTCTGTTAGTATATAGGCCTTAAGTGAGGTAAAATGAATGTCCTGAAGTCCTAAAATAAACTTTGTTTACTATTTATTTTTAAAATAGTCATCACACCAAGTGTCATCCAACCAGCAAACACCTCATAAATACCTCAGAGCCCATCATTTGAACAATCGTATATAAAGAAAAAGAAGAAAGTAAATTATATGTATGTGTGCATGTATATATGTAGGTATGTACATGCAAGTCACGCATGTATGTGCAGTCTCTCACTTTGGAGGCCTATTCAGAAGGAATTCACAATGCAGGGACGGATGTTCAGGTAAGTCTGAAAAAAGAGGGACAGATATTCAGAGTAAGCACTCCATAACTACTTCTTTTATTTTGCTCGGTCAATTCACATAAGTAAACTATTATAGAAGTATGCAAAAAAACCCATTTCATTCAGTCATTCTAGTAATAAACAACACCAAAAAGTCAGTGACACAGCAAGAAAGGTAGCTACCTTACTCCTTCTACATGTCCATTACATATCAGCAGGGGGAGCTCTGCACATCTTATCACTGTGAGTCAGAGTGGCCACCATCTTGAATATTGCTAGTTGCAGTGCCAGAGCCAAGGGAGAAAGCTCTGTAGAGATTTGTTCTCTAAGTTAAAAGCCCCACACCTGAGTGGCATCAGATATTACCATTCATAATTTATGGCCTAGAAGCCATCACTCTATCACACCCGTGCAAAGGAAGGTCAGCAAATACAATCCTACCAAGTGACTGGAAGGAGAAAAGATCCAGGTCTGAGTATTTAGCACTGATGACTCCCTCTCATAATTACTTCTAGCCCATGCATAGGTCTTTGCAGCAGTGCAGAAATATAGATACTATGAATGAAGTGCTCCCCTACTAAGGTGGCAAGTCTGGGCAACCTGGCTGACATTTTCTTTTGAGGAGAATACCCAATTAACTCTGTCTCTTTGTCCAGCACTGTCGACCACTTCTCATTATCCTGAGTCACTTTATGGTACAGTCTGAAAAATTGCCTGGCTCATCCCTGAGATTATGAGCTCGCTGAGAAAATTTACCATTTCTCATTCCTTTCAGCACAGGGCCTGACATATTGTAGGTACTCAATAAATTTAATAAGTAAATGAATGGTTCTCAGAACCTTTTAATCAGAGGGCTGAACAGGATTTATACCACCCTCAATTTTGATTATCTCTTACAAACACAACTAAACTTTAGGTCTTTATAACATCGCTTTATTCAGTTTAGTTATGGAATCAAACATTTCTATAAATAGTTAATCATTATTTTTAATACCCAGGTTATGTTATCCTTGTAATCAATGTTACAGTTAAGGAGATATTTTTGCAAATAGGGTATTTTAGAAGCCAATGTCTAGAAACAAGGACAAGTTGAAAGCCAGAATTCGGTGTCAACGAGAATCTAAATAATGAAGCCTAGAGGCTTAGAGATTTCCAAAAATCATTTTAATCGTATTGCAGAAATATATACATCTACAGTGTAATACAATTGGTTCTTTTAAAAAGTGCATGTTTTCTTTCTGTCCTCTCCTTTTACCTGATATTGGACCTGCCCTATTATGTGGGTGAAGTGCTGACCTCTGACTTCAGGTTGAAAACTATGTCCCTCCTTCTCACACAGACAAAGAACAAATGTGATCACCTATTTCAAAATTCCAGCTTCATAAGCAGAAAATTTTGTCAACCAGGTTATTTTAAAAAATAACTTAGGTCTCTGCTACCTGGCCAATTTTAGTTGAGTCAATTAAGGGCTTACTCATTTCAGAAATGAACAAAGGAAAAATTTTACCAAGGCTAGTAGAGTTTTATCCTACTCAAACTCTGAATAATCTTGGCTTCAGAATTTTACTTTTCATAATGGTCTTTCTATTTAGATGGTGAACAGACCCAGAGATGACAAGAGTTAGACAACAAGAGAGTATGTTTATCAGAATAATGTATTACTCTATATTGCAGCTTAATGAAGTATAATTGGCTTCAACCATCGCCCATTTCAAGTCCCTCAAAAAAACAATTTGTAGGGAGGGGATCCTAAGAGAGGAATAAGCACTCATAAATGCTAAGTGTAGATGTAGGGCAGGCTTCATGTGAGACCTGCCTTACCTCATGTGAGAACACCAAGAGTTCATTTTTTTCCTTGTAATCACTCTCCTTGGGCTATCTAAATCCCTAGCCGTGGTGACTGAATCATTTGTTGTTTAATACCACCACAAAACTAAGTGGTTTAAAAGACAAAGATCTCTTATTTCTCACAATAATGTTGGATGGCTATGGTTCCTCTACTGCACTCATTCATGTACGTTCACTAAGATGAGGGTCAGCTGAGTTGGAAGGTCCATGATGGCCTGACTCACAGGTCTGACAGTTGAAATTCGTTGCCATATTGATCACCATGGATCTCTTCCTTGTTTAATCATCCTCTAGGGACTAAACTGGCTTCCTCACATGGTAGTCTTAGGCAGAGTTCCAAAAAAGGGAAAATGGAAGCTGCAAAGGCTTAGTCTCAGAGTTGCACAATGTCATTTCTTTCATCTTCTATTGGTCAAAGTAAGTTAGAAAACCAGCCTAGATTCAGTAGGTAGGGGGAAAATGTCCATCTCTTGATGAGACATGTGGAAAAAGCACACCATAAGGGAATATGGCCACAGGGACTTTTGATTCATTCTTCTGCAATGTCCAAATAGTTGCTTTATTTTCCTTAGATTTTCACACACCATCATACCATCCAATGAATAGCAATGTATATTTTGGTAGTTCTTGCAGAAGAAGGAAGAGAGAGATTGACTACTTAACATGAAGTTCTGGCAAATATCTGACCCAACTTCAGAGCCAGGAAAATGGTTACCTAAGCCAATTGGGGACTAATACTTGCAGCTGGGAGTTGAGTCAACAGCATTCAGTCTACATGACTGATGATTAAAAGTGGTGTTTTAGCTACACAAGATTAGGGTATTTCTTCTAGAATAAGGAAGACCATATGCTGGATCTCTAAAGCAAATGAAGCTGGGAAACGAGATTTGCAAACTTTACTCTAAATCTCTTAACAAAACTTCTGGTGCCCTTTCTGTCATACCGTTTCTCTTTCCTTGTTGATGTTTTGCACTTAGAATTAGGATAATATGAATTAAAGGCCATTAACCTCCACGTACTCTTTGTATGACCTTAATCATCCTCTCTGAGACTCAGTTTCTTCAAAGGCTATGAGTAATCATCATGATAGGGATGTTGAGAAAATTAAATAAGATAACCTATGGTAAGTAACTAGCAGAGTATCTTGCAACTAGTAAACACCTCCCGGGTGACATGTACCACCATCAGCATCAGCATCATTATCAGTATGTCGAAACATAGCTTAATAAAAATGATTTATAAATGCATTTTTTCCAAATAGTACCCTTTGACTGAATACTTTTACTTTAAAATTTGGGTTATATTTCTATGTGTGAATCATTTCAATAAATAAACACAATTAGGCTTTCAAAAAAAAAAAAAAAAAAAAAGCATAGGATGACCAGGTAGCAAAATCCTGTCTGTGTTGTGCTGACCCAATTCTTATAGATGCATTCTAGAAACACATATGATATACTCCAGGGTTTCTAAGGAAAATTTTTAACCACAGGTATGAACATAATCTAAGTCCATCAAAAGTCACTTACTGTAAGTCGTCTGTACATGTGAAGTTTAATCATAAAATGATTTGCAAAGAACTAGGGAATACTGTAGCTCAGGAAGTTTAAAGATGACCTAGATTGTGTACCACAATCATTACAAGAACTTTTCTCTGAATTTAAACTTGAAATATATGCAAGCTTTTTGAATACACTTTTCTATAACATTATTCACATGTCCTTATACAGAATTTTAAACAAAAACAAAAAAATAAAAAATGGATATAAGACAGGGTTGACAGGCTTAACATTGGCTGGGGATCTTGCTTATTCTCTCACTTTCTTATTTCCAGATTTCACTCGACCTTAGCTTCTGACTTTGGTCCCCTCTTGATTTGATTATTGAGCTTTGAGAATCTGTTTTTAAAGTAACTTAAGAGCTGAAAAATTTTTATTCTCAATTGCATTTACTTGAGGCATACAGACATGTCCTGGTACCTGTATCCTCAGGGCCTTATTTCTTCCCAAGAGCAAGCACTACTCAAAAGTATGAGAGCAGCTTGCATTAGCTCTAACATGCAAGCCCTTTCATTGCCTTGGAGACACTCAGGCAATTTATGATCATTTGTTGCAAAGAGGTTCTGCCATTACTCTCAGCCAGAAGGAAAATAGCATTGCCTCTTCAATTGCATTTCAAGGACTCAGCTAATGCAGCCCTGGTGCTCTTCTCTGGATAGAAATATCTACAAAAGCTTTGAGAACTCCGATCAAGTATTTTCACTGTCAGCCACCAAAGGCGTTCTGCCCCCTGCCTGCCACAATTACAGGACTTTCTAGCCAGCAGAAATAGGCGATCTGAAATTTCTTCTAATGCTCCTGTCAATATTGAACCATGGATTGCCTGAAAAAGAGTCATTCTTTTTCCTTAGTGGCTCAAGTGCATTGTGAAGGGTCTTTAATAGTCTGTGCCAGTCTGGGGTATGAGACTTAGAGGCTGTGCCATACCCCATCACTAATGCTGTATAGAACTTCTGACCCACTACTGGGTAAATAGAGGGGGCACTTCCTCCAATATGTGGACCTCTTCCAGAGGATGAGAAGACACCAGAAACGGAGCTGAGAAAAGAGAATGTGACATAGTGGATTTTAGAACATGAGTGGTTATTACAGCAATGAAATCAAGAGAGGAAAAAAAAAAAAAAAAGATTCTGCATTTATGCCTGTCTCGTGAGGAGGACATGATGGAATTGGCAGATCCCAGTATTCCGATTGGTTCTTTTGTTCTTTAAGAGGAAGCTACCCACGGCTGAGTTAGAGTTCTCCGGACCTTTGAGTTCAGAAAGGGGTAAAGAAATACCCGAATGTACACAGCAGTCTTTCCTTTAGTTGATACAACTTCTTCAAAGCATTTCCTATTGAAATAACCCGGTGGTTCTGTATGTCTAGAACCAAAATGCTGCCAGGTGTGAGATTCAAGACCCAGTGTTG
This sequence comes from Balaenoptera physalus, assembly GCF_965194825.1. Classification (NCBI taxonomy): domain Eukaryota; kingdom Metazoa; phylum Chordata; class Mammalia; order Artiodactyla; family Balaenopteridae; genus Balaenoptera; species Balaenoptera physalus. The sequence goes on from NC_138884.1 coordinate 96,739,765, forward strand.
TTAAAGGTAGTGTAGTTACTCCTTCAGGGTACAGTTAACTTGGAGAAGATAATTAAGAGTGTGTAGAGCGATATGAGAGAAAGCCTGGGTCTCTGCCATGCATCATTATCTATATAAGATTTCCAATTTATGTAAAAATGAGACCAGTTAAGCAGTGTTGTTCACCTTAAATATTTGATGCTTTAATAACCTGCCTGTTCTTTAACTGCCACTTACTCCATCAACATTGGCTAAGACACTTGAGAGAAATTGTTCTCTCTGTGAATTCCTACAAATACAAAAACTAAAATATTGTCTCCATAGTTTTCCAAATTGAAAATACAAGATCATCCTTTAGTCTTTTAAGTGGCACTAATGTAAATAGTATTAAAGTCTAAGGGCTAAAGAAAGGAGAAAGTAGGGAACAACAAAACTCTTCACATAAATTAAAATGCAAAACCTTTTCAAAACTATATTCAAACAGAGAAAATTCCCTTTAGTTACTGTTGAGTTTAATCTGTCTCTTACAAAGCAAGGGGAAGCAAGGGCTAATCTCAAGAGTTATTCAGTGAGACTCCCATTTCGAGTGGAACATTTATTGCATGCTAGGCACAGGAAGAGAAGGATAGAAAAATTAGACACCCTGCATTCCTGGAGCTGATCATCTGATGGAGGACACCAAGTGCCAACAACCATCTATAACAAGAGGAAAATAAATGCAATATAAATCAAGGTATAAGTAAGCATGGCACAGGGTACAAATGAAGGAGTAATTGATTGATTTTAATGCGAGTGTCTGGAAATGATTCACTGAGGACGTGGGACCTTAAAGTAAACTAAGATTTCAGCATGAGAAATGAGATCACAAATATAGCAGGAAAAGAAAATAAAGCATGAGGGAATGTACACAGCCATGAACATACATGGCCCATTAAGGGAATGGGGTATAGAGCAGAATGAAAGACGCCTAGGATAGGAGTGGCGTGTGTAAGGTCTTAATTCAGAGAGATTTATATGTATTACATACAACCTATACTTTTTATTTTAGGAAAATATATATAACAAAATTTACCTATTTAACCATTTTTAAGTATGTAGTTCAGTGGCATTAAATGTATATACCTTGTTTGACAACTATCACCACCATCCCTCCAGAATGTTTCACTTCACCAGAGTGAAACTCCATATCATTAAACAAAAACTTCTTAATCTCCCATTTCCCCAGTCCTTGAAACTCTCATTCTACTTTCTGTCTCTATGAATTTGACTAATCTAGGTACCTCATATAAATGGAATCATACAGTATTTGTCTTTATGTGGCTAGCTTATTTCACTTAGCATAATATCTTCAAGTCTCATTCATGTTGTAGTCTGTGTCAGAATTCCATTCTTTTTTAAGACTAAATAATATTTTATTGAATGTGTATACTATGTTTTGTTTATCCACTCATCTGTCAGTGGACTCTTATGTTGCTTCTACTTTGGCTATTGTAAATAATGCTGCTATAAACATGAGTTTACAAATATCTGTTCCAGTCCTTGCATTCACTTATTTGGTTAAATACCAAGAAGTGAAACTGTTGGATCACATGGTAACTCTATTTTTAATATTTTTGAGAAAACACCATACTCTTTTCCATACTGGCAGCACCATTTTACATTCCCACCAGCAGTGCACAAGTTCTCCACATTCTCACCAGCATGTGTTAGTTTCTCTTTGTTTGTTGTATAATAGACATTCTAATGGGTGTGAAGTGGTATTCATGTGGGCTATTTTAGTGAACTTTTTCAGAACAACATTGCCAGGATGACATTATTATTCCAATTTTATAGATAAAGTAATAGACCTAGAGACCTAAAGCAACTTTTCCAAGTGTCTTAGTTATGAAATGGTATATGTAGGATGAGATTTGAAGATAACTGCATAAAAATGCAAATGTATGTGTTTATCATGATACAAGCGTGGGATATGTCTTTTAGCAATGAATTAGCATGGCTGGTATGGCAAATGAGACATGATCCTGTCAGCTCCTCTGAGCCTTATATGTTCCACCTTGCTGTACCCTCCCTTTTATCTACAAGTGCCTTGTACCCCACACTGTTCACAGTACTAACTCTAATACATGTGTATTAATTCATCATGGACATATCATCATCCCAGCATTTGAATGCATGATTTGCTTTCTCAGTTAAAACTTCTTTACACACTTTTAACCAATGGCCCATAACCACTTCTAGGTATTCTTTCCTGAAACATGATGTGGAGTCCCTTTTGCATTTGATTATTCTGTGCCACCATGAAAAGGGTATCTATGCTTTACCAAGGTCCCAGGCAAGTCCGCTCAGCATAATTCCTCAGATGTAAGATTCTTGCTTTGTTTTCTCTGGAACCTTGAGTAGCATCAAGGTAGTCTCAAACTATTTTTATAAGATAATTCTGGAAACAATGGGAGCATTAAGGAGTCAAGGACAATAATTAAGAAGCTACTTCAATGATAACTGAGGTAAAAAGTAATGACGTGCTGACTTACTGGATAAGTAGTAAGCATGCAAAGGAGCAGAACTGATAGGAGTGGTTATATAGGAGACGAGGAGGATTTGGAGTGAATGATGGATTGTGACTAGTGGAATGGTAGAACTACTACTCTAGATAAGGAACACAGGGAGAAGAGCACATTGAAAGGGGTGAATATAATAAATCAATTTTAGATCTATAGAATATAAAGTGAGTAAGGAGATTTCTCTTGGAAAAGGTTATTTAGGTAGAAGAATGTCAAAGAGAGTGTGATAGTTAAATTTATGTGTTAACATGAAAGGGCCACAGGGTGCCTAGATATTTGGTGAAACATTATTCTGGGTGTGTCTATGAGGATGCTTTTGCATGAGATGAACGTTTGAGTTGGGAGACTGAGTAAAGTAGGTGACACTCCCTAATGTGGGTGATTGCCATCCAATTAGTTGAAGACCTGAATAGAACAAAAAGACTACCTCCTGCAAGCATGAGGGAATTCCTCCTACCTGATGGCGTGAGCTCAGACATGTCTTTTTCTGCTTTCAAACGCAAATTGAAACATCAGATCATGGATCTCAATTCTGCCAACTTTTGGACTGCAGTTAGATCGTGCATTCCCCTGAGTCTCCACCTTGCCTACCTTAGGTCTTGGGACTTCTCAGCCTCCATAATCACTGAAGCCTATATATATAGGGTCTTCTCTTACCCTTTTCCTTTATGCCCTTTCTTTCTTATATACACAAACTCTTTCTCTTATGACCTAATATATTCTATTAAGTATTACAGTTATTTAAGTTTAGGTTTATTGTTAATATGATTGAAAGGAATTGTAAGTATCTGAAAATACTCAGCAAGTGCATGTATGAAGGTTACAGTGAATGTTGAATCAATAAAAGAATAAATGAGTCAGTGACTTAAATTGAATACACATTTTTGTATCAAGGAAAAGCCAGGTATGTGTGCTTGAATCCAAGCATTAGATTATTCTCAGCTTCTTACAAATGAAGTAAACTGCAAAAAAAAAAAAAAAAAATGAATGTGTTTCATTAGCAATAAATCTCCAATCAAAGAAATAACAAAGGGAATAAAGGAATTTGAGGAGAAATGTAAACAATGTAATCAGTCATTTAAGAAAGGTAAGTTGAAGTTGACAAAAATATCACCATTGCTGGATTTGCAATTTAACAATAGAAGAACTAACCTGTTGCTTGAAACAGGGACGGACGAAGGGAAAAAGAAGCCAGCAAAGAATAACTAGACGTTAACTGCACGTGAGCAAAGTAGGTTCTGGTATTTTCATAAGTTTCAACTTAAGTAGCAGCCTTTGCCATTCTCTGGAATCAAAGCAATTTATCATCCACGAACAACTGCCAACCAGAGCATCACCAGGGACATGCTGAGGTTGTGTTTTTACCGGGCCTGGGTTTTCACATAAAAATATTGAATTTATCTGGACTATGGAGAATTGCTAAGCTCAGTGTCAAGGGAAAAGGCCCATCTTATTAGCAGTGATGTTATCTTAGTTATTGTAGTCGGTCATCGTCTGGAGAAGGAGGGAGATGCACGTCGCTTCTGTTGCAGACAAATGAGAATGTGGTTTTAAGGACCCCCATGTTACTGACCTTGTAGTTTTGACATAGAGGGCCTAATTTAGAACAGAGATTTTTGGGGGCACAGAGATCACATCTTGAAATCTCACAAATGAAAGTAAATGTGTTTTAAAACAAAAAAATATATATTAATGGTACAACTCTGTTCTTTTTTTAAAAAATCAGATTGGAATGTAGTCCCACTGACAGCATATATAGAGGAACACCTATAAACATATGATGAGAAGCTGCGTGTGTATAGAAGCCTGGGTACATCCCCCAGAGGAGGGAAATGCTTGGCCTTCGGAGAAATCACTCGAGATGCTCTGGAGCTGAGGGCACATTTTAGAATTTTCCGAAGGGCGTATCCAAATGCACAGCTGGCTGCGATAGGGTAAAAGGTTCGTATCCTTCATGAGAGCGTAATGCGCTGTCCCATTACACGCTCTACTGGAGCCTAATGTGACAAATGGATGGGTTTGCACGCGGGCCTCAAGGAGGCCGGACGGAGTAAAGTGACAGGGATTTCTATGATGGGAGAGACAAGGGGTCTCTGTTTTCTCCTCCTGGATACAATCTCTGTTGGAGAGTAATAGGAATCAGCTTTACTATCACTTCCTTTAATCAGAGCACAGCTGCATCATCAGTTTTGAGATTCTTCTGTGGTAGGGATGTGTGTTGGGTTCTCTAGAATAAATTCGTGACTATCCATATGCACCCGACACCCACCCACACAACTCTAGCACCCATCTCCACCCTCATGCACACCTGCGATCTCACCAGGGCTGAGAGTCAAAAGGATTAATTTTGCCCAGAAAGGTTTGAATGAGGTACCTATGTGAAGTAGGATTAAATCTTTTTCCAAAATCTCTCAAAATCTAAGTTTGGAAAATAGCAAGAGAAAGCTTTCAGGTCAGAGTTAGCTCCTAAACTCGGTAAGGAGCAATCTATCCTTTAATCTGAGTGTTGCAATGCCATCCAACCTCAGTGACCAGAAGGAAAGTAGAGAGAGCAAGCAGGAATATGGTCCAGAACTGTTACACAGCCTCGCCACCCCAATCGTATACACTTCCCCCCTGTATTTTATTAGGATAATTTTTAAACATACAGAAAATTGAAATGATTTTATAGTAAACATACAGACCTAAAACTAACCTACTACCACCTACAAGTAACATTTTACTATATTTGATTTACCACATACCTATGTATAGATTCGTCCCTCTACTTGCCCATTAATCCAATTGTCAATGTATTTCTTAGCAAGTTGCAGACATCAGTGTCCTTTCCCCTAAATAATTATGCATGGACACCATTTACAAGAGTTTGATATTTGCTTTGGGTCCTTTATTTTCTTTTTCAGGTAAAATTTACATATAATAAAAATTATGTGTGTGTGTTTATATATATATATCTATATGTATGACAATGAGTTTTGGCAAATTTATATACCTATGTGACAAAAATCTCTATCAAAATAAAGAACATTAACATCGTTCCAGAATGTTGTCTCATGGCTCTTCCCAATCAATCTTTGCCCCTAAGCCCAAGAGCAACCACTGTTCTGTTTTATTTTGTTTTTCCACAAAGATTAGTTTTGCCTGTTCTAGAATTTTATTGAAAGGAAGTCATAAATATGTGCTCCTTTGTGTAGGACTGCTAATGATAGACAGGATAATGGCTTCCCAAAATGACCACCTCATAAACCCTAATTAAAGTAGTATATGGGGTCATGGCTGCTAATCAGCTCACCTTGAAATAGGGAAATTATCCTGGATTATCTGGGTGAGTAGAATGTAATCACAAGCGTCCTTAAATATGGAAGAGGGAGGCAGAAGAGTCAAAACCAGAGAAATTACATCATAAGAAAGGGTCGACTGAACATTGCTGGCTTTGAAGGGGACCATGAGCCAAGGAATGTAGGAAGTCTCTAAAAGCTGAAAAAGGTAGGAAAATGAATTATTCCCTAGAGCATCTAGGCAGGAATACAGCTGTCAACACCACTGATTTTAGCCCAGTGAGATCCATTTTGGCCTTCCTAGCCCCAGAATTGTAAGATGACACATTTGCCTTGCTTTGTGCCACTAAGTTTGTGGTAATTTGTTACAGCAGCAATCTGAAACCAATACACTTTTTTTTACTCAATATAAGGTTTTTGAGGTTCATCCATGTAATCTTATGTATGCTTGTCTCTTTTCATTCCATTTTATCCAAGCTCCTATTGATGGACAACTGGACTGTTTCCAGTTGTAGACTATAATTATTGGGTCATAATTCTGTGCATTTTAAAAAGTGTTATCACTTAATATATTTGCAGATTCCCTATCTGTGACCTGCCTTCATGGTGACCAGCATCTGAACTGGCCAGGGAAGGCATTAGTGGGTGATGGTTTAGGGAGCTAGAAATACATAACTCTAACCTGGTTTCACAACCTTTGCCAAGCTCTGATAGAATATTTCAAAAGCTAGATTTAAGGAGGGCAGGAGTCACTCCCACATGGAGCAAGATGTGGACACCTAAGTATTCTGAAGTGTCTGCCTCTGTCCATATGCTCAGAGGAAATCAGCCTGCTCCACTGTGTGTCATCCTGAAGAATGCCTTCAACCAATAATAATAATAATAATGGCTAATTCTCTGTTGCAATATCACCTGAACCAGTACAACCTGAGTCCAGATAATTAAGCTCTTAGCCTTAGTTTGCTCGTCTGTGAAATGAGGATAAAACTCTCCCAATTTACACAGTTATTCTGGGGAGTACTGTGATAACATGAACAAAAGATACACAGATAATACGCATAAAAAGCTGCTAATGTTCTTAAATTTTCTTAATCCTAACAAAGGACAATCCTCGCGTCTTCTGTTTCTAGAAAAGTATTTTACAGAAACATCAAAGTCAGGAAACGTATTTATTAATTCAACAAATACTGACTGAGCCTAGACTAGATCCTAGATGCTCATAGGACTTTAAAGGCTTATTCCACACAACTCTTCTTCTCAAGGAGTCTAGTGAGGAAGACAAAGGAGTGAACAGGCACCTATCCTTTGGCATGGTTACTATGAGAAATGTAGGCATGGGGATCATGGGGTATTTTAGGAGAGCACCTAGCCTAGTTAGGGGAAAGTGTCAGGCAAGTTTCAAGAGGAGATGTTCCTGAACTAGAAGAAGAAGTGAATCAAGAATAGGTTAAGTGGAAAGGAAATTGAGGAGAGGAACAGGAGTCAGGAAGAGACCATGTTGTACCCAAGGAGAGACTGTGATCATTCAGATAAGTTAACAAACTATATACAAGGGCACACTAGCTTGGAATCCCAAAGTCAGGTTTAGACACAGGTAGGATTAGGTGATATGGGTTTTCAAATTTTATGAGTTTTCAAGTCGCACAAACCAAAACTGGAATCACATACCAATTTGGCTATCTATCAGTTATTTGATCTGGATCAAAACAAGTAATTTTTTAAAGCCTCAATATCTTCATTTGTAAAAGGAGCATGAGACTATCTGACCTACAGCAATGTTGGAAGAATGAAATAACAAAAAGTTATATAAAGCATTTAATAGAGTGGTTGATATACGTCGTAAGCCCTCAAACAATGTAATCTTCCCGTTTTCTTCTCCTTTCAACTTTTCTAATATCACAAATATTCTAAAGATATGCATACTGATCCTATTCTGTGCCCAACAGGGGGGTAGATAACAGACAAATATACCTATAAATTGGAATATGTCACTAGCTCTTATTGAAGGGAAAAACAATAGCCCTAACAAGTTTCACAGACAGTGCAAGTATATTAGAATCTCAGTAGTTAAATTGAGGGGTTTTATTTTAGTGACAAATTTAAGAAAAGCATTAGGTTGGAGCAGAGAGCACATATCTCCAACAGGTCAATTTGGGTTAAAGATTACAAAAAGACAAAAAGTGTTGCAAAATAACTTAATATTCTTTTATCTACCTGTGATGGTTGGGTTAGGGAAAGAGAAGGAATTTCAATAACATTAAGAGAGTCCAGTGTCCCCAGGGGAAAGGCCAATGACATCATAAAATATATCTATATCCCTGGGAGAAGAATAGATATAAGTTGTGGAAAAACCATGTACATGCTAATAAAATCAACATTCGTGTATATTATTGATATAGATGGAGCCAGGGTCCATGAATTCATAAACCTATCCAATTCAGGATCTTCTCTATGAAAACAAATGACAAATTGCCAATCCAAAAGTAGGTATTTGTGTTAGTTTCCTATTGCTACCATAACACATTACCAACAACTTAGTGGCTTAACACAACACAATTATTATCTTAATTCTGGAGGTCAGAGCCCAAAATGGGATAAAATCAAGATGTCAGCAGAGCTGTTTTCCTTTCTGGAGGCTTGGATAGACTCCATTTTCCTGCCTTTTCCAGCTTCTAGAAGGCTGTCCACAGTCCTTGGCTTGAAGCCTGTTTCCCCATCTTCAAAGCCAGCAATGGCTGGTTGAGTCCTTCTAACATCTCATAAGTCTGACACTGACTTTTCTGACTCACATTTTCAATAAGGACTTTGGGATTACGTTGAACCCACCCAGATAATCTATTTTAAGTTCAGTTGATTAGCAACCTTAATTCCATCTGCAACCTTAAATCCCACTTCCCATGCAACATATTCACAGACTCCAGGTATTAGGATGTGGGCCTCTTTTGGAGGCTATTATTCTGCCTGTAGCAGTATAAACTGAATATTTAGAATGAGAAAAAAAATCACATCGTAACCTGAGTGTTTTAAGATTCAAGTCCTTTTTCTGTGATTTTGTCTTTTCGGCAATTTATAAGTGATGTTTCCGTAGAAATATTTCTGATTAAACCTGAACTTTCTCCTCACCTGCAATTCCCTACGACTCCCAACAACTTCCAGCATTTACAGGGTACAGGAAATGACAGACCCTAAAGCTAAACTCTTTTAGCTTCATGGTTAATCTGCATCTGAGAATTGAAAAACATCACGGCAGATATGATGTTTAGTCCGAAAATATATTCCCTTATAAAGTATGTTACATAGTTCATTACAGATATTGACAAATAAAATTATTTTTGTTTCTTTTATGAAATCGATACTATTAAATGGATATTGGATTCCAGTATTAATAAGTCATTGAAATATTCCCCAATTTAAGGGTAATTTTCTTCTGGCAAATTTTTTCTTTATTAATATTTTATTATTTGATCATTTTTCACTTACCAAATGTAGGTTATACAATTTTTTTCAGGATGCATCTCTTTAATCAGTTAAAGTATATATGATAGGCTACATATAGGAATTTATACGATGTGGTATTTATATTTTAGAATATAAATCCATCTTTCGTGCTTGACATGAAAGAGGATGCCTTTCACCTCTAACCCAAAAGTACAATAAGGAAAGCATCTCTTCGTTCTACCTTTAAAAGGCTACATTTAGCATAGTTAACCGTAATGGTTTTTTTTTTAATTCTGTCTTTTGTCTCATAACTATTTTCTGGAAGTACAGCAGTATGGTCCCTTATCTCATGGCATTGCTCTCCGAGTGGAAAAGGGTCAATCTGCAGTTCTTTCTACTTTTCTCTTTGAGGCTAGAGGAGCTAGCTTAGAAAAAAACTCAAAAGTCATACAGATCTTTGCTTGGGAGCAACCTTAATCATTTTAGTTCATTTTACAAGAGGAAAATAACAGCTGCTATTCTGTGAGTACTTGCCACATGCCAGGCTAAGCGTTTATGTTTCTCCTCTTTTTGGGTACCCAAAACAATACTGGAAGAAAGGTATAATTATCTGTATTTTTTCCTTAATACTTATAAGTGGAAATAATCATTCATGGTTCTCACATCAGAAAAGATAACTTGTGTTGGGACAGGGAGAGAGACTGTTCCCTGTTTTTCAAGAAGCATCTCCAAGTCAGCAGGTTTCTTGACCTCAACCACTGTCAATAGTACCAGATTAGGTCTGAGGGAGCACTCACCACTATAATTTGAAAGACAGAAGTACTAGGCATTAAGCCTGAGGAGTTTGAAGGGGATTTGAAAATGTACCAACGTTTAAAATGATTATTGCCATTATTGTTATTATTATTTGTTTCCTCTCACCTGGTTACAGCTCTAAAGGAAAGCTGGCATTCAGACAGTACAAAACTGTTTTAATGTCTTTCACACCAAAGGTTGCATTCTTAACTACATGGAATCTAGAATCTTTTTTTCCTTTGCTCCTCAAGTCACTGTAAATCAGTCTTTTGCTGACTATTTCCATCCAGTCCTAAAACTACCTGTAGAATGCCCTACATTCTTCTCTCCCTACCGATGAAGAAAGCTCTGCAATAGGATATACGATTTTGGAGACACACTTAGGAGGAAAACTGCTTCCTCTATCTAGAAGTCATAGTGCTGATGACTTTGTGAAAACACTGAATAGGGTTCTAAAACTCAAAGCTCTAAAATGGAATGAAGAAAATGGGAATTGATGATGTGTGTAAATTCCCTTGGGGATTACCCAAAGCCACTCTGCCACCTGGCGGCCCCCGAGATACTTGTTACCCAACAAAGCAAAAGAAAGCAAGATAAAGGACAAGATTGGGCTTGTGAGCAAACATGTCACTCCCAAGAGGCACCTGGAAGACTCCTGAGGCCAAAGTTTCAGTGTCCCTCCCATATGGAAAGCAGATTTTCCTATGCATTTCACAGAGCCCAAAGCTGGCTCTTTCCAGAGTGCCCTGGAAAATTCAACAGGAGCCAGAAGGCATCCACAGAAATCCGATGCACATGTGCTGAAAGGGATCCTAGAGATTTTTATTTTACAGATGCAGGGTTTGAGGTCCACATAGTTAAAGTGACTCAGTTAATTCAGATAGAAGCAGAACCCATGTTTCCCTCTGGGGAAATCACACCACAGTGCACCCTTCAGAACTTTACTTGTAGGGCATACAGCTTAGCTTGTATGTTTGTTTAGCATAAAACTCCATGCCTCTGTGCAGGTGCAGAATTAATATTACAGAATAAATACTGCCAACTGCTGTATTACATATCCGCTGTTCATTAAAAGGGGAACAATGGATAAACTGCAAGAAATCACTTACAATCTGTAGAAATAGGATCAATAGAGCTAGCTGAATATAATGAGCTCAAATGCACTGGAAAAAATAGAGTTGGGGGAAATCCAAATGCAATATATTTTTATTTACTTATTCTTATAATTCTATATTTAGTAATATGCAATGAAGCCTTTTGTTTCCGTTTAACATAGGTTGTAAAAGATTTGGCTCATAAAAGCATTAAAGTGAGGAAATGAGAGGGAGCGAAAAAGAAACCCATTGTTTTGTAAAAGAATTCTTATGTTTTTCTCCCTGGTTGTGAATCTGTCCCCTAAACTCACTGTTGTCTCATTTAAAATTTTTTCTATGTTCCCAGATGCCTTACTTGAAACTTCCCTTTGTATTTTAAAACAAATGGGGATGCTGCTTAATTCATTTTGCTTTCCAGGGTGTAAAGGAAATGAAAATTAAAAGTGGCTTCACCACTGGTAAAGGATGTTTCTATGCAGAGATTTTGATGGCAATATTACAAGAAGAATTGTATTTACATGTTTTCTGTTCATCTTTCTAAAACACCTCTCCTCATCTGCTTCAAATCGCAATATTCTAAAAACCGCATTTGTGGTGATCCAGCATTGGTAATGCGTTTAGTAAGATTTTAAAAACAGCTAAAAAGCAGGCCAAAAATAAGTGCAGAATGCAGATTGGAAATATCATAAGTCCCATTAAAGAGGGTCACATTTTTCCTATGACTATAAGCTTTTCGAGGGTTTAAGCCATGTTTATCTTACTTACCTGCATGGTCTACTGTCTAGTAAAATGCCTGTTATATATTGGGTGCTTATTAAGTATTTGCCCAATTATTTTCAAATTAATTGTTGTTTATAACTTTATGTGAACCAGTTACCTCCTGTGGCCGCAGACTCCACCCACAGCTTTTGACCAGGAATTTCAGAAACACACACAGATGAAGAGGGAAGGAATAGAGGTGGGAGGTGTTATGGGAACGTGACTGCCCAGGTTGAATTCTGGGTCATATTTTACTAACAGTGAGTCAATGGGTGACTTAACCTCTATAAGCTACAGTTTATCCTCTGTACAAATAAAGATAATAATAAGATCTGTCTCATATGATTTTCAAAATTAAATTTTATTATCTCTGTATAAAGGGCTTAACAGAGGGCCTGATGTCAGAAGTGAGCCCTCATCACGTGTTAACTCTCACTGATACTGCTCCACTGCATTAGTTTGCTACTGCTGCTGTAACAAAGCACTACAAACTTAGTGGCTTAAAATAACATACATTTTTTAAACCTATCTTACCGTTCTGAAGGTCAGAAATTCAAAACAAGTCTTAAAGGGATGAATTAAGTTATCTGCAAGGCTTCTTCCTTCTGGAGGCTTCAGGGAAGAGAATCTATTCCTTAACATTCTACAGCTTCTTCTGGAGGCTGTTGCATTCCATGGCTTCTACCTGCATCCCTCTAATCTCCACTTCCATTATCATGTCACCTCCATCTTCTTGCCAGGCTCTTCTAAGGACCCTTGTGGGGCTCACCTAGATAATAGTGGATAATATCTCTATCTCAAGATCCTTTACTTAATCATGTTTGCAAGTCCCTTGTATCAGATAAGATAACATAGTCACAGGTTATAGGAATTCAAATATTGACATCTTTGGGGGTTTTATTCAGTCTACTATATATATTAACATGATGGCAAATCCTTTACATTCAGAGATTTTTAGAAATTCACAAATCTGTGAATTCACTATAGAAGTTTTTCTATTCACAATCACCTAACTAGGGAGGTTTTGCTTGTTTGTCGGTTTTATTTGTTCCTCTATTTGTTTAACTGAAATTGGCCATATCTTAGGAAATTTGGGGATTTTGGTATGATACATCTGAGATGGGGCACAGGGTGTCCTAGAATTTGCATTTTTTTAAAGCCCCATGAGTTATTTTGAATTTACTCAACTTTCATTCAATAAATATTTACTAATGTTTTAGAAGCTGAAGGATTCAAATTACCTAATCACATTTTATGTCAGAAAACTAGATAAAAATTTAATAGACATGAAAAAAGAAATATTTCTTTCTTAAATTGCAAAAAACTCCACAAGTAAAATATTAAGGAGACTAACTTAAGCATGAGACGAGGAAACAAAAACGTGAAGACCTGCTACCAATGGAAAGAATATTTGCCACATTTAGTCTTGTTTGTTTTGTTTATCTTAACCAACTCTGAGTTTGGCACATTTGAAGATGCTTTTTTCCCCTCACCACCTGTGATGGTTAATTGTATGTGTCAACTTGACAAAGCCATTCTCCTCCTATCTCTGTTTCAAATGACAGGCAAACTTGATTCTAACTAATGAGTCAGTAGAGTTGAAAACATTAATTTATTTGAGCACATTTCTGTCAACATCACTCTAAGGAAAGGTACCAGTGTGCTCTTAAGATGTAAAACGTTCTAGGTCATTCTAGTCTCACTTTTGTCCCTTAAAGCACTGTTCAAGTGATACATTCAACACACTGATGAGAAGCAGAGTTTACTATTTACATAATGAAGAGCACTAGTGAAATGGGTAAAGCACTGAGCTGGGAATGGAAAGACCTCCGTTCTAATCCCATGTGACCTTCCATAAGCTTTTAGATCCTTGAAAAATACACACGACCTCAAAATGTGTCAATATCTTAAGATGTTAAAGGTAGAATATTCCTTAGTTATTATCTGAGATCATTTATATTTGTCAAGTTTATGATTATATCCTGATTTTAAATATAAACCCAGACATCATAACAATAATATCAATTAAGTAAACACATGGTGCTTACAATGTTCTAATGCTTGGGGTGTTTCATAATGTTAAATCTTTTAACTCTCACAAAATCCTGTAAGATTAGTATTGCTTCCATCCCCATTTTATAGATGAGGAAACAGGGGCACAGAGATCTGTATCTTACCCAAGGTCACAGAGTTTGGATTTGAGCCTTGAAGTCTGACTCCAGAATCCTTGCCTCTGTTATTATGCCACATTGTAGTATTTGTCAAACTTTGATGTAAACACAAATAATAAGTAATGATCACACAATTTGTTCACAAAAATTGTTAATGTAATGCTAATGTTATTTTATCTTTCCTGCTCTATATAGCCCTATATACTCTTATGTCTTTAGTTTAATTTGATGAGTTTTATTCTTGTGCCTACAAATATCTTTCTTCCCTGTTCTGTTGCCCATTAATTTATAAACAAAATTATTATTTAAGTTTCAATTTCCTTCATGGTAAAATGATTGAAAAATCATCTTAATGACATGAAATAAATATAGACGTTAGACAATTACAGTCAAGGCCAGAAGTCTTGGAACCTACTTGAGCAGTCATTGGGCTTATGCTGTGCATTGACTATCTTTCTTATCATTCACTGGGATAAAATCTTTTTGAGGTCAGAGACAACATCTGAGTACTTCAGTACTGAATAAATGAAGCAAAGTGGGCATTACTATCCTCATATTAAATTTAAAAAAGACAGCTCAGAATGTTTGAATATCTGATCATTGTAACACATGTGATAGGTGGTCAGCCAGAATCTGAACCTTGCACACTTGTTTCTTAGAATAGTGTTATATCCACAAGGCCACATCTGTCCAGCCAGCAGAACTTGGAAAAGCTTTGCCCTCAATAAAGAACCAGATTACAAGCAGCCAGGTCCATGGACATGAAGAACAGTAATCTATTCTTTCTGAATGAAAAATACATAGATCATGTGTATTAACTTTATTCACTGTCATTTTCCCAGGCTCGAATGGTTACATCATTCCTTTATCTTTGTAAGACCAGTGAATGCATGGATTCTTATTAGTGATGATGTCCTTCTTGAACCGTCTTAAGAAGGGTTGGTGATACCACCAAATTAACTTTGTAAATTCAATTTTTATGCAGTGTTTTTAAGTCAGTTTTTTTTTTAAATTTTATCTCAGTTTACTTCCTAGCATATTGTTTCCATCTACAATCTGACACTAATATTTTCTCTGCTCTGATCTCTATGTTAAATAGAACATCTCTTTCTAGCCATACTTAAAATAGCATCTTAAGTATCATTGTCTCAAACACAACTGTTCTTACCTCCTTTTACATCTTTACTACCTGGAATTTTTCGTTTAAATTATTGGTATCAATTTCTCCCACTAGACTTTCAGCTCCATGGTGGTATGTATTGTCTTAGTTTTGCTCACCAATATAGCCCCACTGCCAAGCCTTGAGGGAGGAGAGTATGGTGACGCACTGAGCTTTCTTACACACTCCCTTGTTTGATTGTTTGTTAGGTGCCTTAGCCTCCCACATTTTTCTAGGGTGGGGGGGTCTCTGTCTCACATACATATTCTCTGCTCCTTCCTGTGGTGCATTTAGGCAATCTCTGTTTTTTTGCAAGGCAGCCTATCGTTTTGAGGTAGATAAATTCAATTAATATTGGATAGAATTTTAAAGTGCTACAATGAACAGACAACTGAAGTCTCTCCTCCAATCTTGCTCTTTCAATAATAAACCTGCTATTTTAATATTCACCTGGCAACATATATGTCTACTTTTTCAAATTTGTGTGGAGCACAGGATGAAGGAAAGACCTATTTGTTATTTATTAGGAACCTAAAATTCCAACATACTGGTACACTGGCCAGGAATCTTGAAAGAGCCAGCAATGTGTTGGTGTTACGTAAATCAACGCTCCCTGTGTGGCTGGGGTCCTTGACCTTCCAGGACCGCAGCCCTTGTCACAGCAGCTTATTGCAGCAGATGTCTATGGCATTTAGCAGCTATTTTATAAGTAGCCTAGGGCTGACTGACTCACACTGACTTTTGTAGCTGACCTTGACTGATGCAGATGCAGCTTTGACCCAAGCAGGCATGAATGAGATAGGGATTAGATTATCAAGGGCACGGGAGTCTTTTAGTTCCAGTTAAGGCTCACCTCGTACAGGCTTCTCAGGCACTGAGGGATGACATGATTTTTGTTCCTTGTAGTGTTTCTCATTGTTAACTGGCTGAGGTGTCAATCTGCAAAAACAGTTAATATCCATGTGGGTTATAATATGACTGGGTGAGGTTTTAGTCTTTGTATTGTAGGTGTTGGACGTTAATAGAGGCTATGAGTTTGGCTATTTCAAATTCCTTTCTCTTGCCACACTTGAAAGGGCATCCAGTTCCAAAAAGAGTAAAGATGAGACATGCCAAGTAACTTATCTCTTGGACTCTGTGACACATTCACAGTCTCTGAGAGCCACCTCCTACCATATAGTTTCCAATTAACTCTGATTTGGTCACTGAATGTGCTGTGACGAAGGCATAAGACGTCCAAGGTTGAGACTGGATTGATCCACCAAAGAATGGTGGATTTTATTAACCAACAAATAATGAAGAACAAGGGAGAGAAGCATGTTATGTTGGAAATGACTTTTACTTGAACCTAAGTTTAAGGGAGATTGGAGGAGATCATCACAAAGTTAAAACTCAAAATTCAGCAAAGAAATGTTATACCTACATTTATCTTATTGGGTTGGCCAAAAATTTCTTTTGAATTTTTCTCTAAGATCTTACGGAAAAACCCAAACGAACTTTTTGACCAACCCAATAGAAATAAGGTCTACAGATAATTTGCATAAAAATATAGAGAAATTTATATGTTTTAAATGACAATGGCTCAGGCAATGGTTTTACCTTTGGAAAGAGCAGAAGCCAGATATTCAAGGGATGAAGAAAGAAAGGGACCTACCTAAGAGGTACTTTGAGGTCTTTACCATCAAATTAGAACTGGCTGAAGGAGGAATTGAGCTACATTTACACCAAATGCTCTTCCTCTGAAAATGGCAAAATTTCTCAGCAGTGAGCTTGAGTGACTTCCCTGGAAGGAGTTCATATCCAAGAAAGCATTGAGAAGCATCATCTTATAACAGCAGATGGGAAGCCTATAGCAGCAGCAGTTAGGAAACCATTTCATGAAGACTGGGACAGCCATACAAAGCAGTTACAGACTATTTGAACATTTAAGAGGGGACAATTTTATAGATCATAAGATACATTTAGCCTTTTCAGGTCTGCTTCAAGATCACTGTGGTAGTTAAAAATACAGATGTTGCCCCCCCCCCAAAAAAGTAGATTCCGTATAATTTTTGAGCATTTACTATTTGCTAGGCAATGCTTTTGCCTCTGGGGATACAAAGGGAGCAGAGACCACAGATTCCTATACCCATGGAGCATAGATTTTACAGGGAGAGATGGAAAATAAATAAGATAAATAGGGAATATGTAGCATGAGAGTGGCAAGTGATAAGGAAAACAAAAGAGCAGGGAAGAACTTAATCAAAAATTTGCAACAATCGTGGATATATTATTAAGGACAAAGAAGCAATAATAATGACACTAATAATAAACTTAGCAGGGCCTTCTGGAAAGGAGAAACAGGAGAGGATCGAAGTATCTGAGGACTAGCCCACTATAGCATAAAAAGATGAAAGAGTAAAAACGATGTGTTTTGCCAATACAAAAGAGCAAGTTAATTCAATTTTGAAAAATCCAGAAGCAAAGCAGAGGAAAGGCAACTTTTAGGGTGAGCACATGTAGCAAGGTCTTAGCATTCACTGGGTCTCCTGGGGCAACACCTTCTGAAGTCTCAGCAGCAGCTGAGGGCAGAGATCTGCTATTGCTGACTCTGCAGATGAAACAAATGGGGGAGAGAGCATTGCTTGGGGTCCAAGGGGGAATTTAATAGATTTCAAATTAAGGAGGATAGAGAGAAAAGGAGCCAGCTGAAGAACCACTGGTACAAATTTGCAAACCCTTCAAGAAGGCTCAAATGTCTCAAGTATCATTCTGGGAGATGGCAGTCGGTTTGCTTAGGTGGGTCCGTATCTGATAGCATAGTGCTATAATTCACACCAGCATGCTGGAGAGCAGACTTTAAGCTCAAGGTCTTAGACTGCGAACAACTAGACTAGGCTGATTGAAATTTTGGTAAGGACATGGTTGAGGAGATTTACTCTTCTCTCTGTTTTTGGACTTTAATAATAATTTGGGTCTGATATGAACCAAGTACAACTGACCCTGAGCAACACAGATTTGAACTGTGTGGGTCCACTTACATTAGTTTATTTTCAACAGTAAATACTCCGGTACTGCATGATCTGTAGTTGGTTGAATCAGCAAACTGAGTATATGGGGGGCCAATTATAAATTATACTTGGATTTTTGACTGCTTAGAGGGTTGGCACCCCTAACCCCTACATTGTTCAAGGGTGCTGGGTTATAAGAATACTATTTACATGTGATAAGTCTTGTAGATGCTAGTGTTGCATGTTTTCTAAATGTTGAGGGTTTGGAACCAATGCTGTGAAAATCTTATGTGGCCTATTAATTCTAGAACTTTCAAAAACCAGGGCATGTGAGAAACTTTCAGTAAAAGTATTTGAATCTTAGAGGTCCTGAATGAAACTTAGTCTTTCCAGTAAATGGGCCCAAGCTATAGCCACTAAGGGAACCTCTATTCCCATAAGCATTTGACCAAGACCTATCTGACTAGACTGAGTAGAGAAAGAGATTGAAGAGAAAAAAAAAAAAAAAAAAAAAGACACATTTGGACTCTAATTTCTTTGGGGTTTAACTTAAATCTTTTTATTCAATTTTAACCTAAATGTAAGACCGGACACTATAAAACTCATTGAGGAAAACATAGGAAAAACACCTTTGACATAAACCACAGCAAGACATTTCTTGACCCACCTCCTAGGGTAATGAAAATAAAAACTAAATCAAACGGGACCTAATTAAACTTAGAAGCTTTATCACAGCAAAGGAAACCATAAACAAGATGAAAAGACAACTCTCAGAATGGGAGAAAATATTTGCAAATGAAGCGATGGACAAAGGATTAATCTCCAAGATATACAAACAGTTCATGTAGCTCAATATTAAAAAACAAACAACCCAATTAAAAAATGGGTGGAAGACCTAAATAGACATTTCACCAAAGAAGACATACAGATGGCCAAGAGGCACATGAAAAGATGCTCAACGTCACTAATTATTAGAGAAATGCAAGTCAAAACTACAATGAGGTATCACCTCACACTGGTCAGAATGGCCATTATCAAAAAATCTACAAACAATAAATGCTGGAGAGGGTGTGGAGAAAAGGGAATCCTTTTGCACCGTTGGTGGGAATGTAAATTGATACAGCCACTGTGGAGAACAGTATGGAAGTTCCTTAAAACACTAAAACTAGAACTACCATATGACCCAGCAATCCTGCTACTGAACATATACCTTGAGAAAATCATAATTCAAAAGGGCACATGTACCCCAATGTTCATTGCAGCACTATTTACAATACCCAGGACATGGAAACAATCTTAATGTCCAATGACAGATGAATGGATAAAGAAGGTGTGGTACATATATACAATGGAATATTACTCAGCCATAAAAAGGAACGAAATGCGGTCATTTGTAGAGATGTGGATGGACCTAGAGTCTGTCATACAGAGTGAAGTAAGCCAGAAAGAGAAAAACAAATATCATATATTAACGCATATATGTGGAATCTAGAAAAATGCTACAGATGAACCTATTTTCAGGGCAGGAATAGAGACTAGACATAAAGAACGGACATGTGGACACAGGGGGAGGAAGAGGAGAGTGGGATGAATTGAGAGATTAGGATGGACATATATACAGTACCATGCGTAAAATAGATAGCTAGTGGGAACAAGCTATAAAGCACAGGAAGCTCAGCTCAGTGCTCTGTGATGACCTAGATGGGTGGGATGGGGGGTGGGGTGGGAGGGTGGTCCAAAAGGAAGGGAATATAGGTATACATAGAGCTGCTTCACTTCATTATACAGCAGAAACTAACAAAACATTGCAAAGCAATTATGCTCCAATTTAAAAAAAAACAGAATGAGGGTTCCGATTCTGGGCTTTGGTTTTTTCTTATGAATTTGACAATGGCAGATAGTATTCAAATTTTTAATTGGTAACATGTTAAACAATTATATTCCTTGGAATAATCATGTGCTAACATTCACACACTTTGCTATATTTCCTGCACAGTATATTGGATAACCTGACTGTTCATATTTGAGATATAAAGTAGAATAAGAAGTAAACTTAGAAGGCTGCATTTTGGGTTAGAAGTTATGTTAATTTGCAAACTCCTCATTTCTTAGCTTTCTGGGGCCAGAGCTAACTGTATGCTGGAGGTCCAAGAAGATGAATAGAGTTGTGGCTGTGGGAATGTTCTCATGAAATAGGAGCAGAGATGTTTTCATAGACTGTTGGTATTTCTAGAGAGGACAGCCACAGCTTTAGGGGACCAGAACCTTTATTTTGAAACTACAGAGCTAAGCGGACACAACCTGGGAAACTTAGGAGGGATTTCCTCTGTCATCATGTTCCTTAGGCATGTTTCCTCTAAAGTCACGAATCTAGTGATGCTATCAACCTCATTTACTCATTCAAAGGATGGTGAGAGAGCAGGCAACTAAGTCCATAGCCATGAGGATTGCTAACAGAGATCCAATACTGTCTCCCCAAGCTCATGATCTTGCCTGAAAGCTGAGATGTTGATCTCCATTAGACAGATAACTGGCAGAGACCCAGTTCAAAACTGTCCTGTGAGCCTCTGAGGTTGACATCACTACCCTCACATTAAAGATTAGGAAACTGTTACTCAGAATTAAGCAACTTTCCCAGAGACTCACAGTAAATGACAAGAAAGAATTCAAAACTGGATCTGTCTCACTGAAAAGCATCTGCAGCTCCCACGTATATCATCCCTCAAGAACTGGCCCTTGTCTCCTCCCTAACCACATCTCCCACAACTTAACCTCATGAATCTTTTTTCCCTTTGTCATACCATGCTAATTAATATTCAATAAATACCATATGTTCTCTTAGTTCCCCGTGCCTTCCCACACCCTCTTTCTCACCTTTTAACTTGTACTACTCCTACCCATCCTCCAGCTAGTCACCAACTCTGGGCTTGTTTTATTCTAGATGTCCTCTGCAATACCTCCTGATGACCTCCCTCCCTTATTACTTCCAAGATCTCTTAGGATATCACTTATCGCAGTGGCACGTGGTAAGTTTCTGATTATATGTGTACCTTTTCTCTTAACTGTATCTGAACATCTCCGTACTGCCTGAATTAACAGAGTTCTGAGCATGGAGTAATCACTTAGTGTTTGTAAAATGAAGTGCCTTCTCATTTTTTCAGCTCTTTTAATCTAATGAAATACTCATGCAACTTATTGCTATTGATCCAGCATTTAATAGCATTGAAGAGTTTAGAATCACCTGCAGACATGAGGGAACACTGGGACTCCCTCTACCTGATCTTGGATAATCAGACTAAACAATAAGTCTCAACTTTGATGCCTGAGGAATTGCTCTTTTCATGCTTCACTCATCCATTCATTACCAAAGAGATGGAAGTGTGAGATCTGTGACAAAACATCTTTCCCTTTCTGACAGTTGCTCTTAAAGGAAATACTCTCTTTTGAAGCCCCGTCCAAGGTTTTGAAATTATAAATACGTGCACTTACCATGTTTATTGGCCATCTCTTTTGAAAAATAGATTAGTCAAACATGGTTTTCCCCTAACGAACCTGCTTATCTTTACCTACTAGATCTGTTTAACTGCTCAATGTCAGTGCGCTTTATTTGGGAATTCACCAATTGACCCACTATTTCCTGTGTTAATCAGAGAGCATATGAGAATGTATAAACCCTAGCAGAGAACTCAGTTTCCATGTTACAGTGGAGAGAAGTGCCTGCTGTCCTCAAAGAGTTAATCAGCTACTCTGAGCATCGGCTTCATTTCTAGAGTGACTTAAGCACTGAGAAAAATCTGGTTTCGAGTTTGGAGATGTTTCAAGGTAAATCATCTCTTTGCACATTTGGGAAGTGTATGCCATGGGATGTTGTACAATTTGTCAAATTGTGTTCATCTGTTAGAAAGCAGTCCTGAAGTTAGACCCTCATATATGAAGTTTTTCTTCTGTCATTTCTAAGATTTAAGAAAGGTTTCAAGACCAAGTACTGTCACTTCTATGTGATACTGACCCAGGCCCTGGAGATAAATCACACTTGTAACAATTTGAGGTGCATATACTCACAGATGATATACATTTCACAATTCATGGCTAGCTTTACAACTCATGTGAGTGAAGTAGGTCACAAAGAAGCGTTAGAGTTTCAAAACTCCATCTGGTATGTGCTTTTTTTTTCCATCAGGAAATTTTGCTATTTTTAGCATGGGAGGCGACTTTTGGGATGATCTCATGCAATCCCTTAATTTTATAGACTAAGAACCAAGACCTGGGAAGGTTAATTGATTTTCCCAAAGTCCCAGAGCTAGTTAGTGGCAAGCCAACACCAGAGCCCATCTTTTTTTCTGTCTCAAAGGCTCTCTTTCCACTATGCCAGGCTGTCTCCAGTTTCCGGCTATGCAAACCAATCTTCTGAAGTGCATTATTAAAGGATTATCTGTTCTACCCTTAGTGGCTGGGTCAGCAATAAGATTATTAAATTTTTATCTCATTCAGAGCTCTTCAACCTGGGAGATTCTCATCTGCCATACTTAATCTGCCAAAAATATGCAGAGGGAAGTAATGACACACAGTAGTCACAGAATTAGATACTGAAAGTCATTAGCTGGGCAATCCCTGGTACAGTCTACAGCTAAATTATGTCGTGGTTTAAAAAAACCATTTCTTCTCCCCACTTATGCATCCATGAAAACCTGTGCACAGCCAGCGTGGTCCGAACCTGCACAGATAGCTCCCGGAAGTGCCTACACTCTGACATCTGCCTAAATGTCAAACGAAGCTGCTGTACGATAATGAATACAAAATGAATTAATAATGATATATGAATCATGAATACAATTTACAGTTCCTCAGACAAAATACTGTCTTTTTTTAGCCTGCACTAGCGTAAACTACCTCACGCAAGCCTCAGTCACAGCCTGCCAGGCTCTTTTCTGGCACACCACCGCCATCTACTGTCATTGGGAAGAATGGCAGCCTCCCACAAAGCTTGCATCCCAAGCTTGTCTGTTCTTTCTCATTACCAAACACGTATGTGTTTTAAAAGTCTTTGGCTTTTCAAAGGTGAGCGCTCATCCTTCTTTCAGTTACTTTCGTTACAAATAACTTAGAGCTACTCTGGGGCCAAAATATTGATAGTTGACAGCTTGTTTATCACACCACAGAATCTAAACACTGGGTATAATCCCATCCTGAACTCAAAGCAGTTCTTTGTTTTCAAAAATAATTAAATAACAATGTATTTATTTCTCTTTCGCTGCCTTTACACATAACTTTCTTTATGAAAATCCACCAGCTCATCAAACATTCTGAGGCTTTTAATATTTTCCCCACAAATGAATTCAGTATTTCTAGACTCCATAGTGAGACATCATTAAAATTATAAGTGATATTGGCTTTATTCCCTCTACCCTGTAGTGGACATTTGCTGTTTGTTCTCCCACTTCTTCCCCGCTGTCCCCAGCATCTATCATTTAACTGTGTCTGAATTTCTCCCCTTTAACCGAGAGGATGCTAAGAAATGATATATTTCTAGAAAAGATCACTTTAGCCTCTCAGTAGAGAAAAGAGCATAGGGGAAGTGTGTAAGGAGGGAGGGAAGTTAGGAGGCTGTTATGGGAATTCGGATGAGTGATAACTGTGACTTCGACTAGTGCAGTGGTGACAGAGGTGGTGAGAAGTGGCAGGATCTGGGATATATTTTGAAGGTAGGGGTAATAAACATTGCTGATAAATCGGATTTGACGTAAGAGAGAAAGAGAAGACTCAAAGATGACATCTTGATTTGTGTCCTGAACAACCAATTTAAAGAGGAAACCAGGAGTTCTGTTTTAAACACTTTAAAAGAATTTGAGATTCCGACTTGACACTGATATAGAGCTGACCCATGACAGTGCCTATTCATCATGCTGATTTCCTTTTGGGAAATTACCCTTTCTTACCACGTGCAGTTCAGGTAGGACTATGAATTAAGTTGTTCTGCCTTTATCTTATATATGATTTGAGCTGTAGACAAATATGCTATGTCTGAAACATAAAACTAAATTTAAAAAGTGAAACCATCAGTTTCTTTTATGGCAAGTTCAGGAAAACTATGTTAACTCTTCCCCCAGTGCTAGAATTCATATGAAAGCAATGATGTTAGAAACAAACCACTCTGCCATCTCTGGATTCTTCCTATGCTTTTCATGCTCTGATTCTGATATGAAAAATTGAAATGGAAATGAAAACGAACACAATTGACTCTCTCCTCATCTGTGCAATGAGGGAACTTGACCCCAAATCTCTAAGGTGCCCTGCTTCGACCTTCTGATTCTGTGACAGTGCATAACTAAAATAGACCATGTATTTCTTTGTAACTAGGCCAACTTATTAAAACTTAGTCCATTTATTTTCCAGATTACAGTGTTTGCAATCATGTTATTTTTAAAAGTATTTGCTAAGATTTAGGAAAAAGAATGTTGTTGCCAAGTAACCAGACTTTTACAGGAAGAAATGAGTTAGGCAGCAGAAATGAAAATAAAAATTCCAAAAGAGATTCTTTAAAAACACCATTAAGAATACGATTGAAGTTTCCAAGTTTGATTATCCTCGGTAAAATACATTTATATTTGAACTTTCAAATCAAATGTTGAGACAAAAAAATGAATGGGAGTGGAGGAGTAATATTATCTCACTTCTATAATCATACATTAACTGAATATTTCCACAGTAGTGTACTGAACAAGCCTGATGATGATCTTTCATTAATTCATTTACCAAATATATATAGATGGAATGACTCACAAGAGGTGCACTGATTGAATAAAATCATTTAGAAATAGGAAAGTTGGCATGTGCAGAAATAAACTTTCATAACAAACAGGTATGAGGCAATTCATTATGAGTAGATAGTTCTAATTTCATCAAATTATCCATTTACTTTTGGTAAAGTCACATACAATTCTAGAAATATCACTTTGCCTTTCACAATCTTTTTTACTATCCCTAGATAATACATCCACTTTTCCTTCTTACTTCTGAACTCTCTTCTACGAGTCCATCAAACCTTGATTCCACAGATCACAGCACAAATTTCATTTTTTTTTCTTTCCTCCTAGACAAAAGGAGGCTGCTCATTTGATCCTTCTTATTGAAATAGAGAAAAGAGAGTTTAATAGCTTTAACAAAATCTTTTATTGTACATGTCCAAGTTATTTTATTCATACAGCACGTTTTACAGTGCTGACAAAATTTTATCCTATGCCCAAAATATCGCATGCCATTCTTGATGGTTTTTGGAATTTTTAATCTCCATTAATATAATTAAAGTTTATGCATATGAACTGAAATGGCTCCTCAAAAAAGGGGCAGTTGGAGGCAGGACTCACTGGCATGGAAACATTTCTTAGGTAACATATCACTTTTTTTCGATCCAACATCAGGCACCAATTACAAATCCAACTTATAAATACCTAAGATGTACTTAGGAATGAATAATATACATTTTCAATTGATTTTATATTCTCTGCTACACCGGAAGTTTGCTATTGTAGATATTAAAGGAAAAATAAATGGGAGAGATTCCAGCAAGTATCTTCAGTATATAAAAGCAAGTATAATATGATCAAATCTGTGGGAAATACTGTTATTTTTCCTCAAATATACATCCCCTGCCTCTCTTTTCATTGTAATAGAATGTTTACCTCAGTATATGTGCACTTAGATTAAAGACTACATTTCCTGGCATCCCTGGTAGCAAGGAATAGCCACATGACTAAGTTCTGGGCAATGGGGTAAGCGAAGTGGCAGGTGAACATTCCAGATTGTGCCCTTTTAGATAAAATATGTAGTCCTGCCTTCACAATCCATTACTGGCTGCTATGAATAAGTGATAGTGAATCATCTTGAGTTATACAGATAAGCACAACCCCTTAGAAATAGCAGAGCAACAAGATAGAAAGATCCCAGGTCTTTGATGACTCCATAATGCTGAGCCATTACACCAACTCAACTTTCATGTAAGTGCAAAATGAACTTCTACCTTGTTTATGTGATTTTTTGTGGGTCTCGCCTTCAGATGGCAACTCTATATCCTAAGAATACAAGGTCTATTTGTGCAAGCAAAGATATATCTGCCCCCAATTCTGTTTATAGGAGTGCTGTCAAAAGGGGTTTACCTTACATAGCGTAACAGGTGGGTCATAACACTCGAATACGCTGAATAAAGAGACAGGAAGGCTATTCTAGGATGTTACATAATTACACTTTTTGTGATGTGAATGTGTGCCCTGGGCCACTCAATGCAAGGAGGAAATATTACAGAAACTAGGTAAAATGCACTTTGCTTGGTTCTCTGGAAAACTTTTGATTTAATTTGCTCATTAAGAAGCCAATAACTCACTCATAGCTTTATGCAAAGGGTTTTTATTAATCATCTACTATGTGCAAGCCCTATATTTGTCTATATATTTGAGCAGGGACAAAAGGTCAGTTGAATTAAGGTAGATCTGGGTTTGAAAATAGCTCTAAACTCTAGTAGCCATAAGACCCTTTGCAAATTATGTAACCTTTCTAGGCCCCAGTTTTCTCAGAGGTAAAAAAGGATAGTGTTGGTTCCTAATTCACAAGGTTATGAGAATTGAACAAGAGAATGTGTCTTGAGCCCTTAGAAAATGTCTACATACAGAAATCATTCAAAGTATGTTTGCTAGTGTAATTATTGGTATTATTATTATTATTACTATCATGGTATAGTAAACATATAGTATAAAAAACAATGAGACATGTCTTGAAATTTGAGGGACTTGCCATCTGGGAGGGGGGATTGGATATCTTTCCATTGGTTATAATACTAAAAATTCCTATGACCCTTGTAAGCAAGTAGTTATTTCTGGCTAGGAATACCAGAAGCTGTTTTATGGATGGATAACATTTTAACTGGATATTAAACGATAAGAATGCTCTTCATAGGTGCAAATAAGAGCCAGGATGAAAAGGTGTCCGGTTGGTTAGGACCATATGAGTCAATGCACAATGGCCCTGAAATTGTACTTGTTTTACAATTGCAAAGAAATGTGAAAGCTCTTTTGAAAGCCATGGTTTCAAAAGGAAAGGGAGATTGTGAAGGAGGTAAAATAAACTGACAAACAGTGGAAATAGGTATTTTGTCACTTCCATCAGAATTGGAGCATCAGAAATATACTGAAGAGCCAGCGCTAAATAGCCTTTCTTTGTGCTGGAAGGTTGAAAAGAAAACCAGGCATCAGCTACCTGGGACATGATATGAAAAGCAGCAGAAAAACATCACTGGAATAAATCTGAAGTAAAGTATAAGTAGCTTAGCTTTCTACATCTGATTCACACAGAATGTAATTTATAGCTACGTGAAATGTAAACTGGTCTCCTTCCCAAGGAAGTAGACTGTGCCTCTTGGGGTCAATTAAAAACAAACCAACCCACAAACGCTTTGTTAGGCACAACCGATCTCTGTAGTGTAGAGGGACACATTTTACTCTCTGGCCATGGGTTGATCTCCAATCTTGAGATCAGCAGTGTGGATCTCCTGAAACTAGTCCAAGTCTGTTGAAATTCTGAACAGAATTTTGTGCTGGTTTTAGCAGCACAAAAGCTTTGAGAAAAGGTCTAAATAAAATAAGATTCTCAGTTATTATCAGAATACTGATAAATTCCATGTTTTATATTCAATCTAATGTTTATGATTTTTTACTATAATCCCCCCACACGTTCCAAATGCTGAACAGATACTTAAACAATATTGAGAAGGGGTGGGGATTCTAGAATAACATGTGAGATTGAGCAAAATAGATGCTTGACTTGTCTCACTCCCAAGACCTACTACAATGATAATAAACTAATGCCACTAACAATAAAAAGTACCAAACTATCAGAACAGAAGGAGCTAAAAGTGTAGGAGGATCCACGTACAAGAGATTTTAAGAAATTAAAATTTATTGAAGACAACGAGGGTAGAATACTGATGACTAATGCAGCCAGTTAATCAAAGTTAAGGATCAGAAGCACCTAATGCAAAGGAAGCTCGTGAGTTCTGTGGAGGCCTGGAGGGGTGTGATACTGAAACACCATGTACCTTACCAACTAAGAGTAAGATGTGGGCCCTGAAACACTGGAATCAATTGAAAGACAAGAGATACAAGTATGACTTCCCCAACCCAATCTGCATATGCAGAGAAACCCAAGAGCCAGGCACCCAGGGAACATACACACACACACACACCAAAAATTACCATAAGAAAAACAGGCAAAGAAACAAGGGAGAATGGCAGGCACCAGGCAAGTCAATGTGTCAATGTGTGCTGGCACAAAAGAGCAAAAAAGTCTAATGACCAGCTCCCAACTATTCTAAAAGCCAGCTGACAACTCCTTCTACCTACACATATATAAAGTTTTTGCATATTTAGGTTTTTATGTTTGTTTGGTTGTTTGTTGTTCGGTTTTGGTTTTGATTTTTGCAATGGTCTCTCCGTCTTACTTATGGAGGTACAAAATGTATTCATTCACTAGTTTCAGCCAACTGTTTATCCATCTAACAAATATAAGAAAATATTAGAAAAGCCTATGGAAAATGAATATAAAAGGCAGATTTTCTGAAAATAGTTTAATTTAGACAAGGAAACAAAGATCGGAAGTAGGTACAGAAATGTGAAGACCTGTGTTTGCTAATTAATGACTTTGCTGTTCCTTATTCCTGCTGAATGGGAGTTAATTCTCAGTGTGATAGACCTGCCGCGAATGCAGCAATGAATAAGACCTCGACCTCACTGGCCTCAACTTGAAGAAGTTTACATTCTAGGGGAGGCACCACAGTGCTGCAGTAGGGGCACTGCTACTGCATATGCTACAGAAAACGTGGAGGAGGAGGCCTGAACCTCAAATGGTTCAGGGAATAGGATGATTAGGAAACCAAACATTTCAGACTTCCTCCATGGAGTGACCAGGATAGACTGAAATGTAAAAATAAAACATAAACCTAAGGAAAACACTCAGCATCTTGAGTCAGAATGGAAGATTGTGGAATAAAGCCAGAACTTAGTAACATGAGATAGTGGTTCCAAATTTTAATACTCACATTGTACCTGAAGCGTACTCTCAACAAAAGAAAAGAATGTCCCTTCTCCATATGCTTCAGTATGTGCTCCTACAGTGACCTTGTTCTTCCCTTTACTGTTTCGCTTACACCCATCACTTTCCTCATTTACCTAGATCATAATACCTTGAACAAAGGAATCATCCAATATATGTTTGTTGAATTACTGAATTAGCCAATAAATCAACTAAATTTTAAAAAATCAGTATATCAATAAATTTATTAATTTCACTAAGTTCTACATGACACAAGGCCTCTGGTCATTGCTGTTATATTGGCTGCTTTGTTATATTAACCACCTTCTTTAAAATCTTTCCTTGTGAGTATTCTAACCTATGTACATTAAAGAAAGATAAATTTAGGGTACTTAAAAGGCCTTCAAAAATATAAAACTATTCATATGAGGGCATAACTCATTTTATCATTATCATCGTCATCTTTAATAGGAATTCTTTAGACCTGTCCCAAATTTTCAAGATTTCAGTCTTTGTAGGAATTTTAATGAGAATTTGGAGCCATTGGATTTTTATATGCAATCCCTACTATTATTATTCTAAGGTATTATATAAAATAATTACAAATATACAAATTCTGACTTGTCACTTCTACAGTGGAAAAAGTTTTATTTTACAAAACTTACTATTAGTACACAGTGTTTACAGTTTAGGGAAAAATTTTGCTGTGTTGTATTAAAGGTATTTTTTCTGAGTTTTATTAATAAATAATTACCATTTACAGAACTCTTACCGCACTACAGACACAAGCTATGTACATCTTTAGCACTATTTGAATCATCTTACAACAAACCTATAACAAAAGAATTTTTATTCCCATTTTTCAGATAATAAACTGAAGTTTAACTGGGTTAAATTATCTAGCCAACGTCATCAGATTGAAAACAATAGACCAATATTTATGATGAAAGTCATAGTCTGATACTTGAAACTTATTTCTCTGAACTCATTTTTATTTGATGTGCCTTAGGCAATGTATATAAAATTGCCCTGTATGACTAGCAGCATCTAATTATGAATATCTTAAAAAGAACATGCTTTACATTGCACATAGAAAACCTATTTACTCAGCCAAATAGTTCATTAGTGTCATAGCTGACAGCTCACCTTTCTCCCCACAGTGCCAAGATTGTCAATCAGATGGCATGCTTCCATTCACACCTGCATCCCATTATTTGAATAATATCTATGCAAGTTCAACTCCTACCATTTCAATTTATAGAAGCTAGTACCATGTCACTGATGTGTGTAGGTGGTTCGGATATTTCAAGGGAGAAATATAATTAGGAAAATAGAATATAGTTTATTTCTGAAACCTATAGGTGCTCTATCTTATATTTTAAATTATGTTTTGCTAATATATAGAATATTTTATGTGAAATGAATATTCAGTGACCAACTTAACAGTAGGTTTTAAAAAATGAAGAATTTGTTACAGCATGAATTTTGACATGCCAAACAATATGCTTTTTTTTCCCTGAAAACCTACTGATTACATATGAGAAGTCTGGATGGCAAACTTTGTTTATATGTCAGGCTTAGTACTATTGCTCAGTGACAGGACAATAAAGGCTCTCTATTATTTCACTTATAAATTCACTGATAGATTCATGCTAGCAGTGACCTTAAATGTGGGACATGCCCACCATCACAATTTTATATTTTAAAAGTAATTAATTCTGTTTTTGAAAAATAATTCATTGAATTGTTATTTTCTCCATTCTTTCTTCAGCGTGATTCCCTACATTTTACAGTGTTTATACCACCAGCCGACTCCTGATGCATCAGGCACTAAAGCAAACTCTCCCAAGGACGACCTGCTTCATACAGCTGCAGTTGGATGAAGATCATGAATGTTTTCTTTCAAGAGTATCTCTATGAAACTTTTCCCTCCCCTGTTTCTCTATAAGAATCTCTGATACCTCATCGTATGTATGAGGCTATATGTCTGAGAGAAAGAATATTTTCCATTCAGTAGCAAAATATCCTTCAAAAGGATACTTAATAGTTTTATAATACATGCTCGCAAGAGAGATGGTAAAAGTAGTTCCATTTACATCCTTGTCCACGGTGGTCTAACAATTCAGCCTGTTGGATTGAGCACTCACACGTGTTCTCTCTCTCTCTCTCTCTGTTTCCATATCGTTCTGTTCTTCTCGCTGTCTCTGTCTCTTTTCTTTTTCTTTCTCCCCCATCCATACACACAGACACACGAACATTCTGTCTCTCTCTCTCTCTTTCTGCCCCCTCTATTTTTATTTCATCGAAATACATTCACTAACCAACAAGCCAGACAGATTTAATCTTAAATTTTCAAACAGCTGAGGAAAAATAGGTTAACTAAGACCATCCCAGATTCAGACCGATTTTCAGAATCTGCTTAGAACATTTGCTTTTGAAAACATGATATCCAAGTGTAAAAAAATTAGCCAATAAGCTGGCTTACTGGTCACATGATTTGAGTCATCCAAGTCCCACAGAATATAAAGTTTAGACCCACTAATTCCTTTAAGCACAACAAGGCTTCCGTTTTACTGATCTTTGTAATGCAGTAAAATTTCATCTCTAATGAGAACAAAGTCTTCCAAATAAATGAATACAGCCGCCCATGACTGTTTCTACTTAAAGGTTGAATAGACAGCTATTACACAATATAATTTCCCTAAGGAAATTATCTGCCCCCAGATATTTCTACCCACTGACCCATGGTAATTTCCTGAAACTTCTTCTTTTACTCTTTGGGCTAAACCACTATGCTCTCAAAAGGTCCCTGTTAAAATGCAAATATATTTAATGATCCAAGACATACTGGGAATTTCTAATGCATTTATTTAATAGCATTATGGAGACTTACCAGGACATAAATGACATGAGACACAAATCAGGAATATTTTAATTTGCAAAAGTTTAAAAGTTTCAGCATTCTATTTAGAGCGAGCTTGCCCAGTGTGCAATATGGAATATGTAATGAGGAACCAGATGTAGTTGGTAGTTCCCTTGAGAAAAGGGACACCAAAATGATAAGTTATAATGATGAAATGTATCTCATTCACAGTTTATTGGTCTCCAGCATGTTTAAACTCATAATAACTCACTGGATGATAACAGACTTGTGTAGAAGTTGCCTGGATAGGAGTATTTGGTTTCTTAAGATCCATAAAAGTATCTAATTTCTAATCAAACATCAGAAAAAGCAGCAGAAGCTTGTAGGAGAATATTGCAGCCCTCAGTGTGTGTAAGTCAGAAATTTTCAGGTTTTCCTCCACTGTGGGCACTGGGAGAGTAGTTAAATTCACTTTCAATTCATCCATCTGTAAAATTGCTATTCTGATTATTAAACATTTCTAAAGTCTTCCCAATGTCCCGAGCACTGAATATAACATGTATAAAGACATTGTTTGTGCCCTCTAGGAGCATAATGAAGCTTACCACCTGCTTCTAGGAATGTCTTGGGGAGTGAAATACTATTTTAAAGTGCCAAGAGCTACTCAGAAGAAATGTGCTGTATAATTACAAATATTATTATAGATGAATGGACATGTTCCATTAAACACTAGAATTGGTTACCAAGGTAGTTTATGGAGTCTTCTTCCCTGAAGAGCTTAAAAAAAAACCCACGCACAGCAGTTAGATATACATCTGCCTATGACCATTTAGGTGGTGCTGAGCCTAGCACAAATTGGGAGAGTTACGGAGGGAAAAACCAAATGAACTCTCAAATTATACCAGTGTTAGTGTCACGTAAAGAACAAGGTTGAAAAGAAATGAACTAAATAAACAAATTGAAAAACAGAAAGATCATAAGCTCCAACTGAGTTAGGAATTGGGCCACGAAGAACTATTCAGCTTAAACAGAAGAATATCTATTTAACTAATTGACAGGTATCCTCCATCTGTTTTGTTCTGAAACATGTTGAATATGTTTAAGGACAAAACTTGCGTGTTAAAAAAAGGCATGGACATATATTCATTCTTTTTTAGATTCTTCTCTCATATAGGTTATCACAGAATATTGAGTAGAGTTCCCTGTGCTATATAGTAGGTCCTTATTGGTTATCTAGCTTATATATAGTAGTGTGTGGCTATTCATCCCAAGATTCTGATTTATCCCTCCCCCATGTTTCCCCTTTGGGAACCATAAGTTTGCTTTCAATACCTGTAAGTCTGTTTCTGTCTTGTTGAAACTAACACAGCATTGTAAATCAACTATACTCCAATAAAATTTTAAAAATAAAAAAAATCACCAAACGGGGTGGAAAATGGCATGGAACTACACTGAGAATTATTGAGGCTTAATGGGTTGGTTAATCAGAGAAAGGTATGAATAACAGTAACCTGGAATATTCTAAAAATGAGGTATTCTGAATTGATAAATTTTTAAATTAATAATGAACTCCTGAAAGCAGTTAATCAATTATTTTCTAAATGTAAGACACTGTGATGAAAATATTTCTAAAACCTATTGCAGCTTTCCCTGCTTGAGCAAACCCAATAAGATAAGCTTAATTTATCCTATGCTAATAGTAGATCCTGGGAAAATAGAGATTTAAAAAAATTTTGTCAATGACATAAAGACCTCTAATATTGTATTTTTCTACAGATTCAAATACAGTTTCACTCAGAGATGGGATCATTTGGAAATAACCCAATGCAAATGCTCAACTATATTTAAAAAGTCCTTGATGTGAGCTTACTTGGTCTCATTTGTTTCTTTCTTAAAAAACCTTAATAAAAGATGAGCAATTGCATGACCTTCAGAGAAGGATAACACAACTACCTGTTGACAGAATTAATTATTGACTCAAAGCCTGTGAAATAGCCTTCAACCGAGTTATTTTCACAATCTCTAGAAACTCTTCTTCCCTGGCATTATCCCTGAATTGACAAGAGTGTTTAAAACATTATCTATTATTTCTGTATCACAAGCCTGGTGGACTAGGTCAATCGCCTTGTCAGTTTTAACTCCCTCCTCTGTCTGACTTGTATGAAGATGCCTGCTAAGGGAGAAAGAGCCCCAGTCTAGGAAACGGGAGACCTGGATTCTACAGCTTCATTCTGTAGCCTTGAAAGTAACTTTATTTCTCTGGGTGTATTTACATCCCTTCCACTGTAAAGATTTTTGATGCTGTGGTACACCGCATCTCCTGCAGTGTTAAAGGAAAGCAAAAAGTCCTTCACTTTGAGTTCCTTGGTCTATGAGGTTCCAATTGTATTTTGCAGGTACCCCTGTTGAAGCCTTTATCATAATTTAAAATATCAAAATGTACAAGTGAATTGTATTGAATCCAGGCCATAGATATTTTGTTTGGTCATGTATTAAAAAAATGATCTAGTTTATAATTTTTAGAAAAGGAAGAATTAACATAAAATTGAGATTCGGGTTGCTGTTGAAAGAGCTAAGTACGTTGAGTCCACAGATCTTACGTCAGTCTATTAGAGCCAGGTAATTCTTGTTATTTTTGGTTGTGATGTGCTCTATGCTTTGCCATCCAATACACTGCACTCATTTTTGTTCTCTGCCTGGCTCTGTACACATTTCTATGTGTGAATACAGGTGTATGTGTTTGTCTCCTCCCTAAACAATGAGCTCTTCCAGGGAAAATAACTTGTATTTACCCTCTGTGATAGGCTGCCTAACAAATATACATTCTATGTGCCTTTAAAAAGAGATCTCCAACTTTATTCAATCTATCCTGATAAAATACCTCTGTAGGCTACCTTGTGTCTTGTGAAGTTCAAGCCAATGAGAAGGAAAAGAAAGTCAACAGCATGGCTCTTTCAGGAAAGCTATTGCTTTACCTAATTAAAACACACACGCACACACACACACACACACACACACTCTCTCAACTGCCACCACATTGGCCATTCATACTTTATGTTTCTTTCACCCTCTTACTTGGAACTTTGACATAGAGCCTA
The DNA here is from genome assembly GCF_965194825.1 of Balaenoptera physalus. Taxonomy (NCBI): domain Eukaryota; kingdom Metazoa; phylum Chordata; class Mammalia; order Artiodactyla; family Balaenopteridae; genus Balaenoptera; species Balaenoptera physalus. Next base: position 96,775,026 of record NC_138884.1, read on the forward strand.
TATAGATAGTAGCCATCTTGCCACCTGGGGCAATAGCCATATGTGAAGATGACAATAAAAAAGATTGCATCCTTGAGCAGTTGATCCAGCCCTTGACTCTCATCATGTTGATTGAAAAATAAACCCCTATATGGTTGAAATATTATAAGCAAGTTTTCTGTTTATTAATGTCAGTTGCATCCCTAACAACTATATCCTCATTGAATCTCAAGTACCTAGTCCACAGAAGTTAGCTGGTTATTGATGTTTTTATAACAGAAACAATACCAATGACAATAGCTTACAATGGATGTATGCTTACTATTGCCAGGTCCTGTGCTAAATGTTTTACATCATTTAATTCTCACAATTGCCCTGTAAGACAGGTAACCTTACCCCCAATATACAGATGAGTCATGGAGAAGATAAATAGTTCTCCCCAGGTCAAACCATTTTTTGGAATAAATGATGAATATTTTATCTAAGTTTTAAACAAAGCCAAAGTCAGGCATTTGAAAGTACAAACATCTCGTTCAACTTCATGGATCCATGAAAATAAGTTAACATTTCAAATAACACTTAACCTATGTTTATAAGTCCAAATATCAGCTGGGCCCTCAGAATCCCCTAAGGTTCTTATACTGTTCCCTAAACAGTTTGCTCTCGCATTCTCAGAAAGAAAAACTTCAAATTTTCTACTTTTTTCTGAAACTATCAACATCACCCTCCATCTCTGACTCTCCACTGAGAAAACACAAGGCTGCTTCCATCTGTTCTCACACACTCTGGCTTCTGACTTTTGGATTGATGAATTGTCCCTATTACTATCTAAGTTAAAACTCACCAATGGTGTTCAACATTTCTTCCCTGTTTTGCAATATTAAGATTTTTCAAATATAGTCATATACTCCCTCTCCTATACAGTCAATTTCCCCTCCTCTCATAATACAGGTTTGCTCCATTTTTTTGTTATTAAAATGAAATTTCCCTTGATCCCTTTCAACTCTTTCAGTTACCCAAAGTTATCCACTACTGAACTCTCTACTTCCTCCTTTGTATTGTGTCTTGAACTGCTTTATTTAGACATTTATCCCCTCACACCTCTAAAAATGTTCTTGTCAAGATTGAAGCAGCTCATGCAGCTCAATATCAAAAAACCAAACTCAATATCAGAAAAACAAACAACCCAATCCAAAAATGAGCAGAAGACCTAAATAGGCATTTCTCCAAAGAAAATATACAGATTGCCAACAAACACATGAAAGGATGCTCAACATCACTAATATTAGAGAAATGCAAATCAAAACTACAATGAGGTATCACCTCACACCAGTGAGAATGGCCATCATCAAAAAATCTGCAAACAATAAATCCTGGAGAGGGTGTGGAGAAAAAGGAACCCTCTTGCACTGTTGGTAGGAATGTAAATTGATACAGCCACTGTGAAGAACAGTATGGAGGTTCCTTAAAAAACTACAAATAGAACTACCATACGACCCAGCAATCCCACTACTGGGCATATATCCTGAGAAAACCATAATTCAAAAAGAGTCATGTACCAAAATGTTCCTTGCAGCTCTATTTACAATAGCCAGGACATGGAAGCAACATAAGTGTCCATCAACAGATGGATGGATAAAGAAGATGTGGCACATATATACAATGGAATATTACTCAGCCATAAAAGGAAACGAAATTGAATTATTTGTAGTGAGGTGGATGGACCTAGAGTCTGTCATACAGAGTGAAGTAAGTCAGAAAGAGAAAAACAAATACCGTATGCTAACACATATATATGGAATCTAAGAAAAAAAAAAAAGGGTCGAGAAGAGCCTGTGAGTAAGACAGGAATGGAGACGCGGACCTACTGGAGAGTGGACTTGGGTATGTGGGGTGGGGGAAGGGTAAGCTGTGACAGGGTGAGAAAGTGGCATGGACATATATGCACTACCAAACGTAAAGTGGATAGCTGGTGGGAGGCAGCCGCATAGCACAGGGAGAGTGGCTCGGTGGTTTGTGGCCACCTAGAGGGGTGGGATGGCGAGGGTGGGAGGGAGGGAGTGCAAGAGGGAGGAGATATGAGAGCGTATGTGTGTGTATAACTGATTCACTTTGTTATAGGGCAGAAACTGAAACACCATTGTAGAGCAATTATACTCCAATAAAGATGTTAAAAAAAAAAAAAAGAAAAAAAAAGATCTGAAGCAACTTCTGACTTGACAAATCCAATGGTCACTTATCAGGCCTCAAACATTCTCAGCAGAGTTTGACTCAGCAGATTCCTCTTCCTTTTTGAATCACTAAATTTACCAGGTTTGAGGATGCCACATTTTCCTAACTTTCATTCTATTTCAGTGTAGTAAAGTAACCTCCACTGGCTTTGCCTTCCTTCCCTGATCTTTAAATATTGGAGTATCCTATAGTGTAACTTTTCTGTTCTTCTCCTCCCTAACTGCATTATATCTCTAGATGATCTCATCCAGCCCAATGGTATTAAATATATCTCTATGCTGAAGATTCCCAATTTTTATCTCAAACCCAGACATTTCTCCTGAGATTGATTCATATATACAACTCTCTCTTCAACAACTCCATTAGGAATATCTAACTTAATGTGTCCTAAACCACCTTTGATTCCCTGACTCTTCTAAAATCTCCCTCATCTCAATAATGTAAATGTCATTCATATAGCCATTACAAACCAATAATTTATAAGGCATCCTTGATTCTTTCTTTATCCCTTTATCCAGTCCATGAATAAATCATGTCACCACCAACCACTTCTTACTGTTTCCACCGAAACCAGCCTTAACCAAATAACCATCATCAATTAGTTGGGTATATGCCACAGCTTTTTAATTAGTCCCTCTCCCTTCCAGTCTTTCCCTTTCTTTCTGTTCCCAGTACTGATTATACTACTTTTGTGTTCATAGCCCTCCAGAGTTTCTTTCACATTTAGAAAAATAATGAAGATCCTTGTCCTGGCTTATAAGATCCTACAAGATCTGACTTCCGCTTACATATTTTTTAAAGAGTTTATTTTTGGAGCAGTTTTAGGTTTCCAGCAAAACTGAGAGAAAAGTACAGAGATTTCCCTTATATCCCCTGCCCTCACATACACATAGCCTCCCCCATTATCAACATGCCCCCCACAGTGGTACATTTGTTATAACTGATGAACCTACGTTGACATATCATAATCACTCAAAGTCCATATTTTATACCAGGGTTCACTCTTGGTGTTGTACGTTCCATGGATTTTGACAAATCTACAATGCTATGTATACACCATTATGGTATCACATAGAATAATTTTATTGCCCTAAAAACCTCTCTGATCCACCTATTCATCCCTCTCCCCTCCCAATCCCTGGCAACCACTGATCTTTTTACTATCTCCATAGTTTTGCCTTTTCCAGAATGTTGCATACTTGGAATCAGTCTTTTCAGATTGGCTTGTTTCACTTAGTAATATGCATTTAATGTTACTCCATATCTTTTCGTGGTTTGATAGCTCATTTTTTTAGTTGCTGAATAATATTCCATTGTCTGGATGTGCCACCGATTATTTATCCATTCACCTATTGAAGGGCATGTTGATTGCTTCCAAGTTTTGGCAATTATAAATAGAGCTGCTACAAACATTTGTGTGCCGATTTTTACGAAGACATAAGTTTTCAACTCCTTTGGGTAAATACCAAAGAGTATGTTTGCTGTATTGTATGGCAAGAGTATGGTTAATTTTGTAAGAAACTGCCAAATTGTGTTCCAAAGTGGCTGTACCATTTTGCATTCCCACCAGCAATGAATAAGAGTTACTCTTGCTCCACATCCTTCTCAGCATTCGGTGATGTCAGTGTTGTGAATTTTGGCCATTCTAATAGGTGTGTAATGATAACCCATTGTTTTAATTTGCATTTGCCTAATGGCATATGATGTGGAGTACCTTTTGATATGTTTCTTTGCTATCTGTCTGTCTTCTTCAGTGAGGTGTCTGCTAAGGTCTTTGGCCCAATTTTTCATCCAGTTGTTTGTTTTCATAGAGCTGATTTTTAAGAGTTCTTTGTATATTTTGGATCATTTGTCCTCTATTAGATATGCCTTTTGCAAATATTTTCCCCTAGTCTGTGGCTTGTTTTTTCATCCTTTGACAGTGTCTTTCTCAGGGTAAAATTTTTAACTTCAGTGAAGGCTAGCTTTGCAATATTTTTCATGGATCATGCTTTGGTTACCCAGATAGTTTAAATAATCTCCAACCTCATATCCCTTGCTCAGACGAGCCCAGCCACTCTGATCACTTTGAGATTCACAAAATGCCACAACTTTATTTCCTTCACAAAGGCTTTGCATTTAGAGTTTCTTCTTCCTAAAACAATCTTACCCCAGGCTTTCTTATGCTTTATATTAATATGTTTCTCAAATATTTCTCAGATATCTTTTTAGATAGTTCACTCAGGTCCTTGTTCAATCATTACTTCCTTGAAGTTTTCCTTAATCTAATAATCGAAATACATCTGCATTATTTTCTGTCCCTTTATACTGTGTCCTTATTCTCTTTAGTCTTTTAACTACCTGAATGAGAGTAAATGTTTATGCTTTTACTTCTTCATTATCCACAACACACTTGATTATAAGTTCCACGAAAGCAGGGACATTTTCTATCTTGACCACCACTCAAATGCCTACTCAGATGCCTGGAATATAACAGAAGCTCAATAAATATTTTTGAATGAATGCATGAACTAATGAATTGTGAATACCTTCATATCTTTCCCATTAACATAAACAAATACAGTATACTATGACTTAATCATATATACCAACATTACATAGAATTCAGTAATTCCAATTTTGTTTAAAAATAAACACAATATGTTTAGCTGCTCTAAGTTTTATTGTCCTGAAATTTATTTTTAAGATTACCTATAAGTCTCTGCTTTCCTCTTTAATGTTCTTATCTTGCTCATATTCTTTTTCTTAGGATTCATATTTAAATATGTGCCTTCCACTGTGGTTAGTTTTGGGTCTACTTCTGTATGGATCAATGTTCATGTAGTGGAAATTCACACTATCACAGCCGAACTTGCCATGTACTAAAATTACAAAACAACTTTTCTCAAGTGGATGCAAGTTATTGTTTGGTATTCCTTTTAATGTGACACTACTGATAGCAAAATAATACCTTTACAGAGCCGAGAAGAGTCAAACTCAGATTGCCCTTACACTAATTGTTCCCAAAGGCTACAGTACTTTTATTCATACATGGAGTTACCTTAAATGTTAATGTGGCATTTAAAATATCCTCCAGAGATTACCTCTGCTTTCTACTATTACGGTATTTTTGCATTTTTGCTGTTTTCTCCTATTCTATTTCTTCTTTGCAACCTCAGTTTGATGCTCCTAAATACTTCGGATGTCTGCTGCCTGTATTGTTTTTACCTTTTTCTTGAATGTTTGGCTTCTGTTTCTGTCTTTGGGGATTTATTTTATAGTAATCACAATTTAAATGGAGTGTTCACTTCTTCTGATTAATAAACCAATCAATCACATTGTCTTTGGTTCTTGGTAATTTTAAGGGGCTTATGTCTTCAAGCTTGATTACATAAAGAAAGACAAATATTCAAATACAGAAAAAGTAGAGAATTCCTATAGAAACATACCTAAAGTTCCTCACTGAGCAATGAATGATAACACAGAAAATGATGGAGTTACTATTTTTTCTATTCCCCAAAGTGGTTACATAACTTGTACTATTCTAAATGCATAGGAAAGAAGCTAATTAATTACATATGATGAGTGGTTAGGGCATTTGCCTTCATTTAATTTTCTCACAAAGAATCCTGGTTGAAAAAGATTACATTTTTTGTTTTTATTAGTACATCTTTTAAAATCTTTTTAAAAAAGAAATGCAGGGTAAAACCATTCTTATCCTGTCTGCATATATCCCTCAAAATCATTTCAGTCAATGTGCTTAACACACAAAGAAATGTCCTCATCTATTTTTTTTTATACACACAATTGGGTTGAAAAATTCTTTCTACTGATTTTTTTTCACAAATATTGTAACCATTAATACAAAATGTTTGAACAAATTAATTAAAAAAATTCAGAAGAGGTCATCAGTTTTCTAACTTTACATTTCTTTCTTCAGTAAAGTAACAGAAATATATGGGGCACCTCCTATGCAGTCTGTGGGGCTAGGGAGACAAGGGTAAGAGGCACACAAATGCATAGACCTCGCCGTAAACTCAAGGATTCTGTGTTCAGGTTTTCAGTTCTCATCTTGTTTAGAAATGAAAGATATGCCCAGCTGGCTTATCAACCTGTATCATAAAACGAATTTGAACTCAGAAAAGTTTTCCTCCTCTTTCTTTCCACTGTTTCATTTATTGAAGAACTACAATCCTTACTATATAATAGCAATAGTAATAATAATAGCAGTTAATATTTACCGATCTTATTATTTTCTCTGCATCATGCCTATATTGGTTTAAGTAAATCTCGCCCTGAAATTCTTGTCATATATGCCTTTAACTTTCTTTAACTCATAACACATCACCATACAGAATTAAAAAGAAAAAAGAGAAAGAAAAACATTAATATAAGGGCAAAAGATGATAAATTCCAACATTCTAATCAAAGAGTATATATTATATAGCAGTGCTGTCCAACAGAAATATTAAGACACAAATGCAAGTCCCATACATAAGTTTAAATTTTCAAATAGTCATATTAACAAAAGTGAAGGAGTTCAAATCAATTATATATCTTTTTTTTCAAATTGAAGTGTAGTTGACTTACAATATTATATTAGTTTCAGGTGTATAATTATATATCTTATTTACTAAAATTACCAAGATGTCATCATGTCAATATGTAATTAATATAAAAATGACTGAGGTAATTTACATTATATTTTCATACTACGTCTTCAAACTGGTATTTATTTTACATGAACAACATATCTTAATTCAAACTAGACACATTTCAAGTGGCCAAAATGTGGCTAGTAACTACTGTATTGGATAACACAACTCTAGAGAGAGAAGTGATTAGAAAAGTGTATTTGTTGTACCCTTTGCAAATCATATTATATCACATCATAAAATATGTGGTTATATGTGATTATATTATAAGGCATATTAAACAGTAGTATACATGGGGGTGTTTTAGGTGTGTGTGTACATATAAATATGTATATACAGATATACATGTGTATATGTATATATATATATATATATATATATATATATATATATATATATACATAACTAGCTCATAAATACGAATCAATTTTCATCTACTGCTCAATCTAAAAACACGCAACAGTTAATTTTTTTTTAAGGAAAGAAAACATGAAATCTAATTAATGCTGAAGGAAACAAATAGCTGTGTTGGAGTTAAGTGTGTTGGTCTTCAACAAGATGTCTACATTTCTTAAGATATTTACAAGACTTAGGTTAACCATATGCAAATTTTTCCTTTTGTGCTGAGGTTAGACACGTAGTTCTCAATTCACCCCTCCCCCAACCCAAGACATTTGGCAATGTCTGGAGACATCTTCAATTATCAAATTTGAGGGGTGCTTACTGGCGTTGGTGCAGTAGAGGTCAGGGACATTGCTGAATATCCTGCAATGCCCTGGACAGGCCCCTATTAACAGGGGGTGTTAAAAATGAAGAATTATCTGGCCCAAAATATCAATAGTGCTGAGTTTGAAATACCTTGGTTTAGACCTTATGTTCAGAGATGGTAAGTTATTTGACCAAAATCCCAATAGCTTTTAAGTGGCAGAGGTAAGGTCAAATTCAGGTCTGCCAGAATCATATCAAGAGCTCTTACTTTTACTCCATAGAACAGAGCTGCTCATTCTCCCGTTGTTAAAGTTATGTTCTTTGTTTTCTTTTGCTTTGCTTGTAATTTTCAGTCCTTCACATAATTATACTCTTGTGAAATCAAAAAAAAAAACCCCATAATAATAATAATTGATAGCAAAATAAAATAAAAATAAAAGAATTCAACATGTACCCCCCATTTTTATTAGTGGAAACGACAATGCTAACCTGTCCAAAGGCTATAAAGGTTTCTCAATGTCTACTCTTTACTCACAATTTCTGTACTTCTTTTGTTGCTGATCTGTACAAATTTCAGGGATAGGACAAGTTTCATACCAACATTTGAGTGGCATTGCAAATAAAGCATACTGGAAATTATACTACTTCTTTAATTAAGAACAAAATTTAAAGATTATTAGATCAATTACAATTTTTTTACTAATGAAACCTCAGTTTTATTTTCAAGCAGTATTCTTCAATTCACTCAAAAAAACTAGTTTTCTCCAAGAAAACAAAACAACAGGAAAAAATAAGATTTATGTGGGTATCAAAATAGACATTACTGTTAGATCTAAAATGTACAATTTTCAAAAGAATGGCTCCTTTTCTGGAAGTACAGAGTGTTAAAAGACAGAAAAAGGGGAGTTGTGGAACACAATTTACTCTAAAAATGGAACAGCTCTGAACAGTTCTTCCAGAGGAGAAACAATTACCTATAACTGGGGAAGTGATGCTAATTTTTAATTACATTTTAAATGCTTTGCTTTTACATCATGTTATTCTACTTAACAACATTAAACCTCATTTAGCTGTAGTCTCAATGTTCCTTTCTCTTAGAGATTCACTATGTACCCATTAATTTTACTGTCATTAAAGGAACACAGCCATTAATACCAGATAACAGTCAACGTGATGCTTCATATAACATTCAGATTGTTCCCGCAGAAGCATCTACTGGCACTGTCAAAATCATTAAATCAATATTACTTGGGCATATAAAGGTAAATTGATTTTGTGAATATTGAAAACAAATAGAAGACTAGATTCTCTTATAGATGATCATCATGGACTGAACTGTGTCCCCCAAAATTCATATGTTAAAGTCCTAAGCCCCTGTGCCTCAGACGTGACTGTATTTAGAGACAGGGTGTTTAAAGAGGTAAGAAAGGTAAAATGAGGTCAAGTGGGTGGGCCCTGAGGCAATATGACTAGTGTTCTTATAAGAAGAGAGTAGGACCCAAACGTGCGTAGAGAGAGGAAAGACATTTGAGGACACAGTGGCAAGGAGGCCATCTGCAAGCCAAGGAGAGAGGCCTTAGGAAAAACCAAGCTTTTCAACATCACGATCTTCACGATCTTGAACTTTTAGCCTCCAGAACTGTGAGAAAATACATTTCTGTTTTTTAAGCCACACAGGCTACGGTATTTCGTCGTGGCAGCCCTAGCAAACCAATACAATGATTTAAAATTTTTTAGCAAACGATAAAGAAAAAATGTCAAGTTACTAGTCCCTTTATATAGATTTTCCTCAGCTTACAATGGGGTTACATCCCAATAAACCCGTCATAAGTTGAAAACATCCTAAGTCAAATATGCATTTATTACACCTACCCTACTGAACATCATAGCTTAGTCTAGCTTACCTTAAATGTGCTCAGAACACTTACATTAGCCTACAGTAGAGGAAAATCATCTAACACAAAGCCTATTTTAGAATAAAGTGTTGAATATCTCATGTAATTTATTGAATACTGCACTGAAAGTGAAAAACAGAATGGTTGTAGGTGTATCAATGGTTTACCCTCATGATGACACAGTTGACTGGGAGCTCAGGCTTGCTGCCACTACCCAGCATTAGAAGGGAGTATGGTACTGCGTGTCACTAGCCCAGAAATATTTAACATTTAGTGTACATGTACGGTTTCTACTGAATGCTTATCGCTTTTGCACCATCATAAAGTTGAATAATCTTAAGTCACACCATCACTAAGTTGGGTACCATCTGTATTAGGAAAACATGGACAATGACTTAAAACCTGGGTTTGTGCATCATCAATCAAAGCTACTAAATGCACAGAGGAAATAGTGAGAAGTAAATACTAAATATTAATTAAATGCAAAATGTTCTTTAAAACATGAAATATATTTTAAGGTGCATTGTCAACATGAATCACTTCACTAATTGTTCAAGTAATTCTCATTGGAAAAATATTAAATCCAAAATAGCACTCAACAAATTTAAACAACATATGTAAATAATGTGAATAGGAATTTTGGCGAGAAAAAATTTGCCTGAATAAAATCAACAGTGTAAATTACTGGAATCATGTAGTTTTATGAAACACTTAATGATAAAAAACAAGGATAAAACTGAATAAGTTGTTGGATGTATTTAAATAATTCAACATCAATTTAATCTAATGATTTAAAAAAATATTCTTCATACTCGTAGTGATTAAGGAACTTTTAAATTTGTTTTCTGAATTTAACTCTCTGGAGTCAAATTTGATAAAGCACTCTCTCTAAACAAAGGACATTTGAAAAAGGTCTCTAATACAAAATTTTATTTTTACTGATGCAGTACGTGAGAACTTAATCAATGAAGTATCAGAAATAGCATTATTCACTGTTCAAAATTTTCTCATTGAGTAATTATTAGTGAAAAACTGGTATATTTTAGATATGAAAAAACGGATAGAAAACTGTGGAAAAGAAAGTTATCTACACTGATGACTCCATTGGCAAGGCCAGGGTTTTTATTAATTAGATTTTCTTAATTCAGTGTCCTTACGTTACAAACGGAGCAAGGATCCTAAATTTTAGTATGAATTTAATTCTCCCAGAAAAGTCAGTAAAACACATGTAATCTAATACAGCACCTGTGTTTTATGAAATAACTTTTTCTTTTTAGGACAAAGGTAAAAAGATAAAACATTAAATCAATTATTTCAAACATCACAACTTTTAATTTCACTGCCTGCATTATTCCTCAATTCCTTTTCTTTAAAGCATTTTAATTGAACCAATATCTACGTATTATCCTGGCATTTCCTTGAGAACAGGAATTTGTTAATTCAGCTAAAATGACAAGAAATATACCAATTTTACAACTTCTTTATTTTCCTCCAAGTTCATTTCAAGCAGTACTAGATGAATGCCATAAAATACCTTCAGAAATAGGAATATGTCAATCCAGCCCTCAATATTACATCACAGTCATTCTCAGATATTTAAATTTCCACTGATTAGGTTATTTTTTTCTAAATTTAGAAGAATTTAAGCTCAAATATCAGGCTAATTTTATGCAATAGAGATATTATTCTATAATATCTATTGTCTAGATATTATTCTATCAAGACACATTATTTGTTTCAATGTGGCATCCTTTCCCTTATCAAATGGCTTACAGTGTCCTTAAAGCTTTATAATATTCATAAACAAACAAACAGATGGCATCTCTGCTTTAGAGTGGATTTTGTAAAATGCAACTTTTCTCCCTCATTAAATTTTTTTCCTGGATTAATGTTATTAGGTTTGAACACTGAATTTTTGGAGCGATATCAATAGGGTATTAGCAGTAGTACTAGTTAAATTATAAACACTTCCTAAGGCAATGAGGCAAAATGTAAAAGAATTAAAAGATTCATTTCAATAACTTTGAGTTTCTGCTCAGCTAAAAACTAGCTAATACTATCACTGTAAAGTTATGTAAATAAATATTCCAGAGGCTTCCATCTAAAGCTGTCAGTTGATTCCGTAGATTCGAAGTAGGCTTGAGAATATGCACTTAAACACAAAAGAAACCCAACTAGTTATTGACTGGGCTGAGATCAGCTTCCTGGGCTCACACCACAAAACTCAGCACGATTTTGCCTTTTGTGCATTGTGAGTGGGCTTAGGTGGTGAGAACCTTGAATCTTATTTTCTATGCTAATGTTCAATGAGACTTCCACTCTCTTCCCTCCTTTCTACTTCAAAAGAGTTCCCTTCTATTTTTTCTCTCCTTTTTTCTATACAAAAGTTAGAATTTTCTTTTTCTGACCAAAACTAAGTCTGCACTTTCTGTATTCTTAATTCTGCTCCACTTCCTCATCTCCTGGAAAGATATTCCATTTATCAATCCTCTCTCGCTTATATCTAAAATTTTCATGTCTTCATATTTTTATATTTATTTTTCCAGCCATTTATTCACCCATTCATTGCATATTTTCTGACCACTTACTACATGCTGAGCACAGTGTCAGACACTAGAGATACAATGATGAACAGGATGGATACAGTCTCTGCATATACCAACTTTACATTCTAGCAGGTGGGGGCAGTCTACAATCAAGTAAATAAGCAGGTTCAAAGCGTGGGGTTTGGGATGGCAGCACTGACATCAGCACGGAGGATGCTAGAAATGCAGAATCTCTGGCCCTACCACAGATTTCCTGAATCAGAATCTGATCAGATCCCCCAGTGATGTGTGTGCACCTAGAACCTTGAGAAGTACTATAATAGAGGAAATTAAGGGCTTCAACCAAAGTTTATAAACATTCATAGGTCTCTGCTACCTAAAATAAATACATTTTTTTTAAAACCTGCATTCTTGTCAAACCAGAGTTCCCAATTCAGACTTTTTTTTCCATTCCTCCAGTTTATGTTTCTATCAACTATACTCTTCACCATTTGTTTAAATACACTTGATTTTTTGCATTTTAAAAATTTTCCAATTTCTCTCTAAATCTGGACTGTACCTGTCAAGTTCCCTCTTGAATAATAGTTTTAGCAGTAGTAATGATGATGTCAGTTAACTTTGGCTGAGGACGTACTATGTACCAAGCACTCTTCTGAAAGGTCCACATTTATCAGTTCATTTAACACTCACAACACTGTTTGAGGAAGGTACTATTACTATTCTCATTTTACAGATGAGGAACTGAGGCACAGAGAGATTTAGTAATAACCACCCCACTGCAGAGCCTTTTCCTGGTCTCTTAGTGGGACACGAGTCATTCCTCCTCTCTGTGCCTTGCCTAAGGAACTTGTTACTCCTACCTAATGGCTGTGTCCATATGTCTCTCATTACACTTGTGCTACACATTCATCTCTTCCCACTATACATTAATTTCCTTCAAGACTTACATATTTTCACATCCAGTGCACATAATTCCATGGGATTAACAACACTGTAAGTGTTCAGATATAATTGTAGGATTGACTAATTTAATATTTGACACTATATGTTTCCAACATTAAATATTACATGTTAGAAATAGAAGGAAAAGCATATGAGGTAGGGTTTACTTTGCAGTGTCATCGCAACAATGACTTAGATGTTGCTTTAGAAATTGTTTTAGTTTATTTTCTATTCCTTAGAATAAAATTTCATATCAATATCAACCTGTTGCTTTCACTTATTTTTTTCTCACTCATTATTTTTTAAATCACTTTTACCTCAGCTCTTTATGAAATTCAATGAAAACAAATTATCCCACTCTTTGTGTGGTCTAGCTGGCTGGAAGAATGTGACTCAACAATGCCCTAAGGAGTTCAAAAGCTAATAGGGTAAACACATTCAAACAGATTACACACATATAATTAGTCAGAAGGCAGAATCGAGTGGCTCAGGAAGGGGAGTGATGGTGTCTAGTGATGGCTTTCTAGAACAGGGATGGGGCAAATCTGAAAGTCTGTGAAGGTGCTGACATGTAAGGCAGAATAGGAAAGCTGATGGTGGCTGTACATGGAAACAAGTTCACCCAAAGAGGAAGAAAAAAATGCATCAAATCATGCATAGATGGAATCATGTAACAAACAGCCTGTGATTTCAAGAAACTCATGGAGTTTCTAGTGTTACTATATGTGTATCTGGTGGGGAGCAGTGGACGAGGGCACTGAAAATGCCCATGTAGGTGGAGACCAGATCATGAGGAACCCAAAGTTTGGGGCCTACATGGTTCAACTTGTATTGACATAATCAGTTTCTTGCCCAATGTTTAGTGTTTAATAAAATTTTTCATTTTATTTTCAATTTTTAGGTGTTTAATAAAATTTTTTCCTTTTCATACAAATCATAAATCGATTTGTATAAATTACAGTTAAATCTCTAGTGACGACTTGTTAAAATGAATTTTAAAATGAGAGACATGAAGTTAAATAACTTTTAATGTTTTCATCAATATCCTATGCCTTCCTAATACAGGGACAAATTTTTGTTTCTTTTGAGCATGGATCAGTAGATGAAATTCCTAGAAGCCATCCCAAACCTTTGCTGACAATAATGCATTATCATTAATGAACCCATGGCTCATGGCGTATCCTGGCAACAAAGTATGCTAGATAATCTTTTAATAGCTATAATTTTTCCAATTTGTTTTATACAATAATCAAAATGGTAAATGCAGGATTCCACATATAGAACTCATGGAGGACTTAGAGCAGACAATGTTTCTGCAATTTCATGATTTAATTAAAATATTCATTAAAATAATAATATATGAATCCTTTTATTATATGGTCATCTTTCAGAATGATAAACCCTTTCCACTTTTATTTTCCCTTGGTCAAATATTACAAAATATACGAGAGCTATAGGTAAAATATATACCTATAAGGGTAGCATAATAATTAACAACTTGATCAATAGCAGATAAGTTACTCAAATTATTACCAATTCCAAGAAAGAGAAAAATATAATGCCCTTGAACAAGTATAACACATTTTACATTCTAATGAATAACAATTATATGCAAATTCATTTTGAGGGGATGAGAGTAATTTTCATGGAATAATATATTCATGTAAGTTTATCTTATAGCAAAATAGTTTATAACATACTTGATATAAAATTTTGTGTACCACTGGTGGAAGACAGAGAGTATATATTTTTTGTTTCTTTCATTAACATTTGGACATTAACATTTAGGTCAAGTGTGCCATTTAAAGACTCATTATTCTTTTTTCCTCTGTCCTGAGTTATCTCATATGTAGGCATAGAAATGGAAGGACAAAAGCAAATGAGCCAAGTGTTATGAAAAAGAAGTCATGAGATATTAATTTGAAAAATGAACTTCATCCCAGAAAAATAGAAGAACTGGCCATCCCACCAATGAAAATCACAATAATAAAAATAATGTGTAATAATGTTACATGTTAAAGAATTTTGAAAAATATATATATTTATACATTTTGACAACATATTGAAAAAAAGAATCAAAACAAAAAGGCCATGGCTCTCTGATTAAACCATTTTAAATCTACAAACATTTAATATGATTTAAAAAGTAGATTTTCAACTCTGTATGTATCTAAAGATGACCAAGATTTTGGAAGGTTCTAGTTTTACCTACCTATTTTATTTAGAACTTATATGATAACAATTCACACTGATATAAATAAAGGTATAATTTTGACATTAAATTGAGTCCCCAATATATATTGTGAAGGTTTGGATGCAAACTCTTTAAAGGTGACATTATTTCCTTTGTCCAGAGTTTCTATTTTAGGTCACAATGTACTTTTACAATAATAATTGCCTCTAAATCCCAATTACTAAATGTCATCTTCTATAGTTATATTTAGGGAAAATGTTCAATTAAAGATCAGTGTTAAGTTCCATCTAAAGTATTAGGTAAAGTATAGATACATGTCAAAGCTCAAAGTTCTTTTGATATTCAGTCAATACAAGTTTATTCAGGATTATTGAAATCTTTGAAATAATCATTTGATAGCCTATTTGCTTTTTAGTAGAGTGAGTACATTGAAATTTAATGGGAAAATAGACATTTCTCTTCTTTTAGTACTTTCTGGATTCATTACCAGACAATAGAAATATATATTTCAGTTTTGCACATTTTACAATATATCTACTTTTCTCCTTAAAAGGCAAGCATAGACCCTGAAACTCTTTTTCCCGGAAAACACAGACTGAATCTTTCACTTAGTATTTCCCACATGTTCCAGCTCTTCTCTAATGGTTCTAATGCATCCATCCCCTTCCCCAAGTAAAGCTGAATTTTATTAGATAGGCTTATTTTTTGAGCTAATGGTACCTCAGGATAAAACAAACAAGTGGATAATGGGAGAAAAGGCAGTAAATAGAAAGGCAGATGTCTAGATTTAGTCTTGAACGAAGAGAAGGAGAGCATGTGTTAGCTGATAATTTCACAAAATTCAACTAATGCACAGAACTCAGCCTACATTTCAGCATCAGGTCAGCATTTTTTCTGTAAAGGATCAGATAGTAAATATTTTAGGCTTTGTGGCCTGGATGCTATAATTATGTGTAGGAATCCATGCTTCCCCAATCATGTAGTAAATAAGTATACATTCAGCATTAAACATACTGTTAGCACTTTAACAGAAGTCATGGTGAGAAAAGAAGGGCTTTTTTTCTTCTTTGCTTCAAAGAGTTAGCAATTAAGTGGAGGGAAGAAAAGACCGATTCTCACCAATCAACAATCAAATTATAATATGGCATAAGAAACTGTGCAGTGCTGTCTCTGGTGGTACAGAGTTCAGTTTCAGCTGGTAGCAGCAGACGCAGAGCAAATGAGACTGAAGAAGGCAGGGAGACCCAGAGCTCAACTCTGGCTGCTGCTCAGATACAAAGGCAACATGAAGAGAGCTTTCTGGGCAAGCAGGACATTAGGAGTACAGAATACACATAGCTCATTCATGACAAAAACAAACAAACAAAACAAAACAAAACAAAAACAAAAACAGTATATTACAGCTACTAAGAACCTGAACCCTAGAGCAAAAATGCCTGGGTTCAGATCACAGCTCTGCCACTTATCAGCCATGTGAACTTGGGCAAATTACTCAAACTTTCTCCTTTAGTGTTCTCATCTGTAAACTAAGAATGATTGTAGCTCACTCTGTGATAGGATTATTGTGAGAATAAAATGTATCGATATTTATCCACCCTCAGAACAGTGTTGGGTGTTTAGTAAGCTCTAGATAAATGTTTCTTTTATAATTTCTAACATGATCATTGTTAATAAACTGTAAGGATACTAATCTGCTTTAAGCTATAGGTGCATTTGTATGAGTCCAGGAAATTTAAATTCCCTCTGTGTCTGTAGGCTAAAGGAAGTAAGAACAAGACAAAATTAAACAAAAAATAAACTAGAACACAATAGCTCTATTGTGCTCCCAACTGCACCTGATACAAAATGAACAAATAGCTTAAATCCCAAATATTTTGGAAGGAAGAAAATTGAGATGAAATCATTGGCCAGCGCTCAAACATAAACCATTGTGGCTGAGAATTCCTCTGATATCCAAGTCTTCTTTATTGTTCCCAGGCGTGTGCAAACAAGGTTTTTGTTTTGTTTTTAATTAATCTTTTACAACATATATATGTAAGAGTGAGGGAAGGAAGAGAGGGGAGGAGGAGAGAGAGAGAAGGAGAGAACAGAGAACACGAGCGAGAGAGAGCAAAGTAGGTTTGGGTCATGTTAAGATAGTCAAACATACTGATCTTGTACTGGACTCTACCCTCTCTGCCAAGAATTATTTCCTAACTATCACCAACTAGTAATGCCTAACAATTCCTTCTAGGATAGTTCTTCACTAAAGGAAAAGCTGACTTTGCAATTCTAATATTAACAAATGTAAATATTATTTGATAGAGCTTATTTACAAGAAGCAAAATATAACTTTTGTATTAAAATACGTAATTTTACCACCTGCAGAATATGCATATAGCATATCTACAGCTATATGCTTTACAGAAATAGTCCTACTATCATTATAATGAGTAATACTAATATAATAACAGTATGTGGTTAGAATTTTAAAGCTTATAGAGAATGATAAATATATCTCGTGAAATAATACAAGAATTTTGTCTTCATTTATAAAAAATATTAAAATCCTCTCAATAAGCAGTAAAAAACCTTTACATTTTTCTTTTTATTTATTTATGTTTTTCATGAGCTTCTGAAATCACAGAAATCCATTTTTCTTTTCTTTATTTTTTTTTACAGTTATACATGTTTCATATGGTGTGTTAGTTTCTGCTTTATAACAAAGTGAATCAGCTATACATATACATATATCCCCATATCTCTTCCTTCTTGCATCTCCCTCCCTCCCACCCTCCCTATCCCACGCTTCTAGTTGGTCACAAAGCACCAAGCTGATCTCCCTGTGCTATGCAGCTGCTTCCCACTAGCCTTCTATTTTACATTTGGTAGTGTATATATGTCCATGCCACTCTCTCACTTTGTCCCAGCTTACGCTTCCCCTTCCCTGTGTCCTCAAGTCCATTCTCTAGTAGGTCTGTGTCTTTATTCCCGTCTTGCCCCTAGGTTCTTCATGACCATTTTTTTTGTTTTAGATTCCATATATATGTGTTAGCATACAGTATTTGTTTTTCTCTTTCTGACTTACTTCACTCTGTATGACAGACTATAGGTCCATCCACCTCACTACAAATAACTCAATTTCGTTTCTTTTTATGGCTGAGTAATGTTCCATTGTATATATGTGCCACATCTTCCTTATCCATTCATCTGTCGATGGACACTTAACGTTGCTTCCATGTCCTGGCTATTGTAAATAGAGCTGCAATGAACATTATGGTACATGACTATTTTGAATTATGGTTTTCTAGGGTATATGCCCAGTAGTGGGATTGCTGGGTCATATGATAGTTCTATTTTTAGTTTTTTAAGGAACCTCCATACTGTTCTCCATCGTGGCTGTATCAATTTACACTCCCACCAACAGTGCAAGAGGGTTCCCTTTTCTCCACACCCTTTCCAGCATTTATTGTTTGTAGATTTTTTGATGATGGCCATTCTGACCGGTGCGAGATGATATCTCATTGTAGTTTTGATTTGCGTTTCTCTAATGATTAATGATGTTGAGCATTCTTTCATGTGTTTGTTGGCAATCTGTATATCTTCTTTGGAGAAATGTCTATTTAGGTCTTCTGCCCATTTTTGGATTGGGTTGTTTTTTTTATATTGAGCTGCATGAGCTGCTTGTAAATTTTGAAGATTAATCCTTTGTCAGCTGCTTCCTTTGCAAATATTTTCTCCCATTCTGAGGGTTGTCTTTTGGTCTTGTTTATGGTTTCCTTTGCTGTGCAAAAGCTTGTAGTTTCATTAGGTCCCATTTGTTTATTTTTGTTTTTATTTCCATTTCTCTAGGAGTTGGGTCAAAAAGGATCTTGTTGTGATTTATGTCATAGAGTGTTCTGCCTGTGTTTTCCTCTAAGAGTTTGATAGTGTCTGGCCTTACATTTAGCTTTTTTTTTTTTAATGGAGTATTTTCCTCAACTACTTATTTATTTATTTATTTTTGGCTGTGTTGGGTCTTCGTTTCTGTGCGAGGGCTTTCTCCAGCTGTGGCGAGCGGGGGCCACTCTTCATCGCGGTGCGCAGGCCTCTCACTGTCGCGGCCTCTCCCATTGTGGAGCACAGGCTCCAGACGCGCAGGCTCAGTAGTTGTGGCTCACGGGCTTAGTTGCTCCGTGGCATGTGGGATCTTCCCAGACCAGGGCTCGAACCCGTGTCCCCTGCATTGGCAGGCAGATTCTTAACCACTGCACCACCAGGGAAGCCCACATTTAGCTTTTTAATCCATTTTGAGTTTTTATTTTTGTCTATGGTGTTAGGAAGTGTTTTAATTTCATGCTTTTACATGTAGCTGCCCACTTTTCCCCACATCATTTATTGAAGAGGCTGTCTTTTCTCCACTGTATATTCTTGCCTCCTTTATCAAAGATAAGGTGACCATATGTGCATGGGTTTATCTCTGGGTTTTCTATTCTGTTCCATTGATCTATATTTCTGTTTTTGTGCCAGTACCATACTGTCTTGATTACTGTAGCTTTGTAGTATAGTCTGAAGTCAGGGAGCCTGATTCCCCCAGCTCTGTTTTTCTTTCTCAAGATTGCTTTGGCTATTTGGGGTCTCTTGTGTTTCCATAAAAGTTGTGAAATTTTTTGTTCTAGTTCTTTGAAAAATGCCAGTGGTAGTTTGATAGGGATTGCATTGAATCTGTAGATTGCTTTGGGGAGTAGATTCATTTTCACAATGTTGATTCTTCTAATCCAAGAACATGGTATATCTCTCCATCTATTTGTATCATCTTTAATTTCTTTCATCAGTGTAATAATTTTCTGCATACAGGTCTTCTGTCTCCTTATGTAGGTTTATTCCTACGTATTTTATTCTTTTTGTTGCAATGGTAAATGGGAGTGTTTTCTTAATTTCATGTTCAGATTTTTCATCACTAGTGGATAGGAATGCAAGAGATTTCTGTACATTAATTTTGTATCCTGCTACTTTACCAAATTCATTGATTAATTCTAGTAGTTTTCTGGTAGCATCTTTAGGATTCTTTATGTATAGTATCATGTCATCTGCAAACAGTGACAGCTTTACTTCTTCTTTTCCGATTTGGATTCCTTTTATTTCTTTTTCTTCTCTGATTGCTGTGGCTAAAACTTCCAAAACTATATTGAATAATAGTGGTGAGAGTGGGCAACACTCAGTGGGTGTTGAATTTTGTTGAAATCTTTCTCTGCATCTATTGAGATGATCATATGGTTTTCTCCTTCAGTTTCTTAATATGGTGTATCACATTGATTGATTTGCATATATTGAAGAATCCTTGCATTCCTGGGATAAACCCCACTTGATCATGGTGTATGATCCTTTTAATGTGCTGTTGGATTCTGTTTGCTAGTATTTTGTTGAGGATTTTTGCATCTATGTTCATCAGTGATATTCGCCTATAGTTTTCTTTCTTGGTGACATCTTTGTCTGGTTTTGGTATCAGGGTGATGGTGGCCTTGTAGAATGAGTTTGGGAGTGTTCCTCCCTCTGCTATATTTAGGAAGTTTGAGAAGGATAGGTGTTCGCTCTTCTGTAAATGTTTGATAGAATTCGTCTGTGAAGCCATCTGGTCCTAGGCTTTTGTTTGTTGGAAGATTTTTAATCACAGTTTCAATTTCAGTGCTTGTGATTGATCTCTTCATATTTTCTCTTTCTTCCTGGTTCAGTCTCAGAAGGTTGTGCATTTCTAAGAATCTGTCCATTTCTTCCAGGTTGTCCATTTTATTGGCATATAGTTGCTTGTAGTAATCTCTCATGAACCTTTGTATTTCTCCAGTGTCAGTTGTTACTTCTTTTTCATTTCTAATTCTATTGATTTGAGTCTTCTCCCTTTTTTTCTTGATGAGTCTGCCTAGTGAATTATCAATTTTGTTTATCTTCTCAAAGAACCGGCTTTTACTTTTATTGATCTTTTTTATTATTTCCTTCATTTCTTTTTCATTTATTTCTGATCTGATCTTTATGATTTCTTTCCTTCTGCTAACTTTGGGGTTATTTTGTTCTTCTTTCTCTAATTGCTTTAGGTGTAAGGTTAGGTTGTTTATTTGAGATGTTCTTGTTTCTTTAGGTAGGATTGTATTGCTATAAACTTCCCTCTTAGAACTGCTTTTGCTGCATCCCATGGGTTTTGCCGTTGTTTCTCATTTTCATTTGTTTCTAGGTATTTTTTGATTTCCTCTTTGATTTCTTCAGTGATTTCTTCATTATTTAACATTGTATTGTTTAGCCTCCATGTGTTTGTATTTTTTACAGATTTTTTCCTGTAATTGATATCTAGTCTCATAGCGTTGTGGTCGGAAAAGATACTTGATACGATTTCGATTTTCTTAAATTTACCAAGGCTTGATTTGTGACCCAAGATATGATCTATCCTGGAGAATGTTCCATGAGCACTTGAGAAGAAAGTGTATTCTATTGTTTTTGGATGGAATGTCCTATAAATATCAATTAAGTCCATCTTGTTTAATGTATCATTTAAAGCTTCTGTTTCCTTATTTATTTTCATTTTGGATGATCTGTCCTTTGGTGAAAGTGGGGTGTTAAAAGTCCCCTGCTATGATTGTGTTACTGTTGATTTCCCCTTTTATGGCTGTTAGTATTTGCCTTATGTATTGAGGTGCTCCTATGTTGGATGAACAAATATTTACAATTGTTATATCTTCTTCTTGGATTGATCCCTTGATCATTATGTAGTATCCTTCTTTGTCTCTTGTAATAGTCTTTGTCTTAAAGTGTAGTTTGTCTGATATGAGAATTACTACTTCAGCTTTCTTTTGATTTCCATTTGCATGGAATATCTTTTTCCATCCCCTCACTTTCAGTCTGTATGTGTCCCTAGGTCTGAAGTGGGTCTCTTGTAGACAGCATATATACGGGTCCTGGTTTTGTATCCATTCAGCCAGTCTATGTCTTTTGATTGGAGCATTTAATCCATTTACATTTAAGGTAATTATCAATATGTATGTTCCTATTACCATTTTCTTAATTGTTTGGGGTTTGTTATTGTAGGTCTTTTCCTCCTCTTGTTTTTCCTACCTAGAGAAGTTCCTTTAGCATTTGTTGTAAAGCTGGTTTGGTGGTGGTGAATTCTCTTAGCTTTTGCTTGTCTGTAAAGGTTTTAATTTCTCCATCAAATCTGAATGAGATCCTTGCTGGGTAGAGTAATCTTGGTTGTAGGTTTTTCCCTTTCCTCACTTTAAATATGTCCTGCAACTCCCTTCTGGCTTGCAGAGTTTCTGCTAAAAGATCAGCTGTTAAGCTTATGGGGATTCCCTTTTATGTTATTTGTTTTTTTTTCCCTTGCTGCTTTTAATATTTTTTTTTCTGTATTTAATTTTTGATAGTTTGATTAATATGTCTTGGCATGTTTCTCCTTGGAATTATCCTGTATGGGACTCTGTGTTTCCTGGACTTGATTAACTATTTTCTTTCCCATATTAGGGAAGTTTTCAACTATAATCTCTTCAAATATTTTCTCAGTCCCTTTCTTTTTCTCTTCTTCTTCTCGGACCCCTATAATTCAAATGTTGGTGCATTTAATGTTGTCCCAGAGGTCTCTGAGACTGTGCTCAATTCTTTTCATTCTTTTTTCTTTACTCTGCTGTGCAGTAGTTATTTTCACTATTTTATCTTCCAGGTCATTTATCCGTTCTTCTGCCTCAGTTATTCTGCTATTGATCCCTTCTAGAGAATTTTTAATTTCATTTATTGTGTTGTTCATCATTGTTTATTTGCTCTTTAGTTCTTCTAGGTCCTTGTTAAACGTTTGTTGTATTTTCTCCATTCTATTTCCAAGATTTTGGATCATCTTTACTACCATTATTCCAAATTCTTTTTCAGGTAGACTGCCTATTTCCTCTTCATTTGTTAGGTCTGGTGAGTTTTTACCTTGTTCCTTCATCTGCTGTGTTTTTCTCTGTCTTCTCATTTTGCTTAACTTACTGTGTTTGGGGTCTCCTTTTCACAGGCTGCAGGTTCGTAGTTCCCATTGTTTTTGGTGTCTGCCCCCAGTGGCTAAGGTTGGTTCAGTGGGTTGTGTAGGCTTCCTGGTGGAGGGGACTGGTTCCTGTGTTCTGGTGGATGAGGCTGGATTTTGTCTTTCTGGTGGGCAGGTCCACGTTTGGTGGTGTGTTTTGGGGTGTCTGTGACCTTATTATGATTTTCGGCAGCCTCTCTGCTAATGGGTGGGGTTGTGTTCCTGTCTTGCTAGTTGTTTGGCATAGGGTGTCCAGCACTGTAGCTTGCTGGTCGTTGAGTGGAGCTGGGTTTTGGCATAGAGATGGAGATCTCTGGGAGATTTTCGCCATTTGATATTACATGGAGCTGTGAGGTCTCTGGTTGATCAGTGTCCTGAGCTTGGCTCTCCCACCTCAGAGGCACAGCCCTGATGCCTGGCCAGAGCACCAAGAGCCTGTCATCCACACAGCTCAGAATAAAAGGGAGAAAAAAAGAAAGAAAGAAAGGAAAAGATAAAATGAAATAAAATATAATTTAATAGTTATTAAATAAAAAATAAATGTTAAAAAAATTAAAAAGTAATAAAAAGAAAGAAAGAAGAGAACAACCAAACCAAAAAACATGTTCACCAATGATAACAAGCACTAAAAACTATACTAAAAAAAAAAAAAGAAAAAAAATAACCAGACAGAATGCTAGGACAAATGGTAAAAGCAAAGCTGTACAGACAAAATCACACACAGAAGCATACACATACATAGTCACAAAAAGAGGAAAAGGGAAAATATATATATATATCATTGCTCCCAAAGTCCACCTCCTCAATTTGGGATGATTCGTTGTCTATTCGGGTATTCCATAGATGCACGGTACATCAGGTTGATTGTGGAGATTTAATCTGCTGCTCCTGAGGCTGCTGGGAGAGATTTCCCTTTCTCTTCTTTGTTCACCCAGCTCCTGGGGTTTGGCTTTGTATTTGGCCCTGCCTCTGCGTGTAGATTCCCTGAGGGCATCTGTTCCTGCTCAGACAGGACGGGGTTAAAGGAGCAGCTGATTCGGGGGCTCTGGCTCACTCAGGCCGGGGGGAGGGAGGGGTACAGATGCGGGCGAGCCTGCAGCAGCAGAGACCGGCGTGACGTAGCACCAGCCTGAGGCGCACCGTGCGTTCTCCCAGGGAAGTTGTCCCTGGATCACGGGACCCTGGCAGTGGTGGGCTGCACAGGCTCCTGGGAGGGGAGGGGAGGTGTGGATATTGACCTGTGCTTGCACACAGGCTTCTTGGTGGCTGCAGCAGCCGCCTTAGCGTTTCATGCCCCTCTCTGGGGTCCGCACTGATAGCCGCGGCTCATGCCTGTCTCTGGAGCTCCTTTAAGCAGTGCTCTTAACACCCTCTCCTCACGCACCAGGAGACAAAGAGGGAAGAAAAAGTCTCTTGCCTCTTCTGCAGGTTCACACTTTTTCCCGGACTCCCTCCTGGCTAGCTGTGGCGCACTAGCCCCTTCAGGCTGTGCTCACTCCGCCAACCCCAGTCTTCTCCCTGGGATCCGACTGAAGCCCGAGCCTCAGCTCCCAACCCCCGCCCACCCCGGCGGGTGAGCAGACAAGCCTCTCAGGCTGGTGAGTGCTGGTCAGCACCGATTCTCTGTGCAGGAATCTCTCCACTTTGCCCTCTGCACCCCTGTTGCTGCACTCTCCTCTGTGGCTCCGAAGCTTCCCCCCTCCGCCACCCGCAGTCTCCGCCCGTGAAGGGGCTTCCTAGTGTGTGGAAACCTTTCCTCCTTCACAGATCCCTCCCACTGGTGCAGATCCCGTCCCTATTCTTTTGTCTCTGTTTTTTCTTTTTTCTTTTGCCTTACCCAGGTATGTGAGAAGTTTCTTGCCTTTTGGGAGGTCTGAGGTCTTCTGCCAGTGTTCAGTAGGTGTTCTGTAGGAGTTGTTCCACATGTAGATGTATTTATGATGTATTTGTGGGGAGGAAGGTGATCTCCACGTCTTACTCTTCCGTCATCTTGAAGCTCCTCTATATTTTTCAAATAATAGAATATTTGATTCAGCCGTTCTCCACATACACAATTTTCCTTTTTTAACCAAGTCACTGCCACTTGTCTTCTCCAAAGAACTGTGACCAACTTATCACAGAACTTCCTGGTCTAATTGGAGAAAGACGCAAGTAGAAACAATGGGTTTTGTTTGTTTTTCATATTTGTGATGATTCTCTCATTTTTTTGGATGATTTGCATTGCCCCACTTACATTCATTATATTGTGAGCAAACTTTCAGCTCAGCAGCCAAAGCAACAATGTCATTGATTATCAATATTGTGGATTTCCTCAATCAGAAAAGATGTAGTAAGCAAGTAAGTGAAAAATACTGCATTAACCATGAGAGAACTAAAAGGCAACTAAATAATGGACCCTGCCCTCAAGAAACTGACAGTCTTAGAAGGGTGAGACATTTATAAAATGTATATAAATATGAGGGAAACTCTAACAGTGCTTTAAACACATTTTTAATAAATGTGATTTTTGAGCATGACAGATAGAATAATCTGACTCATGATTTGAAGGGACTTCACTTAGTATCAATGTAGTACATCATAGACATCAACAGAAGAGGTTGATAATATAATAATAACAATTGGTCATAGCTCTGTAGCTGAAGCTTGGATGCCACCACCTCCTGCCCCAGGATAAGCATTCATTCTTTACATACTTTATCATGCTAATGACTAGGAAACCTAAGGGAATGGGGTCAGAAGTCTGAAAGTAAGAGACTGTTTTAGTCAGCTTGGGCTGCTGTAACAAAATACCATAGAGTGGTGGCTTAAACAACAAACATTTACTTTTCAACATTCTGGAGGCTAAGAAGTCCAACATCAAGGTGCTGGCAGGTTCGGTTCTTGGTAAGGATTCTCTTCCTGATTTGCAGATGGCTGCCTTCTGGGATGTATCCTCACATGGTGGAAAGAGAATGAGTGCAAGCTCTTTAGGGTCTTCTTATAAGGGCACTGATTCTACCATAAGGACCCCACCCTCATGACATCACCTAAACTTAATTACCTCCCAAAGACCCCACCATCAAATACCATCACCTTATGGGTTAGGGCTTCAACATGTAAATTTTGGGGGGTGACACACACATTCAGTCCAGAACAGGGATACTCAAGGAACTCAGGATAATGACTACCAGCTAGTATAACAATATTTTGATACTTTAAAAACATGTTCATACTTTAAAAACCATCCATACCCTATATGGATGGAAATAGGCTAAATATGTGTCCTGCTATGCTAAGATGGACCCCAAAATGTGAATAGCATTTTAGTAGTTGCTTATGTTATTTAAGGCTGAAAGGTTAGGTGTATTTACCACCTCAATACGTCATTTGCATACATGTACTTTGCATTTCATTGAATCTGTACTAACTAAAATTGATATTCAATTGACTCTTGAACAAGTTGAAGGTTAGGGGCATCAACTCTGATAGTGGAAAATCCACATATAACTTTACAGTCAGCCCTCCCTCTGTATCTGCAGCTCCACATTTGCAGATTCAGCCAACCATGGATCATGTAGTACTGTAGATGTATTTATTGGAAAAAAATATTATGTAGCTCTAGCTACATAATGAAGAGTGAGCCCCTTATCCTTGGACCTTGAAAAACACCTCACCATCAAATAGAATCTGCTACAACTCCACTAAACCAGTGGAGATGCTTAATCCAATTTTGATATTGAAATTTGAGTGAAAGTAACTTGGAATTGGCACCACAGAGAAGTAATTTTCCCTTTATTTTTTACCCTTAAGGGCAGCATAATTTTACCTTTCACTTTTTTTTCTGTTAGAATAACTGAATTGAATCTAAACACAATCATGTCTTTTGTCTGTTTTTATTTGAATAAATATGGCAGGAAGTACTTACTTTATAACACTAGCTCTGCAGAACCTATTTCCTTTCCATGTTCAGATGTCATGAATATTTATGAACCCAGAGATGGAAGCAGTAAAATAAAATAAATTGGCTTTAGCCAAACACTATTCTGTGATCTTTTCCAGTTCATTCAACTGACTGCCACTTGACCAAGACCTTACTCAAATGAACTTACACATTAAACTACTCACTGAAAAATTGATTTCCCAAATGTTTTCCAATTACAAAAATCACATGGAGTTTTGAGGAAACAGTCTGCAAAACAATCAGTATTGGTAAGACTTTTAATTTGACACAAAATTTTAAAAATCAAATGCTGGTTATTGCTTGTATGTTCTCAGGCCCTCAAGCCCCTTCCTACAGTGTGCTCTAATAAAAGTTTGCATTTTTGCCCTTAAAATTTTATTTCTCCTCCTTTGTAAGAGAAATATGCATCCATCTCTTGGCCATGTGACTTATGAGGTCTTCGTGTGGAAGAACGTCATTTATGACTCCATTGTCAGGTGTGGTCCTTTGACCTTCTTTGGCCAATAAAATGCAGGCAGAAGTGATGCAAATCCATTCCAAGCAGAAGTTCAACTAGCCATCTTGTATTTCTGCTAACCCTCTTGCTCTCTCCCTCTGCCACAGGGACAACATGTCTCAAATAGGGCCTGTTCTTTCATATCAAGTTCCAGAGTGAGGAAAGATATATGAAACCAAAACACATGAAACTCACACCTAATAACATGCAATATGAATGAGAAATATACCAGTATATTTTTAAGCCATGGGAATTTGTCAATGAACCATAACCTAATAAAGTTGGTACTGGAAACGGGATGCTTTCATAAGATAAGCCTAAACCATGTGGCACTGGCTTGTAGTATTAAGGGGAAGATAAGGCCAAAACTGTTATCGAATGTTTAAAAAACAGTCCTACCTTGTTACAAAGATTGTAAAATAATATGAGAAACTCTCACCTGTGACAGTTAAGGCAGACAATGTTCTGAATGAGTTTTTGTTAAAGAGGTTGGTGTAAGTAATGTTACAGATGAGACTTTGTTGTTTTTAGTTAGGTTTGACAAGCTACTACAAGAAACAGATTGGCTTAGAAGAGAGTTGACTGGTATATAAGAAGGGGCAACATGGAGGATCCAGAAATTTCAGGGCTTGCAAAGTGAGAGATGAAATAGGTAAAAGATAAATTAAGTTTCAGTCACAGGGCAAAAACCAAATCTAGGACTTTGTTTAGAAAAAAAAAAAAAGAATGAAAAGAAAAGAAAGGAAAGGTGGAAGGAATGAAGGAAAAAAAGAAAGAAAAAGAAAGGGAGAAAGAAAGAAAGAAAGAAGGAAAAAGAAAAGGAAGGAAGGAAGGAAGGGAGGAAGGGAGGAAGGAAAAAACATGGCATCCTTAATTCACCTTTAAAATCCTTTTGGATAGCAAAATGCCTCAGGGAGAAGAGACAGAGTGTGGTGCCCCCCCAAAGACTGATAAACTCCAATTACCCAGATCTTAAGTTTAGAGAGAAGTATGTCTCAAAAAGAATTGTAGGCCAAGGTATTAGGACAATTAGCCTGATAGCAATCAGATACATTTGTAGTTGATAAAGTTTTTGAGTGAGTTGTACTTCCAAAAAAGCTACCAACCTGAATACAAAGATCCTGTTCAAGATGGAAAATAACGTTTGGGCTGCCAAGTTTCCATGGCAGAATGAAAGCTGAAGAAAATCTCTCAGGTCCTAAATAATAACCTACAGTTTAGTACTAAATAACCTTTAGTCTTAAAGAAAGCACTTCTCTGAGAATGAAGTCAAGTGCTAAGAACCAAGGGGGAAGCGGTTCTCATGGACTAGAAATAAGACCTAATCAAGAAACATTCCCTACTCCCAAGATTGTGGGCTTTTCAAGAGCAAGATTTAGTAATTTTTATAGACAATATAAATGCTATGTATCTCTAGTTCTTCCTGTTGCTGAATGAAATCATTATTACCATTTTACCTCTGCTTTATCAAAGTATCCCAGATGTTTTGGGACAGAATTTTTTTTTTTTTCCTTTAAAAATTTTAGGTTTCTTAATCAAGATGCAGCTGATGTGGAGACCATTACAACACCTTTGATCTTTAGCCCATTGCTGTGGTTGAATGAGGCTTTTACACTGTCTCCTGTGGAATAGTCTTGCATTCACTTTACACGAAGAGGGAGAAAGAATGAAAATGAATATTAGTGACCATGAAGGTTGACAGTGGGACATGGACTTATTATTTCCAAATATGCTCTCCTCTGTTTACCTATGAAAGGAGCATGCATTCTTTCCCATACCATGTAAATTTCAGTGTCTTTCTTTGGGGAAGATAAAGCCACCAATCATGTTGTGAAACTTGACCAAATGACATGGTTGACCAGTGAGTTTATATGACAGCGGCCAGTTCAAAGCAGAAATTTTTAAAGCCATTGTGTGGTCCCACCAGCAATCTTGCCCTTCCACCCTGTACTGAGAATGGCATACCACAAATATACGCTACTCCTGCAGCCTGAGAAAGAAGACACATGGAAGACAGCTTCAACCACCCCAAAGCTGCCACTATGTAACAGAGATAGGAATATACCATAGCTGTTGTAAACCACTGATATCCTGTGGGTATTTGTTACTATAGTATAACCTTAAAAAATGACAAACATAGTTCTATGCCTGCAAGACTGAGATTCTAAAAATTACATTTCACCTAATACCCTTCAGCTGGGTTCTGATTAATTACTGCCAGTTGGAGGTGCTTCATGAAATTAGAAAATTTAAAGAAGACAAAAATACAGTTTTCTCCTGTATCTGGAAACAGCATCGGCAGTTGTGGCTCCTAGATTCCTTCATTGTCATAAGAAATGTGGGTTCTAAGTTTCCCAGGAATACCACTTTCTCTCATCTATACCTTTAGCACCGTGGTTCGTACAGTTAGTGATCCACAGATAGCACTGCCTTTCTCTCATTTTTTCTTGCAAGCCTAGGAGATAGTAACAACTCTTTCTCTTAGTATACTCTGGGTAACATCACTTTCTGCTTATTTATTTTTGTTCCTCCAGTCATTTTAATTTCTAACACTTCTATAACAAATTTCCTATATTAAATCCCTTTTGGATTAAAACATTTACACTATTTCCCAGATTGCATCTGACTGATGCAAACAGGATATTGAAGAAAAAAATTTTAGGGTGTCTGCTACATGTGGGTTAAAAAAAAATCTTAGGAATGGGAAGGAAGTTATAGAGATGGAGAAATAGAACAGGGATGAACACTACTACATGATGTCAGGCATTGTGTGATCATATTTAGCCAATCAACAATATGAAGCAGATATCATTCTCTAAATTTTAGCTATGAGGACACTGTGCTTTGGAGATACTAAATGAATATCCCCAAATTGCTCATCATTGACAGGAATAGTATTAAAATTATGTCTGTATGATTTTAAATTATGTCTTTTAAGCTTTCAAACTCTTTTAATAATACTTAATGAACTATTAAGTAATACAAAATAGTATAAGTGCTAATTTGTGCAGCAAAATAATATATTATAAAATGAGGAAGATATGCCCATATAGCAATACAATTCAGGAAAAATGTTATAAAAGAGATACGGTTTGCACTGTATCATAAAATGCAGTAGAATCAGTTTAGGCAATAAAGAGTACATGAAAATGTGAAGGGGCGGCCAGAAAAGAAACACAAAAGACAAACTAAATGTGATTTGCTTCAGGAACAGTGTAGTTGCTGGTTTGATAGAAGCTGGCATTAGATTTTGGAGTGAATGGTAGATAAAATAAAGTAGAAACATGTTACAGAGACAACTGAGTGCCTGGTAAAGCTTAGTCCCAGTCACGGAACATGTGAGAGTCTTTGTAATTTCCCAAGCAGTTTAGTGAACATTTATTTTAGTGACAATATGGAGAACAGAATGGATCAGAAGAAACACGAATAACATATTAGTTGGCATATTTTTGCATTAATCAAAACTTTGACTTGATAATGCCCAAATCTACAGTCCTTCCAGTGGACATTAATATTCATACAATCAAATGTTCAGAGTGTCCAAAAGAGTGTGTAATAGCGATAATCTGTAGACTTCATAAACATATAAAGCCTCCCGGGTAGATATTTTGCTGTGATCTTGAAAATCTAAGACGAAAATTCCACAACTTCTCTAGTAATTCTTTCAGTATTTTGTCACCTACGTCATTCTCTTTATACATAGCTAAAACCTCTCCTGCTGTAATTAAGATTCCTTTCTTTTCTTTAGGTTTCTATGGCCATGTGACAAAATGGCAAATAACTTCCCATAAACCCAATGCAACTATACTCCATGGCTGAAATGATGGCCCAAATCCACAATGCGCTAACATGTCCTACAAATCCTTTCAGTCATTACCAATATGTGATTCATGCTTAATATGTGTTTATTTTACGTTATATGCATCTTAAAAACCATGATTCATGTCTCTTTCTCATTTGTGTTATTGACAAGTAGAGTCTAATACAGACTTGAGTATAAGTAAGCTGTGTTATCCACTAAATTCACATGTTGAAGCCCTAACCCCCAACACCTCGGAATGTGACTGTATTTGCACATAGGGCCTTTAAAGGTGTGATTTAGTTAAAATGAGGTTTTTTTCGGGGTCGGGGGGTCCTAATCAAATCTGACTGATGTCTCAATGACAAGAGGACATTTGGATACAGAAAGAAATACCAGGGATGTTTAAACACAGAGGAAAGACCATGTGAGGACACAGCCAGAAGGCGGTTATCTGCAAGGTAAGGAGAACGACCTCAGAAGAAACCCCAGCAAAAAAACAAAAAATCATACTTACCTCATAAGGATGTTAGGAGTATTAGATGCACTATCTTTGTGAAGGCATGCTGAAAATGTATGACACAGAGTATATTCTGTAGAAGTGTTTGTTAAACTAGTAAACAAATAAATATTATCTGCAACAATTCTATCACCCCAAAAAGTAATTCTTTCTGTCTTTCCTTGAGTTTTATCTTCTGCAAATGAGCCAATATCACATTTGTTAATGTGGAACGTGTGTCACTATGAAATTACAAAGTCAAATTTTACATTTTATAGAATCACTGATAATTTGTTTCGAAGTTAGTAATGATTGCAAATGATGGAAATATGGAGAAGTCACAAAGAGACTGAATTCCTCTCATTCTTAAATTGTATTCCCTGATGAACAGGCCAGTATCACTGCCTTTGACTTCACTTTGATTCACCAAAAAGACATCTAACTATATCGAGTATTTTATTTTTCCATTTTTACTGATTTTAACACAAAAAATGAATAACTTTATCAGGGCGAAGTATGTACAACAGTGTGAGGATTCTGCTGTTTCCGTCAGAATTTTGCCTCCAGAGGCAAATCTGTCTACATGTAATCTTTCCTATTTCTTTGGTCCTCTGATCAAAGTTTGTTCTGACTTTTTTAGTAAATGCATCGGTCATTCTCCTTTGATGAAAACCAGTTCACGGACAAATCAAATGCATCTTTCTCTCATCTTATGCAACTCTGAAAAGTCACATAGAAATGGAATCCAGTTCTAAGATATCAAAGGATCACCAAGTTAAAGGAGAAATTGAGCTCTAAGGGAATAACTTCTTATTGAAAAAAAATCTGAAGTCCAAGGGAAAAAAATAACCTTTAATAATTGCCTTGTTATCATTCAATTTATTCCTTTTAGCTTACCGCAGCCTCTCTTCTTAAAGATCTTCATGACAAATTATTTTACTAATGTGGAAGCTCTATATGTGTATAAGTGTGACTGCATCATAAGACAACTGGGAATACATATAATACCACAAATAATTAAGCATATAAAAACAAATTTATCTAACATATTGGTTTCCATCTTGCCCTAATTATAAATTGGGTCAATACATGAAAATAACTTAATGTTATCCAAAGTTTTATCCCCATTCAGTATAAATTCAAGGGCATTGCATTAAAACTAATCTGTTTAATATTACAAATAAAAGAGTATTTGATGCTTATGAAATCAGAATGTTATGTGGCATTCATCAGAATTGCACATATTTAGCTTAATCATGCTAAAAATAAAGTAGATCTTTGAAATTTTGACTTATAATTTTATAGTGTCCCCACATAATTCAAAAATATAAAAATCTTACACATATTAAGCAACTCTTTGACAGGGAGCTTATGACCTTGAAAGACATATTATTCTAGGTAATGAGCAATTACAAGGGTATCTTCTATATTAAGCCAAACATGATTGCCCTCTCAGTGTAATTCATTGGTCCTAGATCTGTTCTCTAGAGTCATGCAGGAAATATTAAGGCACTCTTTTACATGGCAGACCTTTAAGCACTAAATATGCTACTTTGCCCTCCTAATTGCTCTTTCCCAGAAGGAATATCAGATGACAGTTAAAGCATATATACAGGCTTTCATTAATGAAAAAGAATCAGAGAGTGTCAATTTGATGAGCTATCTGTGTCCAATTTGGATCCTTGGGGAAGATTTCAACCCTGAGCCACATTGATTTAATTAAAATTCTAAAATATTAGCTAACTAAATAAGCCACTATTTAAAGTCTTTCAAATACATTTTTAAAGTCAACTCAGCCCTTTAAACATGTTCTAAATGCCTAGATTCCTGCATCTCTGCGGTAGTGGCTGGGATTTTTTTTCCTCCAGCTGTCCTCGATATAAATTGATGGGGACAGTACAGATACAATATTGTAAAATGCTCATTCCTGTGTTTGGACTGCTGACCAAGCAATTCTTTCCCACTGAACATTGGCAGCACAATGATATTCTTCTATGAATTTCCATTTTTATGAGTTTTCTTTGCAGCTTGGCCTGGGAAATGGGATCCTGGGAAGTTCTAAACAGTCTAATAACCAGGAGCCTTTGGAATTGATCAGGGACAGAAATGATGCCAACTCAAATGCAAGCATTTGTGTTATTGTCCTCCTCAAAAATAATAGCACTTTCTGGGGTTCACTGTTTCTGACCAGGCAGAGTGAGTCAATCCTGCAAATAGAGGATGGCTGAGGGTCCTAAAAATGCAGTAAACTTTTGAAATCAAAGCATCTCAGATAGCCATAAACTTAAATTTTAGAATTAAATTTAGAATACTAACTGGCCAACACACCATTGTATTTCTTCTCAACTTCTCAAATAGTTATGTAACTATAGTATACTGAAGAATCACTGTAACAGCAGGAGGGAAAATTTACAAGCACAACCACCTTTAGGAATACCTGGGATCTATGTATGTTATACCGTTCAATACATTGACATTGGTAGTAGAGCATTTCAAAACTAACCTTTTGAGAGAAGTAAGTCAAATACCTTTAAAAATTATATTTATTTGGTTTTAATTTAATCTTATTTCAAAGCACAGTTTAATGAATTTTCTAAGTATATACAATTAATTTAATCTTTCATCTAAAATTATATTTATTTTGGTTTTAATCTGTGTATGTGTTTTATTTATTGTCTTCTAAGTAATTTGCAAAATGTTTTATAGTTTAAAGAACCTCTTATGCCTTTATAAAGAGAACATTTAACAGAAAAAAATGTGCATTTCTCCACCTGGGCCCAATACCACTGCTCGAGTGTATAGTAAAGTGATGAATTTTATATTTTTTAAAAATGTTTTAGTTTTAATTGTACAGTTAATACAGGACTTAAATGTGATGTTAATGTTATACATGTTAAAGTGAGTGTTGATTTTCAGTTGAATTTATAAAGGCATGATTTTTGGAATAATTGCAAAGGTAGGCTTCATACTCAAATCACATAGTAGCTCTGCACTCGTGTCTAGATGCAGTATTTGAAATGATCAGAATTTACTTTTGAATAGGGCTAGATGATTTCAAAATCTTCTCTAATTCTGAAAGTCTAAGAATTTTAAGAATTTAACATCAAATTGTATGTGAAAAGCAAAGGTAGAATAGCAAGATAATGGATATGACAACCAAAAACAGAGATACTCATAATACTAGACTAAGACAGAATAAGAGATCATTGAGTTGGGATATTTAAGAAAGGCTTCCTGAAGGTTTACCTTTGATAGTGGGTGGAATATATCACAGACAAAGCTGAAGAGCACCAGGAAAGGAGGAAGGTAAGGAAGGGTACAAAATTTAGAAGTTTGGAGACCTATTTGACAAATCATAAGGAGTAGAAATAAATTTATCTGGAAATTTGAAATGAGACCATATTTTGGAAATCACTAATTATAAAGAGAAAAGTTTGACTATTATTTATGAGAAAATGGGGAAACAATGACTAGGAGAAATGTGATTACAACTGTACTTTAAGTTGCTTATTTTTTTCAAAAGTAGACACAATAGTTTGAGTAATGAAAAGAAATCAAAACAGAAAAAAAAATCAAGAGCCTGTTGCAACAGTCTAGGAAAAAGCTAACAAGATTTTGAAGAAGAATGTTGGCAATAGGAGAGGGAAAGCAAAGGGAGAGAAAGGGAAGAGGAGTCTATCAAATTCCTTCTAGGTTTTACACATTAGATGGCTAATACAATTATAAATCTGATTATTCTTATGACAACTATGTGAGGTTGATATTATTAGTATCATTGAACATAAGGATATTGACAAAGATTTTAAGGAATTTGTTTAAGCATACACATAAGTGGCAAAATTGCTATTAGAAACAAATTCTAGAAATGGAATCCAAAACTTATAACCATGGTGTTCTTTAACCTAATACGTTTTCTTAAGCTATGTTTTATGTTACTTTTATGCTTACCCACCCCAGTGCTAATTTACAAATATGGGAAGAATTTTTAAATATCACTGTGTATATATAATTTGGAACACTTCCCTACGTGGTTGACCATGGTGACATGGTTCTCTTATTTTTAGGGAAAAACATGTGAAATCTTCAAGTTGTATCAATTGGTATGGAGAGACAGAAAAGGAGAAAAAATTGATGTTGAATTTGAAAGTTAAAACACTCTTTCTCTAAACTTTTGCTGGCATTATTATATCTGGCAAATTCAGGAACATGGGTTCGTTAGTTTCAAAGATAATAGAGTGTAGTCATCTTAGGGTAAACCGAATTTGAGTATTAACAGATGATATCCATATTACCAACTGGCTTAATTTAAAACAACAGAATCCACAGTAGTACACAAGAAATTTATTAGAAGAAACTAACTTGTTCATAGAACCTGCATTATTGGAAATTCCAGATTCTGAAGGCCTACAGAGGTAGGCTCCATAGCCAAGGTCACTGTTGGGTTTCTTTATACACACCTCTTAACCATTCTCATTTGGTAACCATAATGCTTAAGAATGTACACAGAAGTACAGTCCCTGCCTTTTACAAAGAACCAGATATGTCCATCAGCACGTCTTTGAAAGATCAATTATTACCTCTCATGCGACCATCACTTCCTTTTGCTCACCTCCAAATCTTATTTAAGTACATCTGACTAGCAGAACATGCATCATCACCCTGCACCTCAGCTGCAAGGGATTCTTGAAAAAAAAAATCTTCTGACTTGTGACTTAGCAAGGCAAGGTTCAAAATGAGGATATTTTCAAATACAGACAGATATAACAACAAATAAAAATGTTATATCACTGCAAATCATGAATGTCCATTAGAGCACAGATCTAAATATTGGCCACACATTATTAATATGCACAATACATACACTTCTTCCCTATTTAAGCTTCCAAACAATAGCATGCGCCCAAACAAACATAACTGTTCTTTATACAGATAGAAGTGATCACCCTTTATAAAGTCAATTCAGTTACTGAATGTACAAGGCCAAGATTTCTGAGTAATATCCTTTCCTCCTACAGAGCAGTCATAACTGAGTCCTGACATATTTTAACTTACAGGCAAAATAAATTTAACCTCTACCCAACAGATACTATATAAATAGAAGGGGAAGAAAAAGTGAAAATTGAAACATTTAAATAGACAGTTGGATGGAGGGATGTAATGTAGAGCACAAGAAATATATTCAATATTTTTAATTACAATTTTATATATATAATTATAACTTTGGTGTGTAACTATAAAAATATCAAATTACTATGCTGTACACCTGAAAATAATATAATATTGTAATATTTATACTGGGTTGGCCAAAAATTTCGTTCGGATTTTTATAACATCTTACGAAAAACCCGAATGAACTTTTTGGCCAACCCAATACTTGAATAAATTTTTTTTAAAGACCATAGTTGGTACTGAGACTACTTTTTCCAATACGTATTTCATGTTCATTTTGCTGTCAGCTAATGGTTCAGCTGGTCAATGTTATTTACCTGGAAATGTGACACAAAACTGAATTTCCTATGGAAGTCCTTAGCTATTTTACATTTATTATGAAGCTCTTACTATCCATTAACTTTTCCAAAAGACATGACAGTACTTGAAGGTACCTCAGAGGATTCTCTGGGTTAACTTGTCTTTCTTCCCAGATTGGGTTAACAAAAAGCCTACATCCCTTTGATAATCAAAATCAATTACCTATCCAGCACAATAATCTTTTTATTCCTTTTTATTCCAGTGCCAGGAAGTCTGAAATAACCAGGCAGAAGTTTTAGCTGCCAAGTAACCGGAACTGTGCTGTATCCTTGGGTACTATAAACTAGCAGATCCCAGAGTTATGGAGGCTTGAAAATAAACAGAATCATGAACCCTGAACCTTTCAAGTTTTTGATGCTGGCACCAATTTTTACATTTTATTAGAGGTGCAGTCTTGATTTTGGCTTACTATTTTGATATGAAAAGATATAGTGCAGAAGTTTCCACTTGGTTAGTTATACCATCCCATAAGTCAAAGAGCCAATGTAGATACCATCAGTTGCTGATTATATTTCTTCTAACCGTACATTAGAAATAGAGATATAAACACAGAATTTATTTATAGATGAATTGAGCCACTTTGAGGGAGACTTGGGCCAAACTCCATTTACCACCTGACCCCCAGAAACCTGTAAGCCACAGTTTTACCCAGTCAAACCTGAAAAAAAGTGTTAGTTCAGAATCAGTATCAATCACTGAGTATTCTGTGGACTTGACTCTAAGCACAATTACCCTAGGAAATAGGCATAGGTCCTTTTGGACAAAGCTAGCTGGAAGGTTTATAAAATGTTTGTGCAATATTATTCTAGACTCGTTCCTTAAGGTTATTCAAACTGCCCTTTTCCAAACTGCCTTTTAGAAATTATCAAGATTCTCTGACTCTTTAATAATGAGTCCAGCCAGATCTTTTTGCAGAAAGAAATTTTTTAGAAATTTATTTTTCTTATATCCCATTTCCTTTGGTGCTAGGGACCAATGATTAATTAGCCGCAGCCAAAGATCACTGTGGCCTGGGTCATTCTGTTTGCCACCCTGGCTCTGAAACCTCCGTGCATAACTACACCCACTTTGTAGCGCTTAACGCTAGTAGCTAGTGGCCAGGTGAGTACAATTACTCAAGTAGATTTCAGAGCCACAGTGACAAAGAGGCCTTTGCTGCCTCAAGGTTCATGATCTCCATTAAAATCATAAAGTCAATTTCAAGGCACCACCTTCCGACTATGGTCTTAGCTTACAAAGGAGAGAAACTACAGCCCTTCTCAATGATGCTAGCCATCACTGAACAGTGTAATTCCTGTTGCCCTGATGAAGAGAGGATAAGTGGGTTGCATTTGCAAAGTTTACTCAAGTATTCCTATTTCTGTAACTCTTTAGGTTCTTTCTATATTATATCAAAGAGTATTTGTTATCACAACTTTATTTAGTAAGTAATGAAATTAACTCTAGCTAGTTTAACCAAAAGCAATTTTGTGGAGTTATTTTAGGTAGCTCACAGAGTCAGAATATAAACCACTCTGAGGCTAAATGGTCAGAAATGCCCAAGCAATAGGGTTGCCAAATTAGCAAATAAAAATATAGGACACCAACTAAAACTGCATTTCAGATAGACAATAGACTTATCTCCCTTAAAGAATCTGGTGGATTTTACAATACATTTGTTAGAAGATTTATTCTCTCATATTTAAATTTATTTTGTCAATTCATCATTTATTCTCTCATGTTAAATCTGTTTTGTCACTTCATCTGATGGTAAAACCTAAGTCACGTGTGTGAATCCCACTTTGATAGGAGCCTGGCTACTTGAGCTTTCTGTTTTCTCTCTTGCGAAGAGATTCACAAACTGGGTAATTAAGGAAAATAGGATATTCAAAGGCAATGGGTAGCTGAACAAATGAATGTCCACACACTCTGCAGCTGGGTGTCGGAAATGTGAGTTTAGATCCATTAATCCATTAGATACATTAGATTTAATCACAGTGAAATATTTGTAGCTCAAATATTTTAAAGTTAAACAATAAGTAATATATATTCAAATAATAATTAAAATATCTCTTTGCTAATTCTCCCACATTGACAAATTATTCAGCATTTGTGGATTGTCAGTTCTCTCCATTTTAGAACACTCAATGAAGAAATATTATAAGAGCGCTCTGAAAGTAACATCCTAATAAAGAACCAATTAAGTCTTTAAATGTGTTATTTCTCCCAAATGTTCAAACTCCTTTTCTAAATGGTTTTATTTTTAGAAAAAGAGAATAAATTTTATAATTATAGGAAACTCTTGGGCTCTTCTATTTTATCTTTCTACAGTGCATGAATGATAGTCTATACGGAGCTTTTCAAGGCAAGCCTAGAGGGTTTTGGCATTCAGAGATCTGAGTCACGAGCTATCAGCTCACTGCAGCATTCCATTGGAATGTTATATATTGTTCAGACAACTCATTTCTGTAGTATTTTATACTCAAAGTGGTTTTGCTTAGGAAAGAAACTAAAATGCCATCTGATTATTCCCAAATCAAATATTGGCTGCATGTTTGTTTGAGCAATATAGAATTTCGGTTTACAAAATAGCTAGATAGGGGCTTCCCTGGTGGCGCAGTGGTTGAGAATCTGCCTGCCAATGCAGGGGACACGGGTTTGAGCCCTGGTCTGGGAAGATCCCACATGCCGCGGAGCGACTGGGCCTGTGAGCCACAACTACTGAGCCTGCGCGTCTGGAGCTTGTGCTCCGCAATAAGAGAGGCCGCGATAGTGAGAGGCCGGCGCACCGTGATGAAGAGTGGCCCCCACTCGCCGCAACTAGAGAAAGCCCTCGCACAAAAACGAAGACCCAACACAGCCAAAAATAAATATAAAAATAAATTAAAAAAAAAAAAAAAAACCGATGTTTAAAAAAAAAAAAAAGCTAGATAATACGAAAATTAGAAAGTATCTCAGGGTACAACAACACTCTAAGTAGAGAGGGATATGAAATATTAGGGAAAATGTGGAGAGCACAGTTCCCACTCAAAGTGGAAATGTATCCACAGGATAAACTCTCAGAAAATGAAAGTATCACTGAGACCAGGACTTTTCTCTATGTCTGAACCACCTATTTATTGTTTCAAACAGAAGCTGGAGAATAACATTGAGACCACAAAGTGCCACTCATCATAACATGGATTTGGTGATTATTATTATTAAAACATATATGATAGACTATTTAAAAATGTCCCAAATCTGCTGTTGTACCAACAACAACTCCTGGAATGTGATGTCATCAAAAGCTGGAGTCCACTTCCCCACCTCATTCAGTCCAGGATGGCCTTGGACTTGTATTGGCAAAAATAGTGAGGCGTAAGTGACAGCGACTTGGTCTAAATGTAGGCACGAAAAGGTGTTGCACATTCCTGTTCACTCTCTTGGAGCCATCATTTGAGCAGGCCTGGGCTATCTTGCTGGAGAATGAAAGCCCATGTAGGCCAGAGATGGGTCATCTCATCTGAACTAATTCTACACCAGCCAACCTTCAGCTTACCATCCAGCTGACGTCACAATTATGTGAGATTGTAAGTACATGTACTTTAGGTTGTTTAATATTTTGTCACAATCACTGATTCTATGTTTATTTTATTCTTCAAGCTTTTTTTCTGTTTGTCATTTTGGATATATTTTGTTTCCATGTCTTTAAATTCACTAATGTTGTGTAGTGTCTAGTCTCTTGATCTTGTATATTTTTCATCTCAGGTATTTTATTTTTCATCTCTAATGATTTGATCTGGATATTTTTATATCTTTCATTTCTCCCCTTAGCATGCACATGCTTTTCCACTATTTACTTGAACATATGGAATATATTTGTAATAGCCTTTTTATCATTCCTATTTTCTAATTCTATTATCTGTGTCAAATCTAGTTCCACTTCCATTAACTGATTTTTCTTCTCATCATGGGTCATATTTTCTTATTTTTCATGCTTGTTAACTTTATTGAATGAAACCGAGAATTCTGTTTTGAGCGTTGGAGCTGTGTTTGTGTGTGCGTGTGTGTGTGTGTTTATTTCTCTAAATATTTTGAGGCTTCATTTTGTTGTGCAGTTAAGTTACTTGGGAACAATTTTTTTTTTTTAACATCTTTATTGGAGTATAATTGCTTTAGAATGGTGTGTTAGTTTCTGCTTTATAGCAAAGTGAATCAGCTATACATACACATATATTCCCATATCTCCTCCCTCTTGCGTCTCCCTCCCACCCTCCCTATCCCACCCCTCTAGGTGGTCACAAAGCACCGAGAAATAACTCAATTCATTTCTTTTTATGGCTGAGTAATATTCCATTGCACATATGTGCCACATCTTTATCCATTCATCTGTTGATGGACACTTAGGTTGCTTCCATGTCCTGGCTATTATAAATAGAGCTGCAATGAACATTGTGGTGCATGACTCTTTTTGAATTATGGTTTTCTCAGGGACAATTTGATTCGTTATTTCCAAGCTTGTTTTTAAACTTTCTTAAGGTAGTTCCAAAACAGAATTTAATTAAGAGCAAATTATGCCCCACTACTGATGAAATTTCCTTCTGAGAACTCTTAGCAATGTTCCTTGTTTTAGGAGGTCTTTCCACGTTAGACGGAACACAAATTATTCCTGGTGCCATATGAACACCAGGGATTGTTCTGCCTTATTCTTCCTATGTGTCTTTCCCTGGATTCATGTTTCCTCATACACATGCACTTATCAATACACAGGTTAAGGCTTGAGAGTAATTCTCTTTGGTTCTATGGTGCTCACTCTGTCTGCAGCTCTCTCTCTCTCTGGCACTCTGCTCCATTAGTTCTAGACAACTTGACTTCCACAAATTCTGACACCCTCGTGCAGGGAGACTGCTGGGTTCTACTTAGTTATGCCTTTCCTGCATGTCAGCATTGGGCACATGTAGAGCCCACCTCATTTGTTTCTCTTTTGCTGGGATCACTGTCTTCCACTGCCCATTGTCCAGTGTCTGAAAACTATTATTTCATATAAGTTGTCATTTTGTTTTTAAGTCTTGAGGGTAAATGTGGTTTTTGAAACATCATCATGATCAAGTGGAAGTCTTTTTTATTCATCTTTCTTTCAATATATTTGCTTACTTGACAGATGATCATCAATTACACTTTGTGAAGCAGGTTGTCTTATTTTCTAACCAACTCAAACCGTAACCTCTTTGAGGACAATGATGTTTCTTGTTCACTGTGGTATATATCAAGGTTATTATCGTGGGCAACATAAACTAACTTGCCAGTATAAAATAAAAAGAGAAAATTTAGTAAAAGAGTATTTGTGGCAACTAGACTCAATAAAAGGATTGGATAATTAGCAGGAATCAAGGGAAATCTGAAGGCTAGATTGTAGGTCCATATCCAGGGTTGTCTAAATAACATCACTGTGGTTGTAGGAGAAACAGAAAAGCAAGGATCTGGCTAGCCTGGCTTCTGAAGTAGGAATATTCAGGGCAAAATGTGCTAAGAATATCCTCCTACTCAAACTTTACATAGATAAGGTTACTAAATAATAGAATTAAGTTGGGTGCTGGGTAGACAGCTTATATGTACTGAATAAAAAAATAATGAAAGAATATAAGGTCCTATTTCATTACTCTTCAGAAATTCTTTTTAAATTAAGAAGCTATATTCCATCTTATTACTTAAATCCAGCTAATTGAAACAAACAGAAAAAAAAAGAGAGTTTTTAACATTTTTATTCAAGATAAAATGAAAAGATAATGAAGATACTTAGCAACA
Organism: Balaenoptera physalus; assembly: GCF_965194825.1. NCBI lineage: Eukaryota > Metazoa > Chordata > Mammalia > Artiodactyla > Balaenopteridae > Balaenoptera > Balaenoptera physalus. The sequence goes on from NC_138884.1 coordinate 96,818,181, forward strand.
TGCCACATTTAAGCCTGATGGACATTTGTTGCATTCCTACTTTGTCCTTGATATTTTCAAATAGTATTTAATGCAGTTCTTAAGAGAGTTAGATGATATAGATATAAGTTTCTTCTAACAAATTATATTGCTCTGGTAGGTTAAATGACTTACCCAAGTTCACATGGCTGATAAGCAAAGCTGAGATTAAACTCATTTTTTGATTCAAATTCAACATTTCCATAACATTCCTTTCTAAATGACTTCTCTTCAAGTTGAATGTACTTTTTAAAATTTAAATTAACTAAAGTATGATATTGAAGTATAATTGCATAGAACATTTTTTATAAATCACATGTAGTGATAATTTACAGAGTAAAATTCATTTTTAAGTATATAGTATAGACTGTACAGTTCTGACTAAACCTATACAGCCATATTACCACCACATCAGTCAAAATATAGAATATTCCCATCATTCCAACAAGATCCTTTTTAATAGTTAATTACATTCCCTACTCCCTGGTCTTTGTCAACCAGTGATATAATTTATTTTCTCATAGTTTTTCCTTTTCCAGAATGTCATAAAAATGGAATCACATATTCAGACCCTGATGGCTTCTACAATGAATTCTTTCAAACTTTTAAAAAAGAAATAATACAAATATTCCACAAGACGTTACATGAAATATAACAAAATATATTAAAAAGTAATGTAGTTGAATAGAATAATGCATCAACACTAAATAGTTTCATTCATTGCCTGGAAGTTTTGTCTATAGTTCAAAGTATCAGTCAATGTATTTTACCACATTAAGATAAAAAAAGAAGAATCATGTGTGATCATTAGATAGATGCAGGACAAAATTAGACAATATGCAGAATCCATATATGCTTAAAGATATCACAATGAGCAACAACTCTTAGAACTACTGGAACAACTACTGGAAAAAATCAGGAATGAGATAAAATCTTTAATCTGGATTAAAATATCTACAAAAAGCTTACAGCAAAAATAAATCCCTAATGTAGTAAAATATTCCAAGCCTTTTCCCTGACCATTTATTGGAAGCATTGCATTCCACATATTACTGGAAAATATGGGAAGTAAAATAAGGCAGAAAAGGAAATAAATGTATAATGTTTTGAAAAGTAAAATAAAATTGTCATCATTTATAGATGACATAATTGTACATATGGAACATAAAAAGCCTATTAGCATTAATTAGTGAATTTCCAAATATTACTCCTACAAAATCAACTTAAAAAATATGTCTACATACCAGCAACACTAATTGAAATTTTTAAAATGATAATTTTTCTGAAGACTACTTCATGAAACAACAACAGAATACATATTCTTCTAAAAATCACTTGGGGCATTCACCAAGATAGGCCACATTCTAGCCATAAAGCATACTTTATCAACTATAAAGCAATAGAAATCATGCAGTGTATGCTCTCAGACCACAATGGAATGAAATCAATAATAAAAAAATAACTGGAAAAACCCAAATACATGGAGATTAAACAACACACTTTTAATAACACATGGATCAAAGAAGAAATGTCAAGAGATTTTAATAGATGTAAATGATGATATCCCTTGTTCACATTAACAAGTAGATGGATAGGAAAAAATTTGTTGTTCAGTTGTTTGAACTACCCCTGTTATATCCCCAAATTACATGGTCACCTATCATCAAAAATTATTATTAATGAACTCTGAACTGACAAATCAATTTGATCTTCCATTAATATTGTTCAAATAAAAAATTGAAAAACAACTGATTTGCAAAAGGATTTGTTACACAGTTATTCTAATCATTCATTTTCTCAACACCTACATCAATATTGTGAATTGCTCCTTTGGTGCCTCTGAGATTTTTACATCCCAGCACAATCTACTATAATAAATTAGAAGTAGATTAGAGGTTTTCCATTGTTGTGTGAAGTGTGAGAATGGTGATTTTTAAAGAGGAGATGGAAAATGTGAATCTGCATAACGATGTAGGCAGAGACAGATAAGTTGTAGGCAAAAGTATTTATAGAAGATGAGAATTTGGGCATTGAATCCCTCACTACTATTCGTATCCCTGAAACTCTTGGAATGTTTTCATGTTCTCCCAGGTGTAAGCATATGCTAGTTTTATGCCCATTGCACTAAGATAAACTGCATTTTCTCCTGCTTTCCTTAGCCAGCTCACTTCAGCTCACTAAAATAATCAGGATCTTATAGTCAGCATGGGATTTACTGGATCCATCTGAAGCCTGAAAATAGTTTTGAGGTGATAGAATCAGAATTGGCATGTCAAGATTTTGGAATCTTTTCCAGCCATAAGATACTATTTAAAAAATGCCTAAGATCAATACTCAAAACCTGTTCAATATATAAATAAAAACAAGAAAGCCTTCCCTCAATTCAAAGTTGAGCAGTATATTCTATGAATATATTCATAATTACTTTCAGGTATGTTGATAATTGTATATTTTAGTATTCAGAGTATGTAGTATATTTATTAACATATCTGAAAAAATTTATAACTTCATATATTAAGCACTAAGCTATTGGTTTTTAATATGGCTATTCATGTGAATCACCTAGAGAGTTTAAAAATAAAAACAAAAATACATGTTTCTGGCTCTCACTTCAAATCCACTGAATCAAAATCTCCGAAAGTGAGGCCCGATAATTCTTTAAGCGCTGGCTTGCTTATATGCATTTGAGAACTATTCCTCAATGCTACAGTCCCTTGTGACACATAAGTAATCATATGCACAAAGTATCCAGTAATTTTGAGGGGAATGTTGCTTGCATATGATATAGAGAAATTAATAATACATTTCATTATTGTGTTTAATTTCATGTACCTATCATGCATTTCTACTTGCTTCTGTAGTAAATGGGCAGTTTTTCTTTAAATGCTCACATAAGTCAATGTACAAAAGAAGATCAAAATATGTTTTTTTTCAGAATGTAAAAGTATAATAGCCTTCTGTCAATAAAATTATTTTTCTCATTTAGAGAAATAATACAGGCAGAATATAAGTTTAACTGTGGTAATAGCTATTAAATAAATTCAGCATGAACCGGCTTTGGAAGAGGATGTTAATATCTGTCATTCTCTTTAGTTGGCAATTCAATCATCTCAACCTCAAAATACATGTTTATATAACAAGTATTCTTGGTCCCTTGTTGTCGCCTTGATAAGCATGTAGGTCTTCACATTATGGTTGATTTTAAGTGTTATGGAGACGATTTTACAAAAGAAATTGTTACTACTTTCTATTTAAATTGGGGTCTGGAAGGCTATGTGTAATAGCACACCTGATAATTGGTTCTATTATGAAGCACTGTCAAGGCAGATTTTCCAAGTACCAAACAAAATGCTTAACATTCATTTCCAGGCAAAAACTGCAAGGTAGTGCTTTGGCAGCAAAAAAATCCCAATTCTAATTGCATAGAGTAAATCCAATTATGCCTTACATAATCCAGATGCCAAACTGACACTCAGGGTTCTGCCTGTGAACAATGTGCTGTTACCCCATGTTTGGGAGAGGAGGTGGGGAGAGGACAATTTTTTAGTATGAATCTTAGAGCAAATGTTAACTATTTCCATGTAAATAAAGTTAATAAAGTGTCTTTTTAATAACTCAAATAGTACATCCAGCTCCTTTGCCAGTGTCTTAAAAAGTATGTTACACACTTGACATCCAGGGCTTTTGAACACTTCTAAAACCAGTTAAATTTCAATTAACGAAGTTCAGATTATCAGATTTCCACCGGCACACACATACTAAAAACCTTAAATGGAATTGTATAGGTCATTCTTCCTGGGCGGTCTTAGGCAAAAGAATCATTTTTTTCTAATCCCTGGTTTCTTCATCAGTAAAATGTAGATAATATTCAATCTGCCTCACGGGATCTTTCGAGGCTTAAATGAGATTGTACATGTAACAAGTTAACAAGATGCCTAAAGCATAGTAAATATTTAATAAATGTTAACTATTATCTGATTTCAAATTATTATTTACGCTTGCATCCTACCAAATATAATTTTCAGATCCATTTACTTTACAATTCATTTTTCAGTGCTTAGAACATGTCTCTACTTTTTGGTACTTTGACATAAAGATGAATGAAACACAGACTCCACTCGTGTTGGCTGTGTCCTATAGAAGCAGAGCCAGATATGGAGAGTTAAGAAAGTGATTTATTAAAGAATGCTTTTGGGGAAAAATTGTATGAGTAGAAGGGGCATAAGCCAGGAAAGGGAAGAAGCTATGCAAAAAGAACTGTTAGAGAAAGCCTAGCTGTAGGCTCACCCTTAGGGGGATCTCTGAGGTATGGATTGCAACACAGTAGGTCCTGCCTTAAGGTAAAAGTGCTAGGACCTTGTATCTTGCCCTATGAGGCAGTTAGAATCTTCAGTTGCCCATGAAAAAGTGTCTGAAGAAGACTGCAGGTGTAAGCCTTTAACCAAGGAGGAGAGGTTGTGTACTGACCACATCAATCACGGTGGTAGAAGGGTCTTCACGGGAATAGAATAAGACACCCCCAGCAGCATCTGCTATACTACCCTTGAATCAGTACCAGTCAGGTGAAACAGGTATCAGGCAGGATAGGGATGTAAATCATGTCAACTTACTATGACAAGTGCTCTGACAGAGTGTCAGTCCATATTGCTAGTGAGTTTTCTCCATCAGGCTGTTTTACAGCACTAATCCTTTGCCCCACAAAAGCCTCACCACCCACATCCCATCTCCAGCCTGGACAACTCACACTTTTCTTTCAAGACTCAATCTAAAGCATTATTTCTTTCTGAAGAATCTCTCTAACTGCCAACTCAGCCTCCTTCTACATCTTCTAAAGCCACCTGTCTTAGCCCATTCAGACTGCTATAATGAAATACCATATACTGTGTGCCTTATAAGCAACAAACATTTATTTCTCATTGAGTTCCAGAGGCTGGGAAGTCCAAGATCAAGGCACCTGGTAGATTTGGTGTCTGGTTAGATAGCTGCCTTTGCTCACATGAATGCGCAAAGACTCTCTGGGGTCTCTTTCATAAGGTTACTGATCCCACTCATGAGGGCTCAACCTCATGACCTAAATTACCTCCCAAAGGCCCCACCTCCAAATACCATCATACTGAGTGTTAGGATTTAACGTATGAATTTTGGAGGGGAAACAAACATTCAGTCTGTATTACCGCCTATGAAGAAAGTTCTCTCAAACATTTATCACACATTAATCACTGGTTGATATTTTTTGTTTTTCTAAGTAGACTGAATATCCTGAATAAGAACAATATCTTGTTATTCATCTTTGTTAGACTTAGCTTGATACTTACACATTCTAAGTAGCTTAATAAAGGTTTGGTAAATGAATAAATGGATTAGTGAATGAGTAAACTAACATATCCTGTATCACTATGTGTATCTATAATCTCTCTATGTATACCTATAATCACTCTCAAATATATGTGAAGCATACCTATTTATAGCTAAACTGCCACATGATATTGGATTTCACCTCATGATATTCATATAGTCTCTCAATGCCCAGCAGGTAAATTCAATTATATGAAACTTTTCTGACATTATTTTCATAGCTCTTTAGAGCACCTGTTAAAAAAAGGGTTAAGAAGAGAGAGAGAGATGGAGAGAGATGTTTTCCCCAGAATTTTCTGAGACACATAAGAAAAACAAAGGTAGGGTTAATTGTAGAAAAATAGAAGATAGCATCAGGAATAAGTAGACATTGCTTGCTAGAAAGAGCTTCTGTCTTAGCAACAGGAAAAAAGGACATTCTTGCATTTCCCTGAGAAAAAATGCTGCTCTAGATTCCCTTGGAAGCATAAACTCATTCTCAAGAGACAATTATTTAATATTAATTTCTGGTAAGCTTGTCACAGTAAAATGAGTTCAGGTTTTATACTCAATTAGAAAATTATACTTCAAGAAATCCCAGTAATTTTACACAAGAACCTCATATCTCTATGATCCTATGAGAGCTTACACCCTATTTTCAGTAAGACTATACTTCTCTGTAGAGAATTTTCATATGTTGCTTGTGTAATAGGTATTTTTTACAAACTTTATACCTCCCAAGCAAGATTCTGACTTCCCACAGGACACAGAGCATTGATTAACATACAGGAGTCCATAAAACATGTTTATTGAATTGAACTGACAAAGATAGTGATCAAACTGAGCAATAATATTTTATTCATAAGAGTTTAATAGGAATGAAAATGACTGTCTTGGTGTTTCCTTGGCTTGAATACTGCTGACTGGACTCCAGGAAGAGTCTCTGAATCCTCAAGAAACCTCAAGAAAGTGCTTTTTCCCTGCAAAAACTGCCAGGCTTTAGGTTGCTAATTATCCAAAATAAAACATGTATTCTTGGCCACAGCTTATTCAACTGAAGATTCATGCAGGTGATGAGAGCAAATAAGGATAGATTTGAAATAAGAGAAGACATCCACTTTGACCTGACTTGGTTGAAACTCTACACAATAAGAGTGCTCTTTTTGAGCAAATTAAATCCTCTTTTGAGGAAGTATGAATTGTTGGTGAAAAAAAAGATACGTATCTTCTTTGGTCTTGCCATTAGGCCAACTAAAAGTGAACAAAATTCCCTGCTCTTTTAAGGTAGCATGTGTTTGTTCCCTTATAGCTATCCAAATATCTCCTTTTTATAAGGACAACAGTCATATTGAAGTATGGGCCCATTTCGCTCCAGTAAGACTTCTTCTTAACTAATTACATCTGCAACAACCCTATTTCTGAGTAAGGTCACATTTTTTGAGGTACTGGGTGTTAGGAATTCAATGTATGAATTTTGGGGAGATATAATTTAACCCATAACAGAACTCTTTCAGTTGGCTCATGTTTTGTTTGCCTATTTGTTTAGAAATTCTTTATTTCTGGCATTATAAGATGCTCCAGACTCTACAAGATGCTCCAGGCTTATCTTGTATATTTTCTGCCCCAATTCTACAATCAGCCATTTCTTGAAGAATTCTTGTTTCTTTTTATTGGGGAATGGTATTAGAAACCAAGTTCTGAGTGCTAGGTGTCTTCTTTGCTACTGGGGTGTCACTTTTTAGTCCCCCTCAGATGTCGGAGCAAAGAAATATATGTTTGTATACTAACCTCTGCATATACTCATATCTATAAATATTACTGTGTTTGTATTTATATTAAACATGAGTTCTTACTGAAGTCTCCAACTATTTTCTATTACCACATAGATTATTCTAGCCTACCTCTCCTTGAACTGTAACCTTCCACACCAAAAGTAGAAAACCTGGCTTCTGCCATTCATTTACTTGATTGTTTATTTCCGGTATATGCATATAGCAGTATCAGAATTGTTAACCCATACTCCCTGGGAAACAACTATATCAACCAGACTAGAGTGGTTATGTGCAGTCCCTTCTGCCTCTTATTTTACAGACTCCTTTCATTTCCCAAGTTACTTATGTCACACTTTATTCCCTACCCCCTTCAATGAGTTTTTTTTTGTACGTTTTTAATATTTTTAGATTCTCTTGTAATAGTCTCATTCTTTCCTGGGATGCCCAACTTCCTAAATTATTTCTTTTTAATTTGCATATATTAAAGCTTGATTTTGTTATGTAAAGTTCTATGGGATTTGACAAATTCATAATGTCATGAATCCCTTATTACAGTTTCACACAGAATAGTTTGTCCTAAAAATTTCCTGTGCTCCACATATTCATCCCTTCCACTTCCCCTTGAACAATTAGCAACCATGATAGTCTCACTATCTATAATTTTGCTTTTACCAGAATGTCATATAATTGGAATAATACAGTTATGTAGACTTTTTAGACAGGCTGGACTTCCTTCACTTACCATCATGCTTATAAGGTTTCTCTGTGCTTTTTCTTGGCTTGATAGTTCTTTTTTTTTTTTTTTTAATTGCTGAATAGTAGTCTATTGCCTGGATATATCACAGTTTGTTTATTCATTCACCTATTGAAAGACAACTTGGTTGCTTCCAGTTTGGGGAAATACCAATAAGCCACTATAAACATTGATGTACTCTACACTTTTTGTGTGGATAAAAGGTTTCAATTCAGTTAGCCAAATACTTAAAGGTGATTGCTGAATTGTATGGTAAGACTGCATTTCATTTTGTATAAAACTTCCAAACTATTTTCCAAAGTGGCTGTACCATTTTGCATCCCCACATCAATGAATAGATGCTCTTGTTTCTCCACATCCTCATCAGCGTTTGGTATTATCAGTTTTCTCGATTTCTGCCATTACAATAGCTGTGTAATGGTACCTCATTGTTATGTTAACCTATAAGTCGATAATGACAAATAGTGTTGAGCATCCTTTTATATGCTTATTTATCTTCTATATATCTTCTTTGGGGAGGTGTCTGTTCAGAGTTTTGCCCATTTTTCAAGTGGTTTGTTTGTTTTATTAGTTTTAAGGGTCGTTGGTATATTTTGGATACAAGTCCTTTAACAGATATGTGTCTTGCAAATATTTTCTCTAGTCTGTAGCTTAACTTTTCATTTTCTCTACAGTGTCTTCAGTAGAGCAGAAGATTTTAATTTTAATTATATCCAACTTATTAGTTTTTTCTTTTACAGATGATGTTTTTGGTATTGTACCTGAAAAGTTATTGCTAAACCCAAGGTCGCTGAGATTTTCTACCATGCTATTTTTCTTAGAGTCTTATAGTGTTGCATTTTACATTTAGATCTATGATTCATTTTGAGTTAACTTTTGTGACGACTGTAACATCTTTGTCTAGATTCTTTTTTTAGGGAGGATGTCAGTATCCAGTTGTTTGGGTACCAAATCCTTTCTCCACTGAATTTCCCTTACTCTTTTCCCAAAACTCAGTTGAGTGTGTTTGTGCGGGTCTATTTCTGGGATGTATATTCTGTTCCAATGATCTATATGTCATTAATCTTTTGCCAACACTATGCTGCCCTGGTTACTATAGCTTTATATTAAGTCTTGAAGTGCGATAGTGTCAGTCCTCCATCTTGGTTCTTCTTCTTCAATATTGTGTTGGCTATTCTGGGTCCTTTTTGCTTCTCTATATAACTTTAAAAACAATTTGTTGATATCCACAAATTGATTTTGATTTTGAGATTGCATTCAATCTATAGATCAACTTGGGAAAAATTGAACATTAGGGATATCGAGTCTTGCAATCCATGAATACAAAATATCTCAGTTTTGTTCTTTGATTTCTTTCATCAGAGTTTTATAATTTTCTACATAGATTTACTGCAAATTTTTTTTTAGATTTATGCCTAAGTATTTCATTTTTTGGTGCTAATGTAAACGTTACTAGATTTTTAAATTTCAAATTCTAATTGTTCATTGCTGGTATATAAGAAAACTACCCACATTTGTATATTGATCTTATATCCTATACCCTTGCTATAATCGCTTACTCTTTCTGATACCTGGATCATCTGTGGTTTGGCTTATATCTTGCAGTAATTCATGCTCTTTTGCCACAATCATCTTTTTCATCTGGGATAGTCCCCCCAAAGACCAGTCATGAGACTAAATTAATTATGAAAGTCAGTCTGCTCCACTTAATCCAATTAAACTTAATTGCATGATCCCTATATTCCTAATCATCCTCACCTAAGGGGCATGTTACCTTCATGTTTTTAAACAGATTTTCTGAGCCAAATCATTTTCACAAATATGACTCTGAGAAAAGACATTTTAGATATAAAAAGACCAAGGGAAATCAAATTTATCTCATTAACCTAAGAGTTTGTGCCAAACCACATAATGATTTGTGGGCTGCCCATAAAGTCTCATTGATAATGGAAACAATCCTGCTAGAGGGAGTGACATGTGAGCAAACTGCAGAACTGACTAATTCAAAATGCTAAAAAACATGGAGTTAAATTTTGTATGAAACCATAACAAAAAGCATTAAAAGGCAAGCTCTAAACTTAAATTATGATTGTTAAATCGGCACATAAAGGCATTTCATGGAAATGCACTGACATAAATTACAGGTGTGAAACAGATTGCACCATTTTCCTATAATGTGCAAGTGTAAGTAATTCCTAATTTAGAAAAAGAGCAGGAGCACTGCTAGAGAACTCAAAAATTGTGTGATTTTATTTGTGTAAAAAGAGGAGGAGGTAGATGGTATCACTTGCCCAAAAGTTACATGGCCAGTAAGTTGACATTTAATCTATGTTCCACCAAGCTCTTTCACTACAGCATACTTTATACATGTGTCATTTTTTTCTTATGGAAAGAGTAATTTTTGCTATGTAGAGTCACTGGTGGGTGAATCTATTCTTAGAAAATTAACAACAGGATTCTGCCTATCACACACTTGGAAACTTGCAAGGTATCCTCATAGGTTATTAAAATCAACTGTGTGCTGTCAAGAATGGACCACTCCCAGCAGTTACCTACTTTTAGAAATCTCAATGAATTTGGATTTTAGAACACCTTTTTAAGAGTAACTTTCCCATAGTGTTAGAATAGCAAGTACTAGAGCTGGGATTGAACTATGATTTTTCTGAATCTTGACCTTCCCACAAGCACAAGAAAAAAAGGAGAGCCAGGTAGCATTAGTACCAGGTCTTTCTAACTACACAAAGAGGGAGAACATCAAATGTGTTCTTCCTTTTCTTCCCTTATTCCAACCGTTATCAGAATTTTTGTGTGAAGTGTACCTGATCTGGAGGAGGGGAAAGGCCCCAAGTCATTCTTCAAACCCAACTGTACTGAAGAAAAAGAGAGTTGAGAACAACCCAGAGCAAACCAAAAGGCCCCAAAATACAAGTTGAGGAACACCATGCAGAAGCAGGCAGATCTCTTTACTTCTTACACTGAAACGCTCAGGTAGGGAATCACTTCCCATTTGGTTACCTGAGCACTTTCTCAGAATCCCACAGCCAGAAATAAAATAAATTCATGTGACTTCTGAGGCCAAGGTGTGAACTGTGGCAAAGGAAACTCAGGGGAACAACAGTATTGTCATTGGAAGAAGGGTACTCAAAATCATTTTTGCACATCTGTTTCTCAGAAGGATCGGTAAGCACATTACAAAAAGGGCAAAAATAAATGCAAATGATAATAATCTCCTTTCAAGGGATGTGGGTGTGGGGTGCTGATGTTGTAGTCTTTATTTAAGGTAATAAATAATATCTACAGAAATATGGAGAACTTCAAAATGTGATACTGTGATTCAGGCAATTTTCTTATTACATTAGGTTAGAAATGTGTTTTATCAACTCCTAAGGTGCAATGTGTACACTCTCTATTGAATCTGACACAAAGTATCCAAATTCCCCTATTCATTTTAGCTCTCAGTTTTTATTTAATCAAATTTTTAGATCAAACAAATGCAGAAACCAACCAGCCAGGCATGGCTTTGGTTTGAGCAGTTTCAGTTTTAAACAATATTTCTTACATCTGATAAATAAGTAATAATTGCCTACCATAGGAAGTAATGTAGCATGGAAACTAAAAGCAAATACTTTGGAGTTAGATGGCCTGGGTGAAAATCCTGTTTTAAGCTTACAAGCATTCTGAACATGGGGACATTACTTAAACTTTCTGAGCCTCAGTGTTCTTATCTATAAAATAGGAATAATAACAACAGTATCTCCCTCATAGTGTTGTCATAAGGATTGAGTTCATTTATGAAACATCTCTTTACACGTATGATTGCTCAATGAATAGTAGCTTTTTTTTTTCATTATGTGCAAACATTATCCTAGGTGCAAAACTAAAAGAGTGTTTACAAATAAGAGATCAGGGAGACTTCACTGCCTTCAACTCCAGTTAATGAATAAGACATGTATTCTTTCTTCAAAGAATAAGAAACATTGCAGAAACAGACAGATAAACACTCAAATCAGAGCTTTAGAAGGGAGTTGGAGAGAGATGAAATGGAACATGAATTTGCAAATAGAAAGCACATTCAGAGGGTTATTAGAAATAGAGCAGTGTAGGATATATTATTCTGAATTATTAAGCCATTACATTTTTGTATTTGAATTGTGAAAATGCCAATGAATTAACTCTTTGGAAATTGCTAGAAGTACTTTGGGGTTATTAACATTATATAATTGTGTACTTACAGAGTAATCAGTTTTCCCTGGAGGAATAAAGAAAATCACTATAGTTAGGTTAAGTGACTTTTTATTTCTAGTGGTATTAAGGTCTACACTATAAAACAATGATTCTCTGAATAGAAGCACAGAAAAGAGAAGTTGGTTTGGTGTAAGAAAACCTAGGTCTTGCCCAGTTTCTTTGTTGACTACATATTTAATCTTTGGGTGTTCAAATCCAAGCGTTTCAGAAAATGAGACCTATTTTGCTACAAAAGTTTTTGGAATATTAAATGAGATGACCCATGCTGAAGTTGTTTGCAAAATCCAAGTGCTATGTAAGCTAACGGGTCATCTTCTGAAATTTAAAACCCAAAACTATTTGAAATCACCTTGTAAAATGATCTTACTTTTCTCTCATAATTATCCACATTGTTTGTTTTATTCTCATTAATTTATTGTGAGTCATCAGTATGAATATTATTGTTCTCATTTTGAAGATGACAAAGCTGGGACTTGGAGAATGTAAATGATTTTACCATTAGTACTTGGCCTGAAGTGACAGAAGCAAAACCAGAAAGCAGCCTTTAGAAACAAAGTCCAAGCATCTAGTCATACACCAACTGCTTCTCTATTATTTTTGGTAATCTTCCAGATACATTGAAATACTAATAAGAGAAGACAAGTCATATTCATCTTGCTTCCTCAGCACCCACACAAACAGTGATAAACATTAGGCATAGCAAAGATACTCACGGATTGGCTGTAGAATGTAAAACTCTATAGTCAGGCAGTGAATCATTTGACTCTCAGGCATCTTGTGTCTCTTGTTTTACATTTTTTTCAGCTTTAGCTCCCATGGTTATACATATGCATCAGAGTGGTGCTGGTGAGAGTGACCCCAGTGGTCATATTTCTGTAGATAAATGTAAATTATGTACATATATTCCACTTTAGTCTTTCAAATGGTCAAATAGTGATCTCACTACATGTTAGAATGAGCTGTCACAGTGAACTAAGAATCGAAATTCAAATTAGGAGACTTGTACTCTAGGCCACCTTAGTCCCTGATAAAATTTTCTAGGCCTCCATTATGACATAATTGTCATAAAAAGCCTTTAATGTCTTTCTTATCCCCTTTATGATTCTAAATTAGTTTCTGTAATAAAAAGTCTCAGGTAGCATGTAAAAGATATTTTAACATATACTATATAATATGTTATACTATACCATGTTTTATAATATATGATATACTATATAACCAGAATTTACTGTTTTCCCTTTTCTAGTCTATATAATTTTACATAAAAATTTAAGCTAGATGAATCCAACCAGTCTTTAACTAATACTAATTAAACACAGACAATTTAAAATATGTTGTTTTTAATTTAAAAAAATTTAATGAAGATATGTTTGTATAATTAGATGAGTAAAAGGTAACAGTCCTAAAATACTACTGCTAAAATTAATTAATTAATTATTAAATGACTGAAATGATAATAAGTATTCAAAATCAATAGTTATTCTCTATTTTAAAATTAAATACTTAGAAAAATGTCCATTTTCCAAAAAGTGGTGTGTGTATTTAAAGCAATTCCAAGTGTAATCACTGGAAGTATTTTCTTCTTTGAAAGTTGAATCAAATGATATTAGAGTTTTAAAGTGCTATTGAAGTATTACTATAAAGTGATATTAGAGTTTATAAGTTCTCTGGAGTTTGTCATAAGCCCAAATAAGGGCTTTAGTTCACAGTCTAAATGTGATGAGAAGCCATGGGAAAGTTTACATGAATAAACAGATATTTCTACATTTATAGCAGGGCTTTTGCTTGAATATTTATGTTCCTCATCTAGAATTTTAACTTCTGGCTTTATTTGTTGTTTTTTAAGAGTCTGTTACCTTCCTTTTCTTCTTCTCTTCTCCATTCCTTTCCCTTCCCTACAGTTTTCCCCACTTTTGAATTCTTTCCTTACTGCTTTTCTCTTCCATTCTTCTTCCCTTCCCTCTTCCCTCTCCTTCCCTCTTTATTCTTCTCTCTTTACTTCCATGCTCTCTCTCTCTTCCTTTCCTTCATCCTTTGCTGTCCTCCCCTTCCTGGAGGGATCTGTGCACCAGAGACTACAAAGCAGAGTGGCAGAGCAGGAGATCAGGGTGGCAGACAGGCGAGGAAGAGGAGATGGGGAAGGAGATGTCGTCCTGAGGCATCAGTGTCCTTGGTGACCAAGAAAGCAGGGTGGTAAGGGCAGGAGTTGGTGAAGAGGCAACAATGTGCCTAGCAGGAAAGGACTGGGACAGTGAGAGTGGGCCATGAGGATTCGTCAGTGTGGCCAGTGACCAAGGAGGCAAGTGGGAGGTGAATACAGAGAGGTACCCATGAAGGAGGCCTCTGACAGCCTAGGAAGCAGCTTACAATGAGTGCAGAGGCCATGGAACGAGGTGGCTGGCTTCACTGGGAGACTGGGAACATGGAACAAATAAGTAAAATGATCAAATATTAAGTAAAATTATTGATTATAATGTGAGTCAGGTTTTTCAATGTTAGAGAAGCATTATAGAAGCATGAAAAGGGAGAAGACTAGAAAGAAACCTGAGGCTTTGAGTTGGAATTATAGGCATCAATATGAACTTTTGGATTTGTTTTATAATAAATATATGCATAAATAACTTATATATACATATATTATTTATAAAATATATGCATTTGTAGATAGATAGATAGATAGATAGATAGATAGATTTAGATGTTTGTTTAGTCCTTTGGCTCAGAAGAGAAAGATGAATTGGAATTGAGAATGAAAGAGAGTCAGTTGACATTTTCCCAGAATTCTCTTCTTCCTGATGATCTTAGAGACGTTTTTTCTTCATTTCAGTGTTTGGTATTAAATTCTAACTCCAGTCACAAAGACAGGAAAGAGTATAGGCAATCAAACTTGAATCCTTACTTTGTCATTTACCAGCTATGGCTCCAGTTTAAGGATTAAATGAGATAAAACACATGACTTACCTGATTTTTGGATGTGGTGAAGTTAAACAATATATGCTACCTGACTTTCAAGTAAATATCACCTCTTTGAATCACAAAAGTCTAGAATTACCTAAAGCAGGGGTTAGTAGCACTATTTTGCATGAAGGAAATGAAGCTTAGGAAAGTTAAATGACTTGATGAAAATCAAACAGCTAATGAGTAGCAGCACCCTGGACCAGAGCCCAAGCTTCCTTATCACTAACCCAGCAGCAATGAACCATATTAATTTTAATCTCAATATTTTCTGAAAACCAAAGGCCTTTTGCTGGAGGATTTGATAATCTTAATTTTTATTATTTAGTTAATTAAACACTGCTATGGCCAGGGTAGGATAGCTCTGAGGATCTGATTGACATAAATATCCCCTTGCTCACCTTTATTCTACAGTTCAACTTATAACATCCAATAAGTGATGATAGGGAAAAATGCTATCTTCGGTACACCAGAATGAAAAAATCCAAACTGGCATTTTGGAATTTTCCCCTTATAGCAGCACACAGGCAGCACATTCTGACCTATCAAATTGGAGATGTGTGGGCTATTGAGGTGTTGTTATGAGAAAGTGTAAAATAAGTTTCCCATTGAAAACACATTGATAAAATGTTGGCGCTAAAAGCTCCATGGCATAGGAAGAAAATATCTTTGAACGTATCCAAGTGAATGGTCATTTTTTAAGTTAACAAGTAGTTACCTGCAGCCTCCCTTGAAATCAGTAAACTGCGCATTTGCAGACTGTATTAGGAATTGGATTTCTAAAGCAAAATTGTCCTATGGCACAGAATAAGTTCAAAGATGTGTCAAATTTTTAGATGTCTTATATAATCTTGTTTTGATGTAAACAATGCAGTCTGATCTTATAATAAGATCTAATTACTACAATGCTGACAATTACTATGTCAGGTAGGCAGAAGAACACAATGTGTATTTTTCACCTTTGGACAGAAGCTCATTATCTTTGCGTGTATTTCTTTGCTTTTATCATCAAAGCATATTAGTGCAATAAAAGGAATAAATAAGGTGGTACAACACAATAAATAAAGGCATGTAGAGAGGTTAACAATATGCTATGGTAAAATACTATCTCTTTCACTGATTAGTATACATTTAGAAGGTTAAGAAAAAGGACAACTGCATAACAGAAGGAAAACTTAATGAGCCAGTGTTTGGAATTAATAGTGATGAAAATTTGGAGAAATTTCTAACATTTAGAACAAAAGAATATCTCAAATATTTTTTTTAATTCTCTCATACACACTGATTTGAAGAAAATGTTCTTTATTATAAGCTTTGATACTTGACTATCAATCTCTTCGTGTGGCTGCCTTTTGTCTTTTCAGTACATACCTTATGTCTCTTCTTTTCTAAGTAGAAGCTACAAGAATCGGCTGGGTTATAGTGGCAGTTTTGTTCCTTAAAATCTGGATTCAAATGCTACCCCTATTGTGTTCTCCAGGAGTCTATAGAATGAAGGGATTAAGAGAGGGTTGCTGTGATATTTGTACTCATCCATTTGTTAAACTGGCTTGGGTATTTATATTATTATTTCCAAGTGGTACACATATGGTAAATATATTCTTCCTGTTTGACATATGTCACATATACAAACGAGCATGCACATTGTCACATACACATATATAACTCTAAAAGGAAGAAATTTACTACACATTTTTGATTTTTGCAAATTTAAAATAGAACTACCCCAGAGGGTACTAAAGGATCTGCCTGTTTGCCTAGGCATAGATAATGGAATTTTCCAATGCACCTAAATAGGGACTACCATGAAGTCTGCCTCAAGAAATATTACAATAAGGGCTCCCCACCTGCTTTGTGGAAGCCATTTGTCCTCAAAGAATTTTCAACCTAATTATAACTGACACATTAATAGTGTCGTCAGAGTGCCAAACCTACCGTATGAGACTGGAAGAGGTAAGGTGTAAGAAAATCTTATTCTACTCAGGAAGGGATCTGAAAAGCATTGTTATGATGAATTAACCTAAAAAGTGATTCTCAAAAAATGCTGCATTGATGGACATATATACACTACCAAATGTAAAATAGATAGCTAGTGGGAAGCAGCCACATAGCACAGGGAGATCAGCTCGGTGCTTTGTGACCACCTAGAGGGGTGGGATAGGGAGGGTGGGAGGGAGGGAGATGCAAGAGGGAATAGATATGGGAACATATGTATATGTATAACTGATTCACTTTGTTATAAAGCAGAAACTAACACACTATTGTAAAGCAATTATACTCCAATAAAGATGTTAAAAAAAAATGCTGCATTGATGATTCTAGTTTTGTTTTTATTTTGAATAACCTATTTTGTAAGCAAAACTGATGTAATATATTTGAAAAAAATAGTAGTAATCAATAAATAACTACAAATTCAAATAATCATTTCTATCTTCTGAAATAAATATAAAACAATGGCAAAAAGGAAAATCTAGATGTCTCATTAAAAGCAAATTCTGCCTTTTCGGTTCCAATTCATTCAACAATAAGTTTGCTATGAAAATGACTGACAACTATAGAGAAGTTTAAAAACTTAGATTGTGAATATTTTATTACTACTCTTATGTGACACTAGTCTTTAAAAGCCCAGTAAAAAGTAATATAATTGACGCAACTAAAATCATAGCTCCCCAAACTATTCATTATCTATCTATTTGTAATCATAATAGAGCCGTTTGGTGTTAATGTCTGTGTCATGTCCATCATGTATAAAAGGCTTCCCCTGTAATTAAACTTTAGCTGGATAAATCTTTCAAGTGGATCTGTTTCTCAGGAAGAAGCACCAAGACTTGTGATTTCAACGTCCACCCTTAAGGTTTTCATTTGGAGCTAAAAGAGGCCAAACCAAATAGTATTCTGAATTTGTACTTAAACGGGTAAACCTCTCCAGCAGCTTTTAACTCCAATATTGTTCAGTCATTTTCCTACAACAATATCATACAGAGTCAAATGTCCAAAATTTTGGCACATTATGCCTTTATGATATCCATTTATTATTTGTGTGATATGCAACTTACTTCAGAAGTCTGCAGACTTCCAGAGATTTTAAAAAGGAATATACACATGAAAGAGTAATCTGATTTACTTCTTTGACATTTTCTTCATGTACTTAAATGGCAAATTGTGTTGGCCATAGAATAGTACAGTCATAAAATATAAGGTGTCTCTGTTCCATTTCTGTTTCCCTTCTCTCTTGGATACACAACTGAAAACTGTTTGAGTACTATTTACACTTTTTAGTAAAAAAGAAGAAGTAAAACCAATTTACTATCTTACTTGGAGATCAAAGGAACTTGTAAAAAATAAGAATGTTTAAAGTGTTATTATTAACTTAGGTGGTTTTAAAACATTTCATAAGAGATAGAAACTATGAAACAAAATTCACCAGAATTGATTACATGAATATTAATTCTTCTGTAAAAGTCAATGTGCTAACCCTACATTCAATAGGACGGCCAGTAAACCAAAAAGGCAGAGAATTCCAGAGCATCCAGAAAATAGCCTACAAGGCATTGGTGCTGACAGACAGAAAGCAAAGTGTTCCTTGCATTTTTAAGACATGTGGGATCATTACAGGGAAATAATTGATATTCAATATATTTTATTCAGAAGATAAAACTGTTTTACTAGAAAGTAAAATGAATAAGACACTGTGTCATATATTTGAGAGTAAGTAGGTAGAAAAGATGTGAATACTCTCAGAGGCTAAACTAACATTTACTGGTATTGGGAAAAAGAATATATGAGATTTATTTCTTTATAAATATTTCTACAGATAAATCTTCAATTCCAGCGCTTCTGCCCAAGCATTGATCAGTGATCTGTGGAAGCTCCCTATAGCCAGCTTCAACCTAGTCACTGCTCATCTTTTCTTCAAAATAAACATTTATTTTTATGTCTATTTTCCAAATAGTTATATGGTTTCTGAATACTCACCAATACAACAATGGCTGGAAATACCTGTAGGGGAGTCTAACTTAGATAGAGGATGGGCAGACTGTCCTTGGTAATGAACACATGGTGTGTGGAGCTGTTTTAATTTTAAATGGCATAGAAAGACCTACGAAAATAAAATAAAATGATATTTCCAATAGAACATGGAAGGAAACTCATCAGAGAATTTATTAATTAGATTTGCTATAGTAATGCTGCATAACAAGATACCACGATGCCTTAATGGCTTAAAGGAGTAAATATCATTTTTTCCCCCTCACTCTCAAATCTGTAAGTTAAATGTTGGCTCTGCTGGGCTTGACTGGCCTCAGCTAGGCTTTGCTTTTGGTCACAGATTTAATTCAAGTCTTCCCACATGTCTTTGCATCCTGAGACCAATAGCAATGCAGAGTGTGCTCTTCTCACCATGGATGCCAGGAGGATGAGAGGCCAAATTGAAACACTCAAACATTTTTAAAGCTTCTGCTGGAATTATATTTGCTAACATTTTGTGTCCAAATCAAATCACTGGCCAAACCCAATATCACTGGGGCAAGAAAAGGTACTCAGATTACCACATAGGGAGGCACAGTTGAGTCACATAGTAAAGTGAACAGATGCATTGTTTCTATAATAGAGAGGGAAGACTAGTGAACAATGATCTAGTCTAACACTAAGTGCCAGTGATGGAATTGCCAAAGCCAGAAGGTACAGAATTCTTTAGGGATGAGAATATCCTAAAAGGGCACCATGAATACATGGCAATGATAATAGACCCGATTCCTGCTTCATGGTGAAGATTAAATGAGATGATACTGGATAAATGTAACTTACTTTCTTCCATAAAATATCAAGGTGTTTAAAATAAAGGTATTTTTATAAAATATTAATTATTAGAGATAGTTTTACACTTTCTAGATTTTTTTGGAGCAAAGCATTGCCTAAAAGAGCAAACTCCCTTACTTTGGAGATAAGAGTATTCTATTTACAAACATCTTTCTATTCCAAGAGCATCTATTCTGCAAAAGTTAACCTATAATTTCCTTGCTAAATTGAGTGCAACCAGTTAGTGGGATGGAACTGCAGATTCACTGTAATGATCCTGTCATTTTTCATCACCATACTTTACCCATCGTGTGATGCTATTTTGATATTCAGAGTCTAACTGAAACCCAGTGTTATGCCAAATTCAGACACTCTTATAGAAGGTGAGTCTACTGTATGTAAGAACGAGTGGTTATTGCTATCACTCATTCCTAGCTGGATTGCAGGCATAACAACTGTTCAGGAAAAACAGTTTCTTCAATATCCTATTAAACTGAAGCAAGAGAAGGAATTCCTTAGGTGATATGGTGGAATAATCTCAAATAGGCAACTAAGAGTCAAAACAGTGACTACTGTTTATCATACCTAGGTGCATATCAGGTACCCAATAAATAATGATGGAAGGAAAGAAGGAAAGAAGGAAGAAAAAGATGGAGGGAGGGAGGGAGGGAGGGAAGAATTATACATTTCTTAATATGCATCTGAGTTCCTAAAACAATAAAACTTGTGCGTGTGCCTACAAGATTCTACTAAGCATGCTTAGTTCTAATAATCATTTAATATATTTAAGGATAAAGAAGAAAACAAGGAAAGATGAAAAAGAGGTCTTCAAAAATCGTTTGATTCTTAAATGTATATACCTTGAAATGTGATTTTGAACATGTCAGAAATTTGTTTAAACCCTATCTGTGTCACTCCATAACTATCTGTGTGACCTAATGTAACAACCAGCATGTATTGGGTGTGCTAAAAAGTGCCTTCGGTTTTTTAAGTAAAAATAAAAGCTACATTTTTCATTTTCACCAAGAACTTTATTGAACAACGTATTTACCCTTTTGTTCCACTACCTTCTGCCATTTTTCAGGCAACTTCATAATTCCATCTTCCCAAAACTTTTAATCTTTCTGAGCAAAGAACTATTCCAGGTGCCTTTTACAGCCTTATAGGGAATTGACATTTTTTCCATTAAGAGAATTTTGTAAAGACCAAAATAAATGGAAATCCGAAGGTGCAATGTCTGGTGAATACGGCAGATGAATCAGAACTTCCCAGCCAAGCTGTAACAGTTTTTGCCTGGTCATCCGAGAAACATGCAGTCTTGAAATATATCTTGATGGAAGATTATGCGTTTTCTGTTGACTAATTCTGGACGCTTTTCGTTGAGTGCTGCCTTCAGTTGATCTAATTGGGAGCAGTACTTGTTGGAATTAATCATTTGGTTTTCTGGAAGGAGCTCATAATAGAGGACTCCCTTCCAATCCCACCATATACACAACATCACCTTCTTTGGATGAAGACCGGCCTTTGGTGTGGTTGGTGGTGGTTCATTTCGCTTGCCCCACGATCTCTTCCGTCCCACATTATTGTACAGTATCCACTTTTCATACCCCGTCACAATTTGTTTTAAAATCGGAACGTTTTCATTACGTTTCAGTAGAGAATCACATGCAAAAAATATGGTCAAGAAGGTTTTCTTTGTTTAACTTATATGGAACCCAAATATCAAAGCATGAACATAACCTAGCTGGTGCAAAGGATTTTCAATGCTTGATTTGGATATTTTGAGATGTCGGCTATCTCTCGTGTGGTATAACGTTGATTGTTCTCAATTGTTGTTTCGATTTGATCTCTATCAACTTCAACTGGTCTACCCAACCGTGGAGCATTGTCCAGCAAGAAATCTCCAATATGAAACTTTGCAAACCTCTTTTGACACCTTCGATCAGTCACAGCACCTTCTCCATACACTGCACAAATCTTTCTGTGCATTTCAGTTGTGTTGTTACCTTTCTTGAAATAATAAAGCATAGTATGACAAAAATGTTGCTTTTTTCTTCCATCTTCAATATTAAAATGGCTACAAAAAAATTCACCAATATTGATGTCTTTTTTTTAAATGCACGCTGATGTGACAGCTGTCACATACAATCTAACAAAATTGTTTCGAATGAAGTTAAAGACAACTAAGTGCTACTAGAGCCATCTTACAAAAAAAACTGAACAAACCTTTTGGCCCACCCAATAGTAGACGACATTCTCTCAGCTGCTTTCAGTTACTCTCACATCGTGGACCTTTGTGCTTCTCTTTTTCTATTGTTAAAAATAGCCAAGTACATTCAGATAATTGTATTTACTTTTAGAGGAAGGAAAGAGAAAGAACATTAGATTTGGAAGCAGATACTCAGAGTTTGAGCCTCAGTGCTCTCAATTACTAGTTTTGCAATGATGTTGGGTAAGTCACTTAAATTCCCCATGCTTAAATCTAAATTTTACTAAAATGGGAGTAAAAATACATGTATTATCTTCCTTACAGAGTGACAATACATTCCAAAGAAAATACTCTCAAAGCTCTTTGCAGATTGTAAGCCACTGTTCAAGTGCAATTGTTATTATAATCTTTCATCGTAAATTTTTGCCTTTGGTCTGGATTCTGGATGTTCTAACTTAGTATAGTGTCGACACATGATTCAGTTCTAATGACAAGAAAATCCAATTCTTTCAGAGGAAGAAAATGAATTGTATACCATACGGTCACACATTTGGAACCTGTTATTTTCAATAATAACATGTTAGGGAAGCATTCATTATCGACTAGAAATAACTTATTCCGACAGTTAGCTGTAGTAGAGTTCACGCTGAGTGCTAAGCTGCTGACATCAAACAGAAAGAGAGTAAATACTGTGAGCTCCGTTCTAGCAGAAGACATCCATCAGCATGGTTTATTTGCAAGGCACTGTATTATTTCTTCTCAATCAGCAAGTTTAAGGTAGGCTCTTTTACAGCAGGAAATGTTGTATAGCCATTTCTCTTCCTCTGCACTGCTCACCTCTTTGCCATTCACAGTAAATCTAAATTATTTTTAGGCCACTTCTCTTTTCACCCACAGGTATGGTTTAATACTCAAAAGTCACCCTTAGGCCACAGGATATAAACCGTTATTTGAATCTAGGAGAGCTAACCTGCTTTCATGAAGGTCTCAGCTTTAGAGTCAGATAAATGTTTTCAGATGCATTTGTGCAGAGCATGGCCAAAATATGAGGTCAGTTAGGAGATTACATTTCTATGTTCCTTTCCCAGCAGATAAGTTTATCCAGGCACCTATATCCTCTTCATTTCATAGCAGGAGAAAGAGTATTAAGACTTTGAGCCTAATAAAATGCATAGCAAAGCAATTTCATGGATAAGACAAGAACTGAGCTTGTGAGAAAAAAAATAGCACTAAGTCTATCCATCAGAATTACTTTAAGAAACCTGTCATGCATTGGTATCAGAGATCTTCCTCTGGAAGTGATGTATAAAATGCTGGGATTATGAACAACAACAAAAAGATTGAACTTGAAGCCAGGAGGAAAATTAGGGTTCCCAAATTATTCTGATAGAAGTAAAAGAGAGAAAGAGGAGGTGGCAAAACATTAAGAAATTATCTTTACTGAAAAGTCAGATGCTGCAAACACACAATAGATTTGTCTGTTAATCAATAATATGTAAAATACAAAATAAGAGCAACAGCAAAAAGCCTACAATAGCAAAAATGACCAATAACAATACACATACCCACTGATTTTCATAGAGTGGTCTTAATGTGCTTTGGACGTTTTGATCAGTAGAAAGAGAAAATACAACACAATATCGTTGAAACACAATATTAAATTTTTTTCTAGTTTAAATGTACAAGTATGTAAAATGATTATTTTAAAATTATTTTCCAACTAAAATTATATTTATATTGTAATCCTATCATTAATAAAGGTCATTTTTGTATGAAAAATTATAAATATATGGTTTTGGGATTTCAACAATAAAATAGAGTTGTTTAACAAAAGTTTGTGAAGTTATTTTTAGTTTCCTAATTATTTCAAGTAACTTATGAACTCAACAAACTTTAAAGTTTACCAAAGAATCCGAAGAGTTACTTTAAATTAATTCTAAATGTTTAGCTAATCCCGTACCGGGTGAACTACAATAAAAATGAATTTCTAGTGAATGGCTAGTCCCATTTTAAATATTACTATTATTCAACAAATATGTATTAAGCACTAGTGCATAAGGTCTTGCTGTGGTAAACATACACCCAAGTGGATGGTTTTTTAATAAAGATATTAGAGAATTTAGAGAAATCAATACTTTCAGGTAATTAAGACGGCCCCTCTCCTCCTCACCTAAACCTGTATCAATCTCTGTTTTCAGAACTCAGATCAAAATATATTATTTGCAAGCTTTTAGAAATTAAATTCGCTCCATATTGTTTACTACTTTATTCTGTGGTAACGTTCTGTGTTTCCTTGACAATATAGTATCACGAGGACATTTGGACTGATTTGTGACAATAGGGGTTCAATCTTGGTCCTACCACCTGCTAGCCTCATGGATTGACTAGTTGCTCATGGAAAATGAAGACAATGATACATTGCTATGAGGATTCAGTGTGTAGAAAACTTAGTACATAGTCTAGACTACAGCATGGGGTCACTAAGTTTCAGTTTTATAATGAATATTAGTGTTTTTTAAATTTATATATATATATATATATAATCTTTGATGAATAATATATAAATCTGGGCCTGTTTTTCTTTTTAAAAATAATTATTCCCAATGCAGTTTATCTTATGTGATTTATTATTGATTTTCATGTTTCTTTAACTCCCACAGCACCCATAGGAAGAGCCACAGTTTTTGGCATGCCTTCAGTGAATAGTATATCACAGTG
This sequence comes from Balaenoptera physalus, assembly GCF_965194825.1. Taxonomy (NCBI): domain Eukaryota; kingdom Metazoa; phylum Chordata; class Mammalia; order Artiodactyla; family Balaenopteridae; genus Balaenoptera; species Balaenoptera physalus. The sequence goes on from NC_138884.1 coordinate 96,842,983, forward strand.
TTAGGCTGATGGATTTTTTTTTTCCCTGTGTAAATCATCCCAGAAAACAATTGAGCTTTAGCTTGGAGGCCCCTGGGGTGTCATAGATATTTTATCTTTTCAAATGAGAATGATGGTCAAAACAATATTCTGGACCCCCTGAAAATCTGCTTTATGGTCTTCAATTATATCCGAGTGTTTGCAGAGTGCTGTGGAAATTATTCAAAGTGGGAAACACTCAATACTGTGCAAGCCAATGGTGATCTCAATCGATTCCTCTCCAAGCCACTCCTCGGCAGAAGACAGTCATAGTTTTTGTTTGTTTGTTTTTTAACATCTTTATTGGAGTGTAATTGCTTTACAATGGTGTGTTAGTTTCTGCTTTATAACAAAGTGAATCAGCTATACATATACATATATCCCCATATCTCCAGTTTTGATGGATCGTTTTTCTCTTCATGTTATAGAGAGTTTAAGTGATAGGGATAACAAGCACACTGTGGTCACCTCCTGTTTTCCGCCCAAGTGATATGAATAGGATTAACAGGATTAATAGGAAGCTTCAGGATAAAGCCAATTAGCACAGTTTAAAATTTTAGAGATGTGAGCATGTGATGCAGGTCTATGTAATCAGAGGGAATCTTTGAACTTTTACTGGGAACACTGGGATAAGACTGTCAGAACTCCACTGGAGTTGGTGATTCAAGTTTGTGAGACTTAAAACTGCTGCATTCCAGTATCAAGAGCTTGGAAATCCCAAGGCATCATTATGTGCAGCCTGAGGATTAGGTGTTACCAGAGGAATGATAAATGCAAAATGATATTGGTTGGCATCTTTGAGACATTGATCAAGTTCTCTTAAGAACTAGAGACCCCTTTGAGCTGTTCTGTCCTGTGTACCACCATTTGCTAAACCAGATAGTTTTAGGCTTTCCGTATCTTAAAACTGAAATAATCCTGAAATAAAGTGGCCCTTAAAATCTTTTGTATTTTAGATCGCATTGAAGGTCCTGAATCTAGCATTTCTGGTCCAATAGCATTGCAGCCTTTCCCTCTAATTAGTCAAAGCTTAGTCACGGTTAAGACTTGCCAGGACAGAGACTGGTGTGTGTGTGTGTGTGTGTGTGTGTTCAAGAGTTTGGTTATAAATGACCCAAAACTCAGTGGCTTAAAACAACAATCATGTATTCTTGTTCACCCACATATGACTCAGAAGGTTGGGTGATCTGGCCTGTGCTCAGCTGGGCAGGTCTTCTTCAAGATGGGGATACGTGAGCTGGGCTTGGTTTCTCGCTAAGAGTGGGGCTCAGGTCTGTTCCATGCATGTCTTTCTAGGTCCCAAGCTAAAGGGGCAATAGTTTCCCAAAACAAAGTCTTGCACTGAAGAACTAAAAGAGAGCAAGACTAATCACACAGCACATTTCAAGACTCCACTTGTGTACTTGTGTGTTTGAGTGTAGAAGGTACCTTTGTGTGTTTTCGGGGGACGATGTAAGCTGAGGAACTTTTTAGTACAGTTAGTTCATTAGAATTCAGAAGAATTAAAATCTTAATGTCTGATTCTATTCCCAGATTAGCCACTTATTTTATGACCTGGAACAAGTAATTTTACCTCTTGAGATCTTTTTCCTTTCCTCTAAATGGATTGGCAAAATACCTAGTCATAAGTTGGTTGTGAGGAGAAAATAAAACAAGGGGAAAATATATATTCTAACTGCTCTGTATAAAGGATTAAGTAGTCCTGAATACCTAAAGTATAGAAGAAATTGAGCTTGCTGTTACTGGAAAATCAAGATTGAAGAGAATTACAGTTCTTTCTAAAAAAGAAATAAAAAAGGTGAGGGAGTGTGATGAGGAAGGACTATCATTGTTTGTCTATCTCATAGAGCCAGACACTGTGCTAGACAGTGTGTGTTATTTAATTCCCACATTTTTCAAAAAAGAAGAAAGGGAAGAAATGAACATTTATTGAAGTATAGCACTAACAAAATTCTGAACAGCACATTTTACTTTACAGGCACATGGATCACTTGGGGGTCAGTCTATAAGAGAGCAGAAGTCTTGGAATTTTCCAGCATCATTTCTCATTTCCTTGAGCTTACATCACACTTCTGTCACTAACTGGCTCTTCTCTCCTTAGAAAGTGAGTCAACCTCTCTGGTCTTTCTTTTGGGTAAAAATGATACAAATTATATTCTACAAGAATTGTAGAATTAAAAGTAGCATGTGTGCTAGTATATGGCACGGAGTTAATTCTGAATAAGTTAGATACCCTTCTGATTTTACTTAATGTATAACAAAAACCTAAGCATGAGTTTGTGTTTCCTATTTTCCTGTCCCTTTATAAGTAGCGGTATATTTGCAGAAGGAATTTGATCTGGTCTCTTAAGGCACAAAGATGCACTGTGAAACAGCAAATGTGTGAGCTAGAGTCTTTTTTCTTTAGGCAATGATCTCCCTCCTTATTCAAAAAAAGGAGAAGAATGGAAATGGAATACGGCCCATGTATAGATAGCCATTGATCAAGGCAGAAGCCGAAGAAAAATATGTAACATGTAAAGATGTCTTTTTCTTTCATTACTTTCATCTAGATTACTAAAGTGTAATTTGTACATGTTTTTTCCTCCAATATTCTTGAATAAAGGGACAAACCTAATGTCATAAGGCTTTTAAGCACTGTTGAAAAACCTGGAATTATAAAGTGTATCATTTTACCCAAACAAAATTTGCCTGTTCACAAAAGCAAATATTTTTTGAGACCTAATAAAATGTTCAAAAATAAGATGGCATCACAAATATTGGGTTGGCCAAAAAGTTCATTCAGGTTTTTCTGTCACATCATGGAAAAACCCGAACAAACTTTTTGGCCAGCCCAATATTTCTACAGTAGAAAGCACCTCCAATGAACTGAAGACCACTTCCCGCCATCTCATTTCTTGGAGGAGGCAGTATAACTGAGTAGTTATAAACATGATTTCAGTAGTTGTATTAGTCAGGGTGAGTAAGTACTAGTGACCACAACAGAAAAGATCTCAGTGGATTGACACATACAATTTTATTTCTCAATCATGAAAATCCCACACAGTCTAGTGGGAGCTCTCCTCTATCTAATAAATGTGCCTGGTTGGAAGTGATAATACTCTCTCATATTCTAATTTGCCAGAACTTAGTCATGAGAATAAAGAAGATTGGGAAATGTAGGGAAACGCTGGGTTATTTCGGGAACTAATTGTTTTGCTATAAGAGTAAAACACACTGGGTTTGACCTCTAGCTCTACCATACACAAACTGTAAGGTCTTGATCAATTACAAATCATCCCCAAGTTTCAGGTTTCTCAACTATGAAATGGAGATAATCATTGTTGCTTCTTTGGAATGTCTTGAGGGTCAGGCAAGATATTGCTCAAAAGAGATTATTCCAGTGCCTGTCACATAATAAGAGCTAAATAATTGGCAGTTGTTATTATGCTTAAACTTTTTTTCATTATTTTGAAGATGTAGGTACTTTGGAATGATAAGCCCTAGAGCAAGGTAAGAAGAGTAAACAGCCGTGAGCAACTGGGGGAATCCACTTTGGATTGGATGGCCAATGAACATCACTCTGTTGAAATGACATTTAAGCTAAGACCCAAAGATGGGAATAGTAGGAAAAGAGCCTTCCGGGTCAATGAAAAGTATGTGCAAAGGCAAGTAGTAGCTCAGTAGCTTGGAAGAACTGAACCAAGGACAGAGCAGCTAAATCTCCATGAGGTAGAATGGCACAGGCTATGACTGAAGTACCCAGAGCATGGGAAGTAAAGACCAAGAGCTTAATAACTTGTTGATGGTTTCATAGTAAATAAGAAGCCTCCTAGACTTGTGATCTTCATAGTACATCATGCTTTCTTCTCAGAGTTACAGGCAAATCAATAGTCTCTTATTTATATGTAATGTTAGCACTTATAAAACACTTTTACAAGAATAATCTCCTTCAGTTCTCAAAGTAACCCTCTGAGGTTATTACGGCAGATAATAATCAGAACACACGAGAAACGTATGCTCAGAGATGTTGACTGAACAACCCAAGATGACATAGCTAGTAAGTGATGTAATAGGGGTGTAAACAAGTAAGACTTATATATGCTTTGGGTTAAGGACAAAGAAGTACTACGTGGGCCATCTGTCTACTAAATGGTAATATTAAATCTTATTAGACTTTGAGTCCCATATATCTATGAGTGAAATATATTTCTAGTACCTGATAAGGTGTCTGACAAAATTATGGAGTGTGGATGTGTTAATGTCATTTTACTGATGGGAAAACTGAGTTTTACAAGTTTAATAATGTGCTCAAGGTCAAGATCCTGGAATGTGGGTCTGGTTGAATCAGAAGTTCACTCTTCTTTCATTACGTAACCTGATGGCAAAACCTGGAAGATCTTTTTGTTTGAGAATATTTATGGAATGTAAAATAAAAATCACTGCTGACTAGGCATTAGGTAGCCTGTAAAACCATCCTGAGTAGTATCTACAGCTGATAATTTTATGCAGAAATATCACAATCTTGTTTCTTATATGTCAATAATTCACTGATTAGTTATTAGCCCTTGGGATGTGTCAGACATACTGTTCTTTACAAGTATAGAACTAAATTATATAGTGTCTCTATCCTCATGGAACTCCCAATTCTCCTTTTCTTTTCTTTTTTTTATGTCTAACATGTTTATAGAGAATCTTCTTAATGTAATTAATCCAAAAATTTAAAATATTTTAGCTCCCAGTATCTGTATAATTAATTTAATTTTTAGTGAAATTTGTATGGTGACAATTAAAAAAAAGCAAAGTTTCTATCCCTCAAAATAAAAATAGTGTATCACAGCTCCAACTGGCAAGGAGAAAAAACTTTACATATTTTGCATATTTATGCATATATAGATATACATATCTATATATGCATAAATATATATGAGAGAGAGAGGGAGAGGCAGACAGAGACAGAGGCCAGATGAGATATTAGTCACCATTTGCTCTAAATACTGTTTCTTTTAAGCAAAACTGGTAGGTGATTTCACAGTTAACAAGTGATTCAGTAATTAAGGCATGCTTTCATTTTCAGTTTTAAAATTTAAGAGGAATAAATGGATATACATTCTTCTCTTTAGTAACATGAAAGACATTGTTAGGAAACAGGACATTATGAAGTCTTAATACAGCCAACAGTCCTTTACCACCTGACAGGACATTTTTTTGAAGAGCAAAAATAATGCTCTCTTCATGAGCAAAAGGTACATAAGATCAATCATAGTTTGGAACTTCTGTCTCATCTACACAATTAAGTAAAGATTTAACTCTACCAGTAAAACTATAAACAACAGAGGCAGCAGTGGGCAACAGGGCAGTCAGGGAATGCCAGCTACAATTACACACATAAAATTGGGCCTGTGTGTCCAGTTGACCCGAAAGGAAAGGACACAATAAAGTTTCTGACCTGAGATGGATTTTTAAATGAAAGTTGACAATAGCTGGCAAAATACATCTGGTGTTACATCAAATCCCAGACTTCTGAGATTGTTTGATATGCTTGATGAATCCAAAAACTGGTAAGGTCACCAGTCTTTTCTTCCCCCATGATGGTGGTATTTATTTGAAAATTCTCGTTTGAGTAATAAACAATTATGACACTATTGACATCCACTCTCTGGAAAATGCAGTGCAGTTGTAGCCTCTTTCCTATCCCAAGCCTTTGGGTACCTTAGAAATTTGTGTTTATGTTGAAGGAAAAAGCCTGCCAGAACCAAATTAAATGATAGTGGTGGGCATTATTAAATTTCAAAGTATGCATGTATATGCACACATGCACTAATTTATTCACTGCTCAGTTGTTTACCCATGGATTCATCCATATTTTATTTGCAGTCACATAATCAGCAAGTATTTACTCAACATCGTCTATCACCAGTCACCATTCTAGATACTGGGAACAGAAAAGATATCTGAACTAAAATGATCCCTCCTCTCTTGATACTAAAATTCTGGGTTCAGAGAAATTAAAATCAACAAACAAACCAATAAAATATCTAAAATTGGTTAAAGTTTTTTTTTCAAAGTTTTAAAATTAGTTTTACTCTACCTATTAGGGGACTAAAATTCAAACTGTGCAGCCAGCAACAGCAGAGGGCAGTTCTTTAGATAAAGTAGTTGGAGATGCCCCTTTAAGGAGATAGCATTTAAGATGAGATCTGGATGAGTGAAAAAGAACCATGAAACATGAATCAGTAAAAGCGCATTTTTGTTAAAAGAATTTGGTTATACAAAGATCTTAAGCTGGAAAATAACCTGGACTATTCGGGTAAGGGGGAGAACATCCATGTAATTGGACCATGGATAACAATGGGACAGTGATTCTGGACAAGATGGTAGTGAAATTTAGAGGTTAGGTTTGTCAGAACATGTAGGAAGTGATAAGACATTTAAATTTTATTACAACTGCATGGGTGGGTGTAAGCAGTAGAATAACATATTAAGATTCCCATTTTCAAATTACCAGTTGGGCTGCTGTATAGATTGTGGATTAATAAGAGACCAAGAGGGAAGCAGGGACATGAGGCAGGAAGCTTCTGTAAGACTTCAGGGAAGGAATGATACTGACCTGGATGTGTTGATCAGGGTGTGGCTATAGATGTCACATTTAGAACATATATAGAACAACTTAAATTGGCATCGTAATTGATAAAGGCCTGGGATTAATATTCAAATTCTTGCATTTTATCTATGTGGAAATGGAAGCCTAGAGAGGGGACGTCATGGCCAAGATCACAAAGCAAGTTCATGGCAAAACTATGGCTCTGCTCAGCAGGTTGCCAGTTCAGGCTTAACTTCAGGAAAATAGATTCAAACAGGAAAACTGGCTGGTCTGCAATCACTAATATTTCTAAGATATATTGACATAAGAGGTAGAATTAAAATTATCATCATTTAATTGATGTGATGATGATGATGATGATGATGATGACAATGATATTGATGATGATAACAGCACACTTTTAATTGTTGGTTATCATATGCCAGACTCTATGATATGTGCTTGCTTAGGTAACTTACACAACAATTCTGTGAGAAAGATAGAAATAGTACATCCATGCTACACAAGAGATAAGAAAGGCTAAGAGAGGTTTAATAATAGACCTAAGTCTAGCATTAGTAAGCATAGGACCCACATATAGTCTAAAGAATATACTGTTTTCCAACAATGAAAATATATTACTTATGCCCATTACATTAAAAAATCAAAAATATATTTGTATATGGAAGGAAGTTAAGAAAAATCAACTAAAAATCTCAACCCGAGTCCCCCAAAATATTTTGATAGCTTCCTTTTATGCTTTTCCTTATGTATTTAAATGAATTTAAATAGTTTTTTAGATTATTATTTTATTGAAGTATAGTTGATTTACAATCATATTATTTTCAGGTGTAAACATAGTGATTCAAAGTTTGTATAGATTATACTCCATTTGTAGTTATTATAAAATATTGGCTATATTCCCTATGCTGTACAATATATCCTTGTAGCTTATTTTATACATAGTAGATTTATCTCTTAATCCCCTACCCTTATTATGTCCTTCCCTCCTTCCCACTCCCCACTGGTAATCACTAGTTCATTTTCTATGTCTGAGAGTCTGTTTCTGTTTTGTTATATTCATTCATTTGGTTTATTTTTTAGGTTCCACATATAAGTGATATCATACAGTATTTGTCTTTCTCTGTCTGACTTATTTCACTAAGTATAATACCCTCCAGGTCTATCCACATAGTTGCAAATGGCAGCATTACATTCTTTTTTTATGGCTGAGTAATATTACATTTTGTATATATATATGTGTATATATATATATATATACCACATCTTTTTTACCCATTAATCTATTGATGAACACCCATGTTGCTTCCATATCTTGGCTATTGTAAATAATGCTGCTATGAACATTGCAGTTCATGTATTTTTTCGAATTAATGTTTTCTTTTTCCTCAGATATATACCCAGGAGTGGAATTGCTGGATAATTGGTAGCTCTATTTTTAGTTTTTTGAGGAACCTCCATAATGTTTTCCACAGTGGCTGTACCAACTTACATTCCCACCAACAGTGTACAAGGTTTCCATTTTCTTCACATCCTCACCAATATTTGTTATTTGTGGTCTTTTTGATGATAACAGTTCTGAAAGGTGTGAAGTGATATCTCATTGTAATTTTGATTTGCATTTTTCTAATGATTAGCAATGTTGAGAATCTTTTCATGTGCCTGTTGACCGTCTGTATATCTTCTTAGGAAAAATGTATTCTCAGGTCTTCTGCCCAGTTTTTAATCAGGTTTTTTTTTATATTGAATTGTATGAGCTGTTTATATATTTTGGATATTAAACCCTTATCAGTCACATCATTTGCAAATATTTTCTCCCATTCAGTAGGTTGTCTTTTCATTTTGTCAAAGATTTCCTTTGCTGTGCCAAAGCTTTTAAGTTTAATTAGGTCTCACTTGTGTATTTTTGCTTCTACTTCTTTTGCCTTAGGAGAGAGATCCAAAAAAAAATGTATTTTTATAATTTATGTAAAAGAACATTCTGTTTTCTTCTAGGAGTTTTATGGTATCCAATCTTACATTTATTTATTTCATCCATTTTGAGTTTATTTTTGTATGTGGTGTTAAAAAATGTTCTAGTTTCATTATTTCACATGTAGCTGTCCAGTTTTCCCAGAACCACTTATTAAAGACACTATTTTTTCTCCATTTTATATTCTTGCCTCCTTCATCATAGATTAATTGACCATAAGTGCATGGGTTTATTTCTAGGCTCCCCATTCTGATCCATGGATCTATGTGTGGTTTTGAGCTGGTACCATACTGGTTTGAATACTGTAGCTTTGTAGTATACTCTGAAGTCAGGGAACACAGTATCTCCAGCTCTATTCTTCTTTCTCAAAATTGCTTTGGCTATTCTGGGTCTTTTGTGTTTCCATACAAATTTTAAAATTATTTGTTCTAGTTCTGTGAAAAATGCCATTGCTATTTTGATAGGGATTTCACTGATTCTGTAGATTGCCTTGGATACTATGATAATTTTAAAAATATTAATTCTTCTAATCCGCAAGCACAGAAAACATATCTTTCTATCTGTTTGTGCGGTCTTCAATTTCTTTCATCAGTGTCTTATAGTTTTCACAGTACAGGTCTTTTACCTTCTTAGAAAGGTTTATTCCTAGGTATTTTATTCTTTTTGATGCAGTTGCAGATGGGTTTCCTTAATTTCTCTTTCTGCTAGTTCATTGTTAGTGTATAGAAATACAACAGATTTCTGTATATGAATTTTGTATCCTGCAGCTTCATGGTGGGTAAAGCCAGGTCCTAGGGCTAGTGCTAGCTCACTGGTGGGCAAAGCCAGATTTTGGGGTCTGGCTACAGGGCCCAGAAGTCCTAGAACTGCTGTCAGACCACTGGTGGGTGGAGCCTATTCCTGACACAGCTGGCTGTGGGGTTCAGGGTGTCCCAAAGTTTGTTGGCCTGCTGGTGGAAGGGGCTAAGACCCAGCTGGTCCCAGCGCTGGTGCTGGCCTACTGGTGGGTGGGTTGGGTCCTGCCACAGCAGACTTCAGGGATGTAGTTTTCCTGGGGGTGGTGTCTGCCTTCTGGTGGAGAAGCTGATCTCAAGGCTAGATCAGGCTTGTTGGTGGGCAGATCCTGGGCCCAGGTGATTCTGGGGCTGGTGCCTGCCCACTGGTGGGTGGAATTGGGCCCAGGGTCTCAGGCTGCAGGACTCTGGGGGTCCTGAGCCTAGTGCCTGTGCCCAGTGTATGGGACGGATCTTAGGCCCTCTGGGGGGCAGGGCTGTGTCCAGAGGTGGCTGTGGGTTCAGGGAGTCATAAGGCAGCCTGTCTGTTCGTGAGTGAGGCTGTGTTTCTCCTCAGTTTCACCTCCTTAGTTTGAGGTGTCCTGGTACTTTTGCCTACAGGCTGGTAAGCAGGGGTGGGGTTGGGTCCTGAGGCTCATAAGCTAGATGGAAGATTCAAAAATGGCACTTGTCAGAACCAGTGTCCAGGTGGTAGAGTGAGCTCCCCAAAATGGCTGCTGCCACTGTCTATATCCCCTGGGTGAGCTCTAGTTGCTCTAGTTGCCTTCTGCCTCTCTGGGAGATTCCAAGATCAGCAGGTACGTCTCACCCAGGCTCCTTGCAAATTACTGCTTCTGCCCTGGATCCTGAAGCGTGTGAAATTTTTTGTGCATCCTCGAAGAGTGCATTTCCCACAGCCTTCTGGGTCTCCCCAAAGTAATACCCACTGGCCCTCAAAGCCAAACATTCTGGAGGCTTGTCTTCCTGGTGCAGGATGCCCGGGTTGGAGAGCTTGATATGGGATCCAGACCCCTTGCTCCTTGGGGAGAATCTCTGCAATTATAATTATCCCCCCATTTGTGAATCACCCACTTGAGGGTATGGGTCTTGACTATACTGCTACTCTTCCCCTCCTACCCATCTCGTAGTGGTTCCTTCTTTATACCTTTAGTTGTAGAAGATCTTTTCTGGTAGGCTCCTGTCTATTTCACCGATAGCTGTTCTGTAAATAGTTGTAATTTTGGTGTGCCCGTGAGAGGAGGTGAGCTCAGGGTCTTTCTACTCCACCGTCTTGGGAATTTCCTCTAAACAGTTTTAAATAAATCAATTATATCATGCTTTTTGATTTTCTGTCACAGGCACCTTATATTTAATCACTCATTTTGTAGTGACATTCTTTATTACCTCAACTTTCTTATTGGATAGTAAACCAAAATTAAGAACTTGGTTTCTGTTCTTCTTTATCTTTTTTATGTTAATTTAACATCACACACAGACACACACACACACACACACACACTATTTCCCAAGGCTCATGGGTAGCTCTTTTGTCAATGTCTGAAGTTGTAGGACCTAGAGTAGCTGAGGGGCAGCTGTTATTAAGTTGGACATAAGGTCTTGGGTATCCACTCTTATAGTAGAGATTGAATTCAGAGATGGGAAGTTGGTGAGTATGCCCCAGAACCCAAGGGCCAGCTCTCTCTAGGCCATATTTCTTAACACAAAACTCCATAAAGTCAGAGAAGTCTAAATTCACACTTAAACTGTAGGTTATTATAAAGATTTTTTTTAAGATAAGAGGAAAGAAGTAAATATGTCCAAACACTTTTTAAACATGACATAATTTTAAATATTTTATTTTATTTATATTTGCCCTACTCCTACTCCTCAAATATTAAGGGCAAGCCTGACCATGCAGTCTTTGGGAACCTGTAAACAATGAATGCAAAAGATAAAGTGGTATTATAGCATAAGGTCTTTTAAAGCTATAGTCACTCTTATTAGTATTTTATAATCCTAGGAATTAACAGAGAGCCTGAACCATAAGAGATCTAAAAATATATGTTGGATTGCTCAAATAACATTATTATGGTATATAAATTCTTGAAAGGTAATTATTTCATTGTATTTTCCAGTCTATGTTTCCTGACAGTAGTCAAACTGATGCTTGCACTTTAAAAGAGTAACATTTTATATGTTATGTCAATACAAGTAATCCACTCGGGGGAAAGGTAATAATCAAATCATCTCTTTGAACTTTCTCACTGTACTCTTGGTGATATGTACATTTTCAGATAAGTACAATTTACAGTTGTAGCCCTAAAAATATAAGTAAGTTTGAAGTCTAATTCTATTCCACAGACTTAAGAGACAAAAAAATTAATTTGAGAGTGAAACCATTTTGCTTTTTTCCTAACTAATTATATTCCAGGATGGTAAAAAGTAAAGCAACAGTCAAGAGTGTAATAGCTTGCTTTAATTCCACCTATTCCTCATGTAAGGTATTAGCTTGCAAACCTAAGGCATACAAGAAAGAAAATGACAAATACTTTAGATGGGATCTCCAGAAGCAAATGGATTTGTAGTTTGTGAGGAGTTCAGTAGAGCAGGATTGAAGGCTTTTGACTGTGTTTTTCTTTTATAACAAATTATTCTATTCTCTGACTCTGGGTATGCATATATTAGAGTCAAAATAAATTGAATCTTTTACTCTTTAGCTCTTTCCCAAATTTCCTTGCTGTTGATTAACAGTCATATACCAGGTAAGATTTAGTCTATTCACGGTGCTAACCTAAGCTAGTACTTAATGCTTTTATCAACATTGTTGTTAAAGTAAATTTTAGTGTCATTTGCTTTAAATGACTTCTTGTGGATCACTTAACTCAACTGTTGACAAGTATAGTTGAGCTAATGTATAGCTCCTGAAGCTTCTCCCTGCACAATTATCTAAAAGACATTGATATCAATCTTCTTTATTGTGTCATTTTGTCAAGCAAAGAGTAGTCAAGGGGTCTGAGAAATTCTGCTGCTCCAACAAATAGAAAAACAGCTAAAAACTTCTAAAGCTGTTATTCACACAAGTTTGGGGCATCTGTGTCCCCTCAAATCACAGAATGAGTTCACAAAAAGGTAACAAATGATTGGTAGAAAGAGTAATGGCACAGGAACAAATGGTGCAGAGCTCTGAGGGAAGTGCATTTGGCAGGAAGCTTTGTGCATTATGTCTATGCATTGTGTATCCATTAAGAGAAAGCAATTCTGTCACTCTCTGCCTTTCCCTTTTTCACTTATCAAATATCCAAACAAGGCTGAATTACATAATGAGAGACTTTGTAAAAATCATGCTGCAGGGCATCTAGAAGGGCATTACCTGGAAAGCTTCTTAAAAATTTTAATATCTAGAATCTACCCTGGATGGTTTTGAGCCAGTCAATTTTGAGTGGGGTCCAGGAATCCACATCTTTGATAAGTAACCCAAATGATTCTTATGCCTCCAGCTTGAGGGCTGGCTTTTGAAAACTAGTGGTCTACATGACTCAGTAAATAACCCCTGAAAAGTACAGAGACCTGCTCTGCACACGGTTTGGCTTCATTGCTCATAATAGGAATTCAATACTTTAAGTCTCTGAATTGGTCATTTGTTCAAACTGCTCAAGTTGTGAAAAGTCTGTAAAACCTAGCATGTTTGAAAATTGCAGCATCAATTGAAGTTTATATTTGAAAACTTTAAATCATTTTAAGCATTCACCCTCAAACACCTTCTGATTCAAGCTTCATTAGGATTTTTCTCTTATGCCTTGGCTACTGTGATGAACTTTATATCCCCACATCTGAATTTGTTTCTTAAGAGGCTGAATATCATTATGAAATGAGAAAATATGAATCAATGCAGAGGGAAAAATCCTTTTTCCCTTCCCCTCAATGTGTGGTAATATGCTTTCATTATGCTTGAGAGCTTGATGAATAAATTAAAAGACACTTTCTAAATTGTGTATTGATTTTTATACAACATAAAATAAGGCTACGTATCTGATGGATACCATCATAAAGGGCATAAATCTTAAAACAAAAAGTGAAAAATAATCAAATAAAATTTAAAAACATAGCACTTTATAGTAAAATATATTAGTGCCCATTTTCTCTGGAGCCTAAGAACAGTAGCTATCCTATATTATTTAAATGTTTCAAATAGTTATTAACTTACTAACAGTGAAGCTCAAAAAGTCCTTAAAAGTTTTAGTCATTTCTCTAACGTAGGCTGCCATCCTATTTATAAAATGAATATTCTGGGAACATACAATCCATCATGTAGTATGTTCTATTTCAAAAACTCATCAAATTGCCATTGATGATGTTTGCAAAGTTCAGGGCAGTCTTTCTGTTTAGTTTTCTGTTTAGCACCTTGCCCCAGACGAAGGCACCCATGGGTGAAGCCATGCTCACAACCAAAAAATTGCTGTGTGAAACAATAAAGGCTATACCTGCAGATAACTTGATTGCCACAGAGTTTCTACCTAATACAAACTGAGAACAAACAATATATAAATGTTTAGCAGTATATAAAAGCTACACTGTAAAGATAATCATCCACATCCTTTGCATTTTTTAAAACATTAATATTAGATTTTTTAAAATTAGGGCCGGTCCTTGGTCATTAGGCACCCAAACAGCACACTGGCCTATGAGTGCTTGAATTGGTTAGGTTTCCATCCTGATTGGCCAGTGCCTACTCTTCTGGTTGTTTACCACTTTTAATATATCCTGCTCATTTATTAGCATCAACATAGGAATGTGTTATATGGGAACTTCTCCTGCCTCTCCAACCTTGCTGCCTGTGTGTCCAAGGATGACTTTCTTTTAAGCTCACAGAACACACATTTACTAAGATGAGAAATGCTATTGGGCGGTAAAGTGCAAGAGTTAATTTTTCAGTGAAAACTGTCAACCCAGTTTTTTTTTCAGGGCAACAAATGATATATAATAGCAAGAACAGGAAAATAAAGGAGGCTTTCAAAATGCTGAAGCAGTGGATTTGGGCCATGTAGAAAGTGAAGGTCCTTCTAACCAGAGAATCTTGATCACCTGAGTGCACTCTCTTATTACACAGATGTGGAAAAAGGATCAGAGAGGTTATGAGGCATTAAGGATCTCATAGTTAGCTTAATGCAGAATTAGAACTATAATATGAACTTCACCTGTAATACGGCATAAAATTTATTTTTTATTGAAGTATAGTTTATTTACAATGTTGTGTTAACTTTTGCTGTACTGCTACTCTGTAATAAATATTTATGATGGAAGGGTGGATTACAAAAAAGACCCTTTAGAGAAGGGATCTCTCTGCTACACAAGTGGTTCTCAAACTTGTTTTCCCTCATGTGATATACCTCAGAGATCACACTCACCTGTGTGACCTATGCTCACTACTTTTCACTGTGGGGTGCTACGTTCATAAGATAATCATCATGTTATATAAAATTCCCAGGAACCTAACAGTAATTCTAACTCATTTCCTTCTCAACCCAACTTTGCGACTTAATATCATATTTTAGAACTCTTACTACTTAATGCTACCAAAATGATGAACTAACTCAATGCTAGGTGCCTAAGAATTTGGCTTTTATGAAATTGGAATAATACGTGGTCATCAAAAAGACTTCATTAACATAACCTATTACTCTTTGTTTCCTCGTGTTATTTTTAAAACCTTAAATCCCCAGTCATCTACTCTGGTAATTTCTTTAAGGAGCACAGTTCATTCAGTAATAAGGAATGTATGTTTCTTACATACATTTCTTACATACAATAAGGAATGTATGTTCCTTATGTTTGAATTTAGTGGTCACAGCTTTTGAGGCTATTATCTTTAGCCTTAGCAAACAATGAATTATGAACAGAGCTATTGATAATAGCCTGCTTTATTCCACAAAAGTTGTAAACCTGAGATTTAAAGTATAACTTGTAATTAGGATAAAAGCAGATTATTTTCTAATAATTATAAGAGCAACAGCTTGAAAATATTCAGAAAAATATTTCTAGAAATGACAAGAAAATGCCCAGAAGCATTTCTAAATTTAAATTTAATAACTGGTTATCTATATAATTATACTTAGTGAGCCCAAAGTATATAAAGAAATATATAAATAACAAGTCAGTATCCTGTTTCAATCCCATTTCACAGTGATCATTGCTCACTAATACCATCTTTTGAGATTAAGAAAAAGGAATCAGAACTTTCTCAACGTGCAGACTTAGAGCTAGAAAATGATTGAGAAGAAACACTAGCTCTAAAGCAATCAATCCCATTGCCAGTCATGGGATGACAATCAAGGTCCCATGATCCATAGTAGGCTCCATAGTAGAAAGCGGAAAATGGACACACATCTATTCATGCTATCATTAAGCACATGCTCATTGTTAATTTGCTTCTATCATTAAGCACATGCTCATTGTTAATTTGTTTCAATTTGAGGATCAGACAAACCTGTAAGTAAAGTAAAATTTGCATACATGTGATGATAATATTTTCCACCTATGGTACAATAATATTTCTTGGACTCCTTGAAAGCAAGGTCAATTACAATTATTATACTACTTTTACTATGAGGCTTGTTTCTTTGCTGATGTTCAAGGATATATGAGTCCCTTGCTGTAAGACTGCACAAGGCAAAGATTATATAAACAAATGTGAAATCACCTTGAAAATCTAGTTTATTCCACATTTTACCACACATCATTCCTCAATTCTAAATATCCATAATCCTCAAAATGTGGAAACTGTGACCTCATTAAGCATGAGGAAATGTGGCATTCTTATTTTTATGCTCAGAAATAAACACTGCCCATTCAGATTATTTTCCACATCTGAACTCACACAAGGGCAAAGAGAGTTTTACTCAAAACTGTGGTGGAGTAACTGAAAAACTCTCAAAGGAATTCCAGGATGTAGTGTGCACAGAGAAAACATTTCTCTATAGGGAAAAAAGCTAAGAGAACACCACAGCAAATGTATGACTGCCACATTCTCTGGTTCTATTTTACTGCCAAAAAGCTAGATAGATAGAAATACAAATACTCTGCAAAAACATATGTTAATATCTGCCAACTAATTTTCAAAATGAAATACAGGCATGCTCTGGAGAACTTCTTCCAAGTAAACATCTTCTTAGTAGAAAGCCTTTTAGTATTTAATACCCAGTCTTCCAGAACATTCCTACATCTTAACAAAACTTTATTCAGCTATTGTTTATATAAGAACATTTTGTATTTTTATTCCCCAAATTCAACAAAATATTTATCACAAAATTATTGTTGTAAAACCTCAAGTTAAATTCCAAACACTGTTGGTCAAAAGACACAATTATATCTAGACATTTTAAAAGATCACTGAGTGTCTAAAAAGAGTATGCATCTCCTGAATATTAGAGAGTCTGAGGCATCACAGTTTCATACTCAGTGAAAACAATTCTCAGGCATCATGTGCGCATCTTGAGTGTATTTCTGCAGGGCCTTTCTTACATAACCCTGTTTAGCCTAATGTTTCATGAGAAATTGTAAGAAGGAAGCAAAAGAAGTAAGAAAAAAATTAACAAACGATTAATTGGTGATCAGAAAGCGATATTTTAAGACCTTTGTACCTGCATATAACAGTTTGCTACTTATATATAAGCACTGGTTTCTTGTGTTTTAGCTACCGTTTAGGATGTTGACTGGAGGCTTGAGTTGATGTTTAAATGTATTATATTTTTTTCCCACTTGAAATAAAGGGAAATGGGCTTCCTGTTAGTCTTAACCCAGAATATCTGATTTCCAAGAATAGATGACTGTCAAGATCTAGAAATGTCTGTTATGTAAACATAGAGATTACTACTAAGTCATGTATCATTTATGGAATATTTGTATCAAATGGCTATTTATTAAAAATTTCAAAATTTATTTGAAAGCAAATTTAAGTCAAGTTTAAAATTGTCTAATCATATATTTTATACTCTAACATGATAATGAAATGATTGTAAATAATCTTATAAAAGTATATACTAATCTCCACCAGTGACTGGAGAAAATTAACTTAGAATTTGAGTAACAATTACAACTAACTTCTTTTTATGTCTATAATCCAGCTTTTAAATTTAAAAACTAGACATACTTTATGATAAAGCTTCAGTGATACATTATATCTATTTATATTTTATTTACTATATTGTAGGTAATTTATGTAGCACTTCACACAGTATTTGGAATGATACCATATTTAGCCAATATCTGCATTATGTCAAGTGAAATAATATGAAACAGTAGATGGCATGGGTCAAAATCTCAACACTCCAGCTTCCCTACTTACTAGCAGTTAGATTTTAGGCAAGTTGCATTATTTCTCAATTTAACATGATCGAGATAATAAAAGAGCCTAATCCATAGAGTCGTTTTGGTTGAATGTGTAAAACAGTTCACACAACAAAGGTTAGTTATTATTTCAAATTGCTGGCCACTCAAGTGAATAAGGTATTTTAGTTCTAATTTTTTTAAATATAAGTTTCCTTGCACATGCAATGCAGATGATAATATAACCTATCTTAAAGAGTTATGAGGATTAAATATACAAATTGACATTAAGTTTTTAACATAAAATTTGGAACAGTAATTCCTTAATAAATTTTATTTTTATTAATATCATTGTGAAAATCCCGTGTACTCTATTTTTCATTGTCATACAGATTGAAAAGAGCTTTCTACAGCCATTTGTACTCAGAAATAGCCCACGGATGGCTTTTGCTATGTGAGAACAAACTATGCCCAGGGTCAGATTCTGACACAGAAATGTCACAGGGAATCTTCACTGAAAAACACACCACCTTAACCCACAGGGACAGGGAAATGCTATACAAGATAGACAAGTCCACTTAAAACCAAAAAACAACCGAAACCAAAACAAGACAAAACAGTTATGTAGCCATAATAGTAAACTTCTAAGAACACAGCTATTATTATTTTTCACTCTCTTTAATTCTAATATATTTCACTCAGAACATGAGTGTTCTGCTCTTGCCTCAAGAAAATAATACTCCTCTTTTCCCTAAATGCTTCATTTTGATCCAAGATGTGTATATATCCCCAGGCTACAGTTTCAAAGCAGGCATAAGAGGGAGTCATTTATCCTACTGCTGATAAAGAGATTCATTGTGAAACTCATTTTTGTATCAATACCCAGTGACAGTCATTTTGCTGAGACATGGTGACAGATGTGAGTTGACACCTACAGAATTATAACTGAGGTTCTGCTTATATTATACCTGTTATATGCATCAAATGAAATCTTATGATATGAAAGCCTAGCATTAGATTACATCAGCTTTTTAGTAAATAGAATTCATAAGGTACTCTGAGTTGTAAATATTTATCATTACTAATTTTATGCTGCACTTAATCTTTAGTTTAGAAAGCAGACCATATTTAAAGGAAGCTAAGGTAATAGGCACTGGACAAAGAATAAATATATCTGTCCCAACTCTGCTCTAAATCTGCGTGACCTTGGATATAACACATTTCTCTGTGTTATTCATTCCATAGATAGCTTTCTCTTCTATAGAATTAGGGCATCTAGGTAAATGAACAGTGAAGTCCTTTTTAACTTCAGCATTTTGTTATTTTGGTGAAGCTGGGCATCAGAGAACAGTCAGCATGATTCAACTTTAAGAGGTGAGTATTGGATACATACTATGTGCCAAGCACTATCCTAAAATCTGGGGATGCAAACATGTAGAATGGGTGACAGAAAAATTATAAACTACATTGCAAGCTCTGTGGGTATCTGTGCTCGGCTAGATGGAACTAGGCATTCCCTGGGCCCTGCACAGCATCTCTAGTGTCATTTGGCTGGTGTGGAATTAATATTTTTTGGATGAATGAACGAATGAATGGATATGGTTTATTATGTTTATATCTAATGTTTTGATATGACTGAAAAATTCCATAAGTTGTCAAATAAAGCAGCTTTAAGAGAAACTATTAGAGGTGAAGCAATGTATGGAACAGAACTTTGGACCTGACTTTTCAGGATAACTGCAAAGTAAAAAAAGCCTATTTTCCAACAGTTGAAATCTCTTTGGAAACAGAAGCTGTTGTCAGGAATGAGAGGGAAGTTTTTATGAGTACACAGCAGAGACTTTTTATGACAAAAACTTTTAGCTATGCTTCTAAATTTTCAGCCACAGCCCATGCATTTTAAGATCAATATCAGTAGCCTAATGATTCCTTATGTTGTATAAACACATATAATCCTTATTTTTGAGGAAAAAAAATTTAAATCACTTGTTAAATGTGCCAATACCTTTATCATTGACATTATGATACTCTTTAACATTAAATTTAAATTTGCTACAAAGAATATTTCTGTTTCTCCACTATCTATTACATCAGTGAGGAACTGTGGAATAGAGGAGATATTTTTATAAGCTTTTTGAGACTTGGATTTAAATCATGGAAAATATTCATAATGAAATCATTCATAAAAGTCCTGGCTTACAACAATTCCTCAAAAACTATTAAAAACAAAACTTCCAAGATTAGAGTTTTTAAAAAGAAGTAGGGTCCCACGAAGAGCACAGGTGTTTATTCCTGACCCAGATGCAACCCCACTCTCAAAATTGGGTCCTCCCTTCAATACAGTGAATACAATGGGGAGAATCTTCCACTCCCCAGGTTCTGTCCTTGTGGTCTGACACAGGCCCTGCCCAGGAGGCTGCTGTGGGAGGAGGGTCCCCCCCAGCACCTGGGTGTCCCTGAAGGCCCCCGTGGTCTGTGGAGCTGATCGCTGTCGTGTGGCTGACAGGGTCTTGGTGATCCGGCCGGGTGTCAGGCCTGAGCCGCTGAGGTGGGAGAGCCGAGTTCAGGACACTGGACCACCAGAGACTTCCCAGCCCCACATAATATCAGTCGGCGAGAGCTCTCCCAGATAGCTCTGTCCCAATGCTAAGACCCAGCTCCACTCACTGACCAGCAAGTTCCAGTGCTGGACACCCCATGCCAAACAACTAGCAAGACAGGAACACAAACCCACCCATTACCAGAGAGGCTGCCTAAAATCATACTAAGTTCACAGACACCCCAAAACACACCACCAGACACAGTCCTGCCCACCAGAAAGACAAGATCCAGCCTCATCCACCAGAACACAGGCACCAGTGCCCTCCACTAGGAAGCCTACACAGGCCACTGAAAAAACCTTACCCACTGGGGGCACACACCAAAGATAATGGGAACTATGAACCTGCAGCCTGAGAAAAGGAGACCCCAAACACAGTAAGTTAAGCAAAATGAGAAGACAGAGAAATACGCACCTGATGAAGGAGCAAGGTAAAAACTCACCAGACCAAACAAATGAAAACGAAATAGGCGGTCTACCTGAAAAAGAATTCAGAGTAATGATAGTAAAGATGATCCAAAATCTTGGAAATAGAATGGAGAAAATACAAGAAACGTTTAACAAGGACCTAGAAGAACTAAAGAGCAAACAAACAATGATGAACAACACAATAAATGAAACTAAAAATTCTCTAGAAGGAATCAATAGCAGAATAACTGAGGCAGAAGAACAGATAAGAGACCTGGAAGAAAAATAGTGGAAATAACTACTGTAGAGCAGAATAAAGAAAAAAGAATGAAAAGAATTGAAGACAGTCTCAGAGACCTCTGGGGCAACATTAAATGCAACAACATTCTAATTATAGGGGTCCCAGAAAAATAAAAGAAAAAAAAAGGGACTGAGAAAATATTTGAAGATATTATAGTTGAAAACTTCCCTAATATGGGAAAGGAAATAGTCGATCAAGTCCAGGAAGCACAGAGCGTCCCATACAGGATAATTCCAAGGAAAAACATGCCACGACACATATTAATCAAACTATCAAAAATTAAATACAACAAAAAAATACTAAAGGCAGCAAGGGAAAAGCAACAAATAACATACAAGGGAATCCCCATAAGGTTAACTGCTGATCTTTCAGCAGAAACTCTGCAAGCCAGAAAGGAGTGGCAGGACATATTTAAAGTGATGAAAGGGAAAAACCTACAACCAAGATTACTCTACCCAGCAAGGACCTCATTCAGATTTGACGGAGAAATTAAAACCTTTACAAACAAGCAAAAGCTAAGAGAATTCAGCACCACCAAAGCAGCTTTACAACAAATGCTAAAGGAACTTCTCTAGGCAGGAAACACAAGAGAAAGAAAAGACCTACAAAAACAAACCCAAAACAATTAAGAAAATGGTAATAGGAACATACATATCGATAATTACCTTATATTATTATTATTATTATTATTATTATTATTATTATATTGATAATATAAAGGATTAAACGCTCCAACCAAAAGACAAAGACTGGCTGAGTGGATACAAAAACAGGACCCGTATATATGCTGTCTACAAGAGACCCACTTCAGACCTAGGGACACATACAGACTGAAAGTGAGAGGATGGAAAAAGATATTACATGCAAACGGAAATCAAAAGAAAGCTGGAGTAGCAAGTCTCATATCAGACAAAATAGACTTTAAAATAAAGACTATTACAAGAGACATAGAAGGCTACTACATAATGATCAAAGGATCAATCCAAGAAGAAGATATAACAATTGTAAATATTTATGCACCCAACATAGGAGCACCTCAATACATAAGGCAAATGCTAACAGCCATAAAAGGGGAAATCGACAGCAACACTATCATAGTACGGGAATTTAACACCCCACTTTCACCAATGGACAGATCAAGCAAAATGAAAATAAATAAGGAAACACAAGCTTTAAATGACACATTAAACAAGATGGACTTACTTGATATTTATAGGACATTCCATCCAAAAACAACAGAATACACTTTCTTCTCAAGTGCTCATGGAACATTCTCCAGGATAGACCACACGTTTGGTCACAAATCAAGACTTGGTGAATTTAAGAAAATTGAAATTGTATCAAGTATCTTTCCTGACCACAATGCTATGAGACTAGATATCAATTACCTTTAAAAAAATGTAAAAAATACAGAAACATAGAGGCTAAACAATATGCAACTAAATAACCAAGAGATCACTGAAGAAATCAAACAGGAAATCAAAAAATACCTAGAAACAAATGACAATGAAAAAACGAAGACCCAAAACCTACAGGATGCAGCAAAAGCAGTTCTAAGAGGGAATTTTATTGCAATACAATCCTACCTCAAGAAACAAGCAAAATCTCAGATAAACAACCTAACCTTATACATAGAGCAATTAGAGAAAGAAGAACGAAAAAACCCCAAAGTTAGCAGATGGAAAGAAATCATAAAGATAAGACTAGAAATAAATGAAAAAGAAATGAAGCAGACAATAGCAAAGATCAATAAAACTAAAAGCTGGTTCTTTGAGAAGATAAACAAAATTGATAAGCCATTAGCCAGACTCATCAAGAAAACAAGGGAAAAGATTCAAATCAACAGAATTAGAAATGAAAACGGAGAAGTAACAACTGACACTGCAGAAATACAAAGGATCATGAGAGATTACTATAAGCAACTATATGCCATTAAAATAGACAACCTGGAAGAAATGAACAAATTCTTAGAAAAGCACAACCTTCCGAGACTGAACCAGGAAGAAATAGAAAACACAAAAAGACCAATCACAAGCACTGAAATTGAAACTGTGATTAAAAATCTTCCAACAAATGAAAGCCCAGGACCGAATGGCTTCACAGATGAATTCTATCAAACATTTACAGAAGAACTAACACCTATCCTTTCCAAACTCTTCCAAAATATAGCAGAGGGAGGAGTACTCCCAAACTCATTCTATGAGGCCACCATCACCCTGATACCAAAACCAACTGAGATGTCACAAAAAATGAAAACTACAGGCCAATATCTCTGATGAACATAGATGCAAAACTCCTCAACAAAATACTAGCAGACAGAATCCAGCAGCCCATTAAAAGGATCACACGCCATGATCAAGTGGAGTTTATCCCAGGAATGCAAGGATTCTTCAATATATGCAAATCAATCAATGTGATACACCATATTAACAAACTGAAATAAAAATAATATGATTATCTCAATAGATGCAGAAAAAACTATTGCCAAAATTCAGCACCAATTTATGATAAAAACTCTCAGGAAGTAGGGATAGAGGGAACTTAACATAATAAAGGCTATATATGACAAACCCACAGCCAGCATCATTCTCAGTGCTGAAAAACTGAAACCATTTCCTCTAAGATCAGGAACAAGACAAGGTTGTCAACTCTCACCACTATTATTCAACATAGTTTTGGAAGTTTTAGCCACAGCAATCAGAGAAGATAAAGAAATAAAAGGAATCCAACTCAGAAAAGAAGTAAAGCTGTCAGTGTTTGCAGATGACATGATACTATACAAAGAGAATCCTAAAGATTTTACTAGAAAACTACTAGAGCTAATCAATGAATTTGGTAAAGTAGCAGGATACAAAATTAATGCACAGAAATCTCTTGTATTCCTATACACTAGTGATGAAAAATCTGAAAGAGAAGTTAAGGAAACACTTCCATTTACCACTGCAACAAAAAGAATAAAATACCTAGGAAAAAACCTATGTAAGGAGACAGAAGATCTGTATGCAGAAAATTATGACACTGATGAAAGAAATTAAAGATGATACAAACAGATGGAGAGATATATCATGTTCTTGGATTGGAAGAATAAACATTGTGAAAATGACTATACTATCCAAAGCCATCTACAGTTTCAGTGCAACCCCTATCAAACTACCAATGGCATTTTTCACAGAACTAGAACAAAAATTTTCACAGTTTGTATGGAAACACAAAAGGCCCCAAGTAGCCAAAGCAATCTTGAGAAAGAAAAACAGGAATTCCATTGGAGGAATCCTCCAGGGAGCTGGAGGAATCAGGCTCCCTGACTTCCAGCTATACTACAAAGCTACAGTAATCAAGACAGTATGGTACTGGCACAAAAACAGAAATATAGATCAACGGAACAGGATAGAAAGCCCAGAGATAAACCCATGCACATATGGTCACCTTATCTTTGATAAAGGAGGCAAGAATATACAATGGAGAAAAGACAGACTCTTCAATACGTGGTGCTGGGAAAACTGGACAGCTACATGTAAAAGAATGAAATTAGAACACTTCCTAACACCATACACAAAAATAAACTCAAAGTTGATTAAAGACCTAAATGTAAGGCCAGACACTATAAAACTCTTAGAGGAAAACATAGGGAGAACACTCTATGACATAAATCACAGCAAGATCCTTTTTGACCCAGCTCCTAGAGAAATGGAAATAAAAACAAAAATAAACAAATGGGACCTAATGAAAGTGAAAAGCTTTTACACAGCAAAGGAAACCATAAACAAGACCAAAAGACAACCCTCTGAATGGGAGAAAATATTTGCAAATGAAGCAACTGACAAAGGATTAATCTCCAAAATTTACAAGCAGCTCATGCAGTTCAATATCAAAAAAAACAACACAATCCAAAAATGGGCAGAAGACCTAAATAGACATTTCTCCAAAGAAGATATACAGATTGCCAACAGACACATGAAAGAATGCTCAACATCATTAATCATTAGAGAAATGCAAATCAAAACTACAATGAGGTATCACCTCACACTGGTCAGAATGGCCATCACAAAAAAATCTACAATAAATGCTGGAGAGAGTGTGGAGAAAAGGGAACCCTTTTGCACTGTCAGTGGGAATGTAAATAGATACAGCCACTATGGAGAACAGTATGGAGGTTCCTTAAAAAACTACAGATAGAACCACCATATGACCCAGCAATCCCACTACTGGGCATATACCCTGAGAAAACCATAATTCAAAAAGAGTCATGTACCACAATGTTCATTGCAGCACTATTTACAATAGCCAGGACATGGAAGCAACCTAGGTGTCCATCAACAGAAGGATGGATAAAGAAGATGTGGCACATATATACAATGGAATATTACTCAGGCATAAAAAGAAATGAAATTGAGTTATTTGTAGTGAGGTGGTTGGACCTAGAGTCTGTCATACAGAGTGAAGTAAGTCAGAAAGAGAAAAATAAATACCGTATGCTAACACATATATATGGAATGTAAAAAAAAATATATATATATATATATAATGGCTCTGAAGAACCTAGGAGCAGGATCGGAATAAAGACGCAGATGTAGAGAATGGACTTGAGGACACGGGGAGGGGGAAGGGTAAGCTAGGATGAAGTGAGAGAGTGGCATTGACATATATTCACTACCAAATGTAAAATAGATAGCTAGTGGGAAGCAGCTGCATAGCACAGGGAGATCAGCTCAGTGCTTTGTGACCACCTAGAGAGGTGGGATAGGGAGGGTAGGAGGGAGACGCAAGACGGAGGATATATGGGGAGGTATGTATATGTATAGCTGATTCACTTTCTTATACAGCAGAAACTAACACAACAATGTGAAGCAATTATACTCCAATAAAGATGTTAAAAAAAAAAGTAAAGAATGGTATTCAATACTATACAGAATATTTTCTTTCTATTCCATTTGCTAAACATTTTGAGTCAGGAAACAAAAGGTCTGCCCTTGATTTTTCCTTCTTTAAAATATCTATGTCATACTAGGAATTAACAAGAGTTATGTGGAAAGTATGCTCACCAACAAGTTTACACATTGGTTACATCAGTAACAATTCACAAAATACACCAAAAAAGGAATTATTAAAGTCTCATGGAAATTTCAGAATGTTCTTACTAATTTTATTCTCAGGAACAAAAATAATTTCATAAGCTTTTTTTAATTTCTGTCTATCATAGATTTTTGAAGAACATGACTCTTAATACTGATGAGGTTATTACCTATTTGGTGCTGGTATTTTTCCATGTAAGAATCTCAAATCCTAATTCATTCATGCTGATTGCCCTGTGTGAATTTGGCCTCAATCTATGAATTTAACACAGGAGCAGTGGTTGTCACCTTGTGAGGTTAAACAGGACAAATTCCTTGTCTATATTACAAGTCAGCACTGTCTCCTGAGTTTTGAGACTGCCACATGATTCATCTGAATGCTGTCGGAGACTCACACTATGTCCAGGCCCAAAAGCCTTAGGCAATGATTTGTGCTTGGTTCAGCAGGCCAAACACAGTCTGCGTGCCTGAAGCTCTTCCCAGGGCACAAGGACATTTTAAGAGATTTTTGAATCTTGTAGAAACTTAGAGCCCAAAGGTCATAAGTCATTATATATTCAATTCACTTATCATGGAAAAGAGAAACTTGCAGCTAAGAAGGGTTGGTATTAGCTCAAGGTCATATGGAAGAAGCCTTGAGTAGAACCTTAATTCCTGACTCTTCATTTCAAAATCCCTTGCAGTACAGCCACATTTAAAGAAGAAGGTTATTTTTATGGAGATGGGTGGGACATATGAGCATAGTTTCTAGGCAGGGAATCCATAAAATAACAAAAGAATCATAAACTCTATTTAACGTCTGGCTCATTCTCTTCCATTTCCAAAATGCTTTCTAGGACACCTAGCAACTAACATAAACACATACTTGCTAAAAGTGGATTTCAAATACTAAGAACATGCCAGTGGACCATGGGACATCTGCATTTCTTGTGAGGTCTGCTGGAGGAATAAATTTATTAGTAATAATGATAGGTGTTGAAGGAAAAACACTCAAAAACTGCACTTCAGGTGTGTCTTAGTCCATTCTGGCTGCTACTACAAATATTTATTCCTCAGAGTTCTGGAGGCAGGGAAGTCCAAGATCAAGGTACCTGCAGATTTGGTGTGTGATGGAGGGGGTGAGGGAGCTCACTGAGATCTCTTTTATAAAGGCACTAATCCCACTCACAAAGGCTTCACTCTCACCACCTGATCACCTACCATAGGCTCCCACCTCCAAATACCATCACATTGGGGTTTAGGATTTCAACATATGAATTTGAGGGGGACATAAACATTCAGTCTATAGAAAGGTGCATCTTCATGGTTATATAGAGGTCATTGACAAAGAATGGAGAACCAGGCAGGAAACCTGTTTTATGACAAAATCAGTGTCTTTATAATATGTCTCTTGTT
The DNA here is from genome assembly GCF_965194825.1 of Balaenoptera physalus. NCBI lineage: Eukaryota > Metazoa > Chordata > Mammalia > Artiodactyla > Balaenopteridae > Balaenoptera > Balaenoptera physalus. The sequence goes on from NC_138884.1 coordinate 96,870,426, forward strand.
GGCAAACAACTGGGTGATCAGGACTATGATGCTGGAAGATCTGGGGCAAGTCTAAATTTCAAATAAAATAAAATAATTTTAAAAATAAAGTAAAATAGAACAACTAAAGTCTTCCACAAGAAGAGGGAATTGGAATGCCTCTTGACTTCACATTTATACTTACACTACACACGCTTCAAATGCCACACTCCACTGATACTGAACTTGTAGTTCCTCAAAAATGCTATTCATGTAGGTCTTAGAACATGTGATTCCCTCTAGCTTTTCAACCTTCATCTAACTTTCACTCATCTTTCAGAAAGCAGCTCAGATTTTGTCTCCTTTTAGTGCTCATATATCATTCAAAGTAAGACAATTTGAAGCAGGAAGGATGTGTTGTTATATATTTTAACCAGGACTGTCCCAGGCTAACTGGAAAGTGAGGGCACCATTGTCTGTTTTCCTTCTCAGCACTATAGATTACAGGTAAGAAGAGTAACTTACCTTAATTCTGCTGCAATATTCTTCTCAATGAATGAAACTTTACAAGTTAGCATATTTTTAATTGTCCATTATTTTTTTCTAGTTCTATACAGATGTGCTCAATGTGTGAGTATTTTTAAAATTTTTTACAAAACTATAGCTTTTCATTTGTAGAGAAAAAACGGTAGCTTACATTCAGTTTGCTTGTACGTTCTTCAAAACTTAGAAAGTGTTAAACAAGAACTGCATTAAGTCCTGTGTAAAAGGTCAAGTGCTCACATTATCAGTAAAAATTGAAAACTAAAAGGCAAGATGGAAAATCCTTTTCTGAATTGGTTCTTCATTATCAATCCTTGATATTAGATATCTGATCATAAAGAATGACATCATCTAAAGTTAAGTTCTATTGAAAACTTCAAAATAGCTCTTCAGTGTCCTTAGCTAAAGGAAACTATGCTTGTCAGGTGACAAAAAGGAGACTGAACCAGGCATTTGTCTAATAGACATGCATTATATGCCAGTATATTGAATTCCTCGTGGGATAATTAAGGTCATATTTCCCTTATCTTCCAGCATATCTATTAATCTTCAATGTGTTACGACTCTCCTAACAATTATGACATCTGAAGTTTTAGTTTTCATCATCTCATGGGAGATGACATTTTGTTTTAAGAGTAGTGCCAAGTACCATATAATTGCTATAGCAAATAACAGGAAAATATTTCCATCCCATCCATGAGCAAATATTTGTAGATTTATAAAATATACTTCAGAACCTAACATTAAAACTGTCTGCTTATGGAAGACAGCATATCCAGTCCCTTCAATCATTGAATCCCTTTAACTGTTTGATGGGTAGAATTTCATTGAGTTGAATGGAAATCAGATTGTTTTATATTATGGATGATTATTCCACACTAAATTATCAAAATAACCTGCAATAACAGCAACAAAAACAATATGAAAATAATTTTAGCCCTAATTTATTGAGTGCTTACTATGAACCTTATTTGTCTTTATAAAAAAATCCCAATGGCATAATAGTGTCATCCCAATTTTCCAGATGAAGAGATTAAAGCATAGAAGAATTAAATAATCTTGCCAAAGTTTCACATAGCTGGTAAGTAAATAAATATAAGTATGGTAAAATAACAGTAGTTATAATAATAATAAAATATTGGCTATAATTTGTATAATGCTTTCTACGAGCTAGCCATAACTAATCTATACTTACAAAAATATACTTTAGTGTAAATAGCATAGTCCTAATTATCCTGATAAGAAAACTGAGATTTAGAGAAAGTAAATAACCCAACTGTAAGTATATAATAATAATAACAATGAGAACCATGATGATTATTACAAGCTTGAACAATCCGCATGGGCCAGATTCTGTTTTACATGCTTTTCAAAAATGTAGTCATTAATCATCACATAATCCCATGAGGTATTGTTATTCCTATTAAAATGACAAGAAATTGAAGTACAGACTAGGATGTCTAGATCCAACATTTATGGTGTTGATTATCATGCTACAAGACCTCATCATAAGAGGCCAATATGTTGTTCAAGAGAGTAATTAACAATGGTAAAAAATTTCAGGTTTTCAGTTAAATTCACAGATCCCATTTTATTTTTTTAAGTAGTATAACACCTGCCACAAAGTCTAAACTAGTTCAAATGACTACTGTCATGAAGGAAGGTCATTTGGCCCCCTCTTCACATTGAGCATCCATCTGAAGATCATTAACGTAGGAAAACATACTGTTAGACCTAGAGACTCTTCCATGGAGTCTACTCACAAACATACCTATTCATCAAAAATTCTTGTCAATACCAGAAGGAAAACTTGGAAACAAATTGATCTATTTGTCAATTAATGTATATGATCCTTAGTAAATATACAAAATTATTTAAACTGGATTAAGAGATCTTCATGCCCATAAATTTGACTTATAAAGACCATAATAAATGAGGAAACTGTATTTATAGTCTTTTACACAGCAATATATTATCCATAATGGTTGCCTAGTAGAAAAGTTTGAATGTACAGGTGGTTTCAGCTGGCCATTAAACCATCTCAAAGGAGGCTACCAGCAAGCAAAGAGAGAGAGGAAGAGAGAAAAAGAGGATCCTCAGAGAAAAATTTCCATAGAGAAAGTGGATTAGCACTGCTTACCACTACTTAATGAATGAAAAATACAAACATTTTATCAAATGAAAAAAATAAATACTGTGTTTTACCTTCTCTCTTCTTATCAAGATACCAATAACGTTAGTCATATTCCTCTATTACTCAGAATACCATTGCACATTATCAAAATCTTCGTAAATAAATATATACGAATCTTTTGAACATGCACCATTGACTCCATGAATGTTTATTGAATATTCAATGAGTGGCAGATATTATCAAATATAATCAAATATAACCCCTAACTACCTTCAGGTGTTAAGTTATGTAAATGATAATGTGATAAAGAACATTGTTTTTCAAGAGGAAGAGACAAAATGGGAAACAAACAAATGAAAGAGATCAGCTGATGGGAAGACGGAGACTGGGTAAGATTTCACATATGGATTTTACTTCCTTTAGTGTTTCTCTTCTAGACTACAACCCATTGAGGACAAACTGCAAGTCAGAATAGTCATTTTATCCTTCAGTAAATCTCTATACAAAGTTTTACTCATGCTAGACACTCTGCATATCTGCTAAATAACCGCATAAACTGGAAAGTAACTATGATTTGCATGCAACTACAATTAACTTTGCTAGAAGCACAGTCTTCCTACATATATTACATAATCTTCAACACAGTTCTACGTGTGTAAAAAGAAAGTTTCCCCATAATTAGAAAAAGCATTCCTTACCGGCTTCTCAATGATGACTAAATTGACACTTGCCTAACCTATCTATAGCTATCTTCCAGACTGGGGAAAGATAAATAATAGTGTTATAACCCCTCATACACTGCGGCTTTTTAAATCATGCACAAGTCTTACTTTGACTTTTAAAGAAAACAACAGTAGAAAGTAGGTGGAAAAATAAGTCCTACTTTATAAGAAGTAGCAAATATCAAATAAAAATGGCAAATATAAAAATGTATTGGCAACTTTAAAAGTTGAAATAATAAATGGAAACAATATTTGATATTTGCAAAGAATAGTATTTGATTTTTCCACCATTGTAGCAGAGCCTTACAGTCTTTGAAACTTCACTTTGATAAATGTAAAAAAGGGAAAAAAAAAAACGGAAAAGGCAAAAATACAGCAAAATACACACATATAAAATAAGAATATCTTACTACATGATTAAAATCATTCTTAAGGAAAATGGTGAAATAATATCTGAAGATATTAAAATAATATAATGTGTATCACAGGAAATATTAAAAGTCAGCAATCATATAATAAAATGTTATTAGAGATGCACATACATATAATGCAAATGAAAAGAGGAAGCTTTTACATGTGTATGTGTATGTTTGTGTGTGTGCCTAAGTGCAATGGGAGAAGACTAAAACAGACACATAGCCACTTTCCCTGTGACATCTACTTTCACCTCATAGAGCACCATTAGGAAAACATAGTGTTGTAAGGCTTAAGCTGTTGCATTCTCAATCTTTGACTTATATAAGTTACAATAAACGTAGGAACAAAAGTGTGAGGTGTTTCTCAATCTTTATGACTTATCCAATGTCTTAAAAATTATATCATATCTTATAATTTATAATATTCCTATTAGAGAATAGAAGACAGCTAATTCCCAATGACACAAAGGAAAAAGAAATAGTCCTTATTCTATATAATCACTGTCAATTATGTGGGGAGTAAAAGTGGGAAACACAGAATGTCACAGGGAGAAAAGGAGCGATCAAGTTAGGTCTACAAATCTTGACTGTGGTTGAGCACATTTTAGTTTTTCCCTTCTGAAACAGCAGATGTCTTTATTACCTGAGGGACAGGGAACAATCCATGAAAAGGGATGTCATCAGCCTAAGCAGTGTGGCAAAATCCAACTCATGCTTTACATAGATTATTCTTGCTCAGTGATGAGAATTGAATGTAGGGGCAAGGGTAGAAACAAGCTAACCAATTAAGACGTTTTTGCAATCATCTCAGTAAGAGATGGTGGTTTGGATTAGGCTCCAGCATTGAAAGTAATGAAAATTACCCCAATTCTGTATATAATTTGAAGGTATATCTAAGAGAATAGCTGATTGGATATGACCTGAGCTGTGAGTGGAGTAGGCTAGTGTGGGAAAAGAAATCAAGTATTCAGTTTTAGACATGATTCTGAAATATTCAATTTGATATATGAATTGGAATGTGGGGGAGATATCTGGGCTATGCATATACACTGAGTCGGAGAGAAAAAAGCACTAAAATTAAGATTTGGGTACAAACTTCCAGTTATAAAGTAATACTTAAGTCATGGATCAGGATATAATGTACAGCATAGTGATTATAGTTAATTATACTGTATTGCATATTTGAAAGTTGCTAAGACAGCAGATATTAAAAGTTCTCATCACAAGGAAAAAATGTTTGGAACTCTATGGTGACAGATGTTAACTAGACTTACTGTGGTGATCATTTTGCAATATATACATGTATCGAATCATTATGTTGTACACCTGAAAATAGTATAATGTTATATGTCCATTATACCTCAAACTTAAAAAAGAAAAAGATCTGGATGAAGAGTGATTCCAAATGAGGGAACAATACTGGCCAAGCCATACAACAGAGAACACTAGCCTATTTCCAAACCCATTTCCTTTTTTCCCCAGCTGCACATCTAGATTACATTTCCGGGCTGCTCTTGAAGTTTGGTATGATTGAATTCTGGCTGAATTCTAAGCCTGGGACAAATCAGTTTCTCATGTATGATCCTTCCTTTTTCTTCACTCTCTGCCAGCTTGAAAACGACATGCAGAGTGACTTTGGAAATCCTGTACTGATGATGGTTGTGGAAGATATTGCTAGTGTTCCCCATATCTAGTTTCTACTTCTCTAGACACATTGAAGACTCTATTTCCAAAACCCCCTTTTTCCAGTTTTGGCCAATGAGTTTTAAGTAGAAGTGATGCTTGTTATTCATAGACTGAAGAATTTAATTGCTAGTGTTTCACTTTCTTCTGCTGCAACGACCAAGGAGAACCAATGAGATGGTACATCTACAGGATGGTGGAAACTTCTTCATCCTGGACCACATAGAGATAACTTACCTTGAAGAGTTGCTCAGTTACAGTGAACCTAACATGAGAGATGAATCTTTGCTATGTAACACCAAGATTTTTGAGGTTGTTCTTCACCATAGCATAATCTATCCCATCCTGAATAAAACAATTGTGGTGCTATATGATAGAAGAACTACTGCAGTGCACTCCAAAGGGAGAGTATAAATATAAAAATATACATTTTAATTTATATTACATCAGAAATTATTTGGAACCACATGCTTCCTAGTCCTGTGGTTTTCTTTGAAGTTATAAATAAAATGAGAAAAACAGTATATTCTTTAAACTGATGTAAGCTACGAGAATAAGGAAAATATTTTAATGGGATCTAGTTTTGGTTTGGACCCAAGTTTAAATGTGGACAAATACTTTTCTTTGTGATGGTTTCATTCTCATGCAGACACTCCTCATGTGGGAGCCAAAAGGCTGCAAGCTTCTAGATTTACATTCTACCAGTTCAGCAACCCCATCAGAAATGGAGCCTCCTGTACTAGAAGGGAGGATGGATTCTGACCAGACCAAACAATATATGCACACTATACCAAGTTAGCTATTGCAGCAGTAAGACTCAGAGAGGTTCTGGAGTGTTGAATATATTTAGGCAATGTCATAGGCACCTAGGAGTGCTTAGTTTTTCTTCTCTTTACCTGATGGTTGTTAGGCACCTATGAATGGATGACTACACATTTTCAGATTTACTAGATATTTCCCAATTGCTGTTAAAGTGAATTATCAATTTACCCTTTTACCTAAAGTGAATGAGAAGTCAACTTTACCATGTGTTAGCCAAATTTGGTATCGTATGGCATTTTATTTTTTTCCCAATAAGATGGCTAAAAATAGTATCTCTTAGTTGTGTTAACTTGTATTTCCCTGACTACTAGTGTTTTTGATCATCTTTCAGCTACCTAGCTGAGCACTGCTCAAATTACCAGCCCACAGAATGGTGAGATAATAAAAGATTGTTGCTTTAAACCACTGAATCACCCATATTCTCTCAAACTTAACTTGTGTTAACAAAGTGGTATGTACCATTCTATACTCTTCTCAATGCTCTTATAATTGTGTATACATAATATTGGGTTATGTATTTTTGTGGTGTTTTATAAAAATGCAATACTGTCTTATACATTTAAAACTACATCTTTCTTGTGATGTTACCAGATAAGTGTATATATTGTGGACACCCTTCCCAACTGTGTCTTGTAGATCTAATTCTTTCTTTAAGTAATGGCTGCATAAAAGTTCATGATATGAATATGCCACAATCTTTACGAGCATTGTCTTACTAACAGGAATTCACTGTTGTCAGTTCTTACTACCACACTGTGAATATTCTTGTCCATCTGCTCTTATTTGCTGTTACTTTTATTTCAAGAAGACAGATTCTAATAGTGGATAAGCGTCAAATTCATATATGCCACAGCTCATTTCTCACAAGTCTTTTCCCTACTCTTTAACACTATTTGAAGTCTCCATTTTAGTCTGTTATACAATTAGTGTTAGTGTTCTATCTTTGGTAATATTTAGATTATGTGTTAGAGTGATATACCCTCTGAATTCTTACAGAAACATATTTTTCCCCTGTGACAGGTAAGTAACGTTTTGCCTGTCTATGGAATGTAGCGTTGTATTCCTTTTACCTAACTAGTCTGTAGATATCATACCAGTGTTTCCCACCTTGCTGTGTTACAACTGAGAAGTTGACTCCTGAAATAGTCTTTTCCTTTGAAAGTAATACACTGATTATCTCTGGAAGCATGGCAAAGGTTGGTGGGTTGTTTTTTTTTTTTTTTTTCTGTTGTATTCCTCCAACCCAAGAACATGATATGTCTCTATACATATTTTGTCTTAATTTTTTCCCAGCAATGTTTTTAGTTTTTCAGTGTAGTTGTACATATTTTCTTAGATTTTTTTCTTAAATTTTTTATAATTTTTGGAACTATTTAAAATGTAATTTTAAAAATTTCATTTCCCAGATGTGTGCTGCTGGTATATAACAATACAATGGATTTCTATCTGTTAATCTTGTACTTTGTGGCCTTGTGATATTTTCTTAGTAATTCCAGTAGTTGGTTGCTAAATTCATTGGGATTTTCAATGTTAACTAATATATCATATGCCAAGAGGGAGAGTTTTTACTTCTTCCTTGCCTATATTATGGATTTTATTTATTTGCCTTATTGTAGTGTTAAGGATATCTAGTACAATTTTAAATAGAAAAGGAAATAGCAAGCATTCTTGCCTTGTTCCCAGTCTTAAAGGGAAAGAGTTGTCTTTTAGTATTAAATATGATGTTAGCTATAGGTTTTACAAAGATGCTCATCATAAAATTAATGAGGTTCCCTGCTTAGTTTGCTGAGAGTTTTTAATTAAAATTGATGTTGTCAGGAGCTTTATATCTGCATTTATTAAAGATATCATAAGTTCTTATATTTTTATGATCATAGTATATTTAAATACACTGACTGATTTTCAACCTGGCATTACTGAGATAATCCTTACTTTTACATGATATCTATCCTTTTCACACATTGTTCATTTTTATTTGCTAATGTTTTGTTAAGGGCTTTGAATCTATGTTCATGAGGGATAATGGTTTCTAATTTTCTATTTTTCTAATTTTGTAAGAACTCAGGGTTATGCTGGCCTCATGAATGACTGGGTACAGCGTTTCTCCTCTGTTTTCTGAAAAAGTTTGTATAAATTTGGCATTAATTTATCCCTTTATGTTTGAGTAAACACATGTGTGAGACCGTCTGGGCTTGGAGTTTTTATTTGTGAGAAGTTTTTGACAAGTCCAATTTGTTTAATGGATATAAGGCTATTTTAAGTTTTCTGTTTCTTCTATTGAAAATTGTGCTAAGTTATTTTACAAGGCAGAATTAGCCATTTCATCTAAATTCCATATTCAGTTGCCTCAAGTTGTTCATAATATTCTCTTTTTACCCCATTAATGTTTGTAGGATCTGTAATAAGCACCACTCATACCTTCTTAAAATTATTAATTTGTTTCATCTCTTTTATTTTCTTGATTACTCGAGATAGGGGTATGGCAATTTTGTTGATTTTTTAATATTATTAGCTTTTTTCCCCTAACTTTAGAATGTGCTGTTCATTCCTGCTCTTATATTTATTATTTTTATTCTTCTACTTATATTAAGTTTAATTCTTTTTCTTAGTCTATTTTTTAAAGGCAGAACATTAGGCCAGTGATTTTAGAACTTTCTTCTTCTGTGACATAACCATTTAAATCTACATATTTCCCTTTATGCACAACTTTAGCTAAATGCCACAGTATTTGATAAGTTTTATTTTTTATCATCATTCAGTTCAAAATATTTCCTTATTTTCTCTGGGCCATGATCTATTCAGAAGTATATTGTTTTATCTCCAGGTATCTGGGGTTTTCCTAGGTATCACATTGCTATTGCTATCTAATTTAATTCCACTGTGGTCAGAGAACACACTTCATACAATTTTGAATTTTCAAATTATTGAGACATGTCTAATAGTACAGCATATGGTATATCTTGGTGAATATACCATGTGCAACCCCATATAATGTGTATGTTCTAATAATGTCAATGAGATCAAGTTGGTAGGTAGTGCTGTTTAGATTCTACTATTTTTAAAAAATTTATTTTCTGTCTAATTTACTACTAAATGCTCAGAGAAAGTGTTAACTTACCCTATTATAACTGTGGCATTGTCTAATTTTGTTTTCAATTCTTTCAAATTTTGCTTTATCTATTTTGAGGCTTTATTATCAGATGTAGAAATAATTATAATGTTTATATTTTCCTGATGAATTCCTCCCTTTACCATTATGTAATAGACATCTTTGTCTCTTCTACTACTCTTTGCTTAAAGTTTATTTTATCAGATTATTATAGTCAATCCAGTCTTTTTGTACTTACTATTTGCCTGGTATTTCTTTTTCCAGCTATTTACTAACAACCTATCTGTGTCTGTATCTGTTAAGTATGTCTTTTATAGGTAGCATATAGTTGGTTATCTTTTTTCATTAATGTATTCTGATAATCTCTGCTCTTTGGAGTGTTTACATGATTAATACTAATGTGATTAGCTAGCTGAATTTAAGTTTACCATTTAATTTTTTTTTCTCCTCTTTGGATTTTTCCTCTCTTCCACATTTCCAGTTTTTTAAAAAATTATTTGAATTTATTGAGTATCCTATTTTAATGTATCTATTGGCTTACTGATTATTTGGTTATATTATTATATAGAGAAAGAAAGAGAGAGAGAGAGAGACTACTGTAGGGATTACAAAACACAAATCTAACCTTTCCAGGTACACTTATATTTTATATTATACCACCTCATATAAGATGTAGAAACCTTGCAATCTATCCTTATATTTGGTTGGCCAAAAGGTTCATTCGTTTTTTTCCATAAGATGGCTCAAGTAGCACTTAGTTGTCTTTAACTTCATCCAAAACAAGTTTGTTAGATTGTATGTGACAGCTGTCATATCAGCGTGCATTTTAAAAAAAGACATCAAAATTGGTGAATTTTTGTGTAGCCATTTTAATATTGAAGAAGGAAGAAAAAAAGCAACATTTTCAGCATATTATGCTTTATTATTTTAAGAAAGGTAAAAACGCAACTGAAACGCACAAAAAGATTTGTGCAGTATATGGAGAAGACGCTGTGACGGATCGAACGTGTCAAAAGAGGTTCGCGGAGTTTCCTGCTGGAGATTTCTCACTGGATGATGCTCCACAGTTGGGTAGACCAGTTGAAGTTCATAGTGATCAAATTGAAACAATAATTGAGCACAATCAACGTTATACCATGCAGGAGATAGCCGACATACTCAAAATATCTAAATCAAGTGTTGAAAATCATTTGCACCAGCTTGGTTATGTTCATTGCTTTGATGTTTGGGTTCCACATAAGTTAAGAGAAAAAAACCTTCTTGACCATATTTCCGCATGTGATTCTCTACTCAAACGTAACAAAAAAGTTTTTGGTTTTTTTTGTTTTTTAATTAATTAATTAATTAATTTTTGGCTGTGTTGGGTTTTCGCTTCTGTGCGAGGGCTTTCTCTAGTTGCGGCAAGCGGGGGCCACCCTTCATCGCGGTGCGCGGGCCTCTCACTATCGCGGCCTCTCTTGTTGCGGAGCACAGGCTCCAGATGCACAGGCTCAGTAGTTGTGGCTCACAGGCCTGGTTGCTCCACGGCATGTGGGATCTTCCCAGACCAGGGCTTGAACCCGTGTCCCCTTCACTGGCAGGCAGATTCTCAACCGCTGCGCCACCAGGGAAGTCCAAAACCTTTTGTTTTTAAAACAAATTGTGACAGGCAATGAAAAGTGGATACTGTACAATAATGTGGAAAGGAAGAGATCATGGGGCAAGTGAAATGAACCACCACCAACCACACCAAAGGCCGGTCTTCATCCAAAGAAGGTGATGTTGTGATTATGGTGGGATTGGAAGGGAGTCCTCTATTATGAACTCCTTCTGGAAAACCAAACAATTAATTCCAACAAGTACTGCTCCCAATTAGACCAACTGAAAGTGGCACTCATCGAAAAGCGTCCAGAATTAGACAACAGAAAACGCATAATCTTCCATCAGGATAACTCAAGACCACATGTTTCTTTGATGACCAGGCAAAAACTGTTACAGCTTGGCTGGGAAGTTCTGATTCATCCGTCATATTCACCAGACATTGCACCTTCAGATTTCCATTTATTTCGGTCTTTACAAAATTCTCTTAATGGAAAAAATTTCAATTCTCTGGAAGACTGTAAAAGGTACCTGGAACAGTTATTTGTTCAAAAACATAAGAAGTTTTGGGAAGGTGGAATTATGAAGTTACATGAAAAATGGCAGAAGGTAGTGGAACAAAAGAGTGAATACGTTGTTCATTAAAGTTCTTGGTGAAAATGAAAAATGTGTCTTTTATTTTTACTTAACAACCAAAGGAACTTTTTGGCCAACCCAATAGTTTTCATATGTATTGCTCATACATATACTGAAAATCCTAGTGGACAATAAGAAATATTGAGTTCTGTCAATATGACAGATTAAATTACCTGAAAATCTTCTTGTTCAAACACATCAAAATTTAGGATGAAATATAACAAATATCTTTTTAAGTGCTAAGCCTAACTAACCTTAGAAAGGATGGGGAGATTTCCTGGGGTCAGAAACAAAAAGCAAACTAAAACCAGGTATGATTTTAGCTGATGTTACAGTCACCCTGGCCTAGGAGGGGAGGAGAACAGGTGTTGGTTTTTGCCACCTAAGGGGCAAAATTTTACAGCTTATAGTCAAAGAATAGTCTTGTGCCTGTGTGCAATGCAAAAATAGACTAGAACTACATGCAGAAACTGGCATGTTTGAAGGGCTGCACCCTTGGTGAAAGATTGGAGGACTACAGAGAAACTTATTCTCTGGCAGCAGGGACATCATAAAGAATTTGGAATAGGTTATGTGCCATAAAGGAAGGAATAAGCATATCTCTTTAGGTATGGGGTCTGAGTAAAAAAAATTGTCCTCTGAGTTTATAGCTATAGCTATGTACCTTTCATGGATTTGGGGGTTGAATTTACACTGCTTAACTTCTCTAAGAACCATACGTATAATAGTTTGTATTAAATTCTTACCATATTTGAAATCCCTACTGTGTCAGCAGTTATCATAACTTTATATTTCTAATGTTACTTGTGTCATATAAGTTTTTTGATCACTCTTGATAAAGGTTTGTCTATTTAAGCTATCCTTAAAAATAATTTTGTTTTTGATCATCTTCTTTATTACATCCTTGCTACTTTTTATATTCAATGCTAAAATATAATTTTCTCCCTTCTATATTTTCTCAGTATAATGTTATTATTTTTCTACGTTAGCAAGAAAAATACACCTAAGATCAAGTTTTTATATATATTATTTGAATTTTCTGCATTTCTTTTTTTATACCATATATACCACATGGAAAATATGAGACAAACCTCAAAAAAATAAGATGACCAATTCTAAAAGTATGAGATCTGAAAAATGGGATTCCAGGATGAGAAAAGAGAAAAAGCAGAGGGGAGAAAAAATTTTAAATCAACACAAACTATTTCCCATAATTAAAGGACATGACTTTCAGATAGAAGCTACTAGTTGTCCAGCAAAAATAATCTTTACAATTCTCAAACAGAGCCATATCATCTGGAATTTTAGAATATGGAGTTTACAGAGAAAAACTTAAAGCTTCCAGAAAGGAAAAATAAAGCAGGTAACACACAAAGCGTCAGGAATAAGGGTGGCACAAGGTTTCACAATGGCAACGCTAGAAGCTAGAATAGACACATGCCTTCCAAGTTCCATAAGGAAATGAATAAATATCTAGTACTTTAAATGCCTAGATAATATGTCTGTAACGTGTATAAGTAGAAAAAGGATGTTGTTAGGTATTCATGTTGTTCAGGAAAGAGTTAATACAGCCAGCCTGATACTGTTATCTCCAGAAGCTCTGCTTGATACTGACTCTTGGGAAGGCTCCTGGCAACTTGGCCCATAGAATGTTCCTGACTCTGTATTGACTGGTTGTTTTGTGACTGGGTCACTGAATCCTATTATATCAGTCTTCTATATTGTTTGTGCCAACAATGTGATTTATGATGAACAACCATTTTACTTTTCGGAGTCTGGAATTTTGGTGATAGTGCCTAGTTGCTCAGGCAAAGAGTATCTATGTGACTAGCCTTCAATAAAATCTCTGGGCTCTGAGTTTTAGGCAAGTTTCCTTAGGCAGAAACACTAGCTGTGTGTTGCACATTTCCTGTGCTGAAGGAAGAAGCATGTTCAGTGCAAGACCTCCCTTTCCCTGTCACTCTGTGAGGGAGAACTTTGGAAGTCTGCTCCTCGACCTTTTCAGGCATTACCTGTTGCCTCTTTTTCCTGCCCTCTGCTGAGCTTGCTGTGTACCCTTTCAGTGTAATAAACCATAACTGTGAGTACAGTTGCCTCTGAATCTTAGGTGCCCTTTTAGTGAATCACCAAAAAGCATGGGTGGTATCCTCCCCTACCCTCAAAACACATGGTCTTAAAAGTTAATATTCATAACTTCTTTCCTCAGAAACTTGCCCAAAAATGTGCTCCACCTAAACAAGTAATTTTATCAAAAAAGTGGAAGAACTTGGCTCCAGGAAGTAAATGATCTATCACAGAGAATAGGCCAAGAAAATCCCCACAATCATAGTAAATGTAAGGACATGAAAATTACAAATTAAACCTAAGGTAAAACAAGTCCATGTTAAACAAGATAACAGAGGACCATGGTAAGTAAGATAACATTGATAGATCCCTTAATGTAGTGGAACAAACTGAGAGTAAAATTCTATTTATAAAGTTTGGTTATGATTTCAAAATAAAAAAATTATTTTATATTAAACAAATAAAAATGATTAACTGAAGAGAAACAAAATTACACACCTCAGCAATGAATAATATTTAGATATCCATAGTGATGCAGATTCTGAATATTGATCTAACAAAAATTATGATGAAATAAAATTAGGAGTATGGTTGGATTCACATATGAGATGTGTTTGTGAGCTCACTCAAACACACAGGTATGAGATGCATTATAAGTGATAAAGCTTCTTCATTAAGAGAGTAATAAATCATACATAACATTTTGAGATAAATATAATAAATATGAAGAAATATTAGAGATACGGAGGTAAATAATAGAAATGAAAACTGGAAGTAGGATTGCCTCTGAGGAATAGGAGTTAGGCTTGAGAATAAGTGAAACATGATACTAATTTTATTTCATTAGTGACTTTCTAAAAGTATTTGACTTTTTAAAGTACATACAAATTTGAAAAAGAGAATTATATATATTTTAAAAGAATAAAAAGAAAAATATAATTGACAAAATGATTTGGATATATATTACATATTCAGGAAAAGTTATGACTAAAAATAATTCCAGAGGTTTCACCATCACTGGCTAAACCAAAACAATTTGTTGATTAAGGACATAAATACAGATATTCAAAATAAAATTTTTGGTTTTTCTCTTACATATACTCACAAATATGTGCATATGTGTGATAATTAACTAATAAAATTGTGGATCAACAATAGAACACTGAAAACAAATAGTGAAAATATTCAAACGTTTGAGGCAACTGTTTTTTTTTTTTCAATTTGAACTACTGTTTGTAAAGACCATACTTACCAAGGGATTGCTGAAATGAAATGTCTAATTGTCTTCTATATGTATATTTTACATAGTCTTTTCATCAGGCAGAAACTTTCAGTCCTTCCTCCACTCCAAGTCACATGTGTGCCTGTGCAAGCTCATGCACACACAAACACACACACACAATCTTATCTAAATTTACCTGCATCTACACATATCCATTGACATTAGAACTTCCATCCTTCATATAGATCCTCTAAGACTTCATTCCTCCAATTATTTTCATCCTCTTTTTCTCTTTCCATTGATTCTTAACCCTGAATCCATAACAGGAAATACAAAAATGTGTTTTATTAGTCCTACGTCCCCATCAACCTAATGTTAAATCACTATCTTTCCCTTCCCAGTCAGGAAAGGGTGCAAAAAGAATAAAGATCTGAGAGATATCAGAGAGGAAACAATGACGATCAAGAATTCTCCCAGATTTTTGGTTAATATCTTCTCCATAGGATTACTAGGAAGATTAGAGAAAATCATCTATTTGAACCATTCTGTAGAAGATTAATAAATATTACTATTAGTATTATTTAATTAGGTATATGCATAGTTTAATAATACTAATAATATTTAAAGTATATTAATCTTTGAATAAGAAAGCTTTTCTCATCAATACAGTGATGAAAATATGGATAAAATCTATGTGAGACTCTGTCCATTTCTATTATCTAAACAACCCATAGTTTTCCTCTCAAGTCCAGGTGTGATTGCTGAATGAATAATCAATTAATTACAGAGAAAATGGGGAGTTTTCAAAGCAATGGCCATGGTGCAGAAGAACAAATGCTGGATTTGGAAACAGAAGAAAGGAGTCTAAATCTCTGCTATATCCCGGACTACTATGTGGTGAGAAGAAATTCAACTAACCTCTTTGGAAATTAACATCCTAAACTCTCAAAAAGGAGTAAGAATCCCTGCATCCCTTCAGAGTTTTGAATATATCAAGTGAGAACAGGGTGAAAGGTCTAGGTTGGATGGATGCCCTTGTTCTACAGCATGGGCTCTTTTGCTGATAGAAGATGCTTGGACTCAATCATCTGTTTTTCTCTCAAATTTTTCTTAAACATAAAATTCGTAAGTTTAAAAATCTGGGCTCCATTCAAAATTAAGGATCTAAATTCTACTAGCATGATGATACTTTCCCACTTTTTTATTCTTGCCTTAGACCAAAAGGATGCCCCTACAGCCTAGTAAAAAAAATCATCTAACTCCTTGATTGTTTCAGTTGCCTTCAGCAAGGCCTCCCTTTCTTGCAGCGCAAAACCCAAAACTGCACGCAGAAGTCAAGAGCAAAGGAGTAAATTCATTTTCTTTTCATTTTCTTTCTTTTTTCCCTAAGGATACTCAAGAGAGGGTTATTCTTTTATTCAGAGAAAATATCCTGGGCCAATAGTGAATAAAAAGATCTTTTCCTGGCTCAAATCCACTACTTAGAGGTCTTAATTTCATCTGTTTGGTCTGAATCATTTTTGACTAAAAGTAAAACGTTATGCTTGCTGGCTCTCAAGTTCATCTACCCCGGCTCTGAGCATTCATAGCCTCATGAGCAACTGCTGAAGTTTATTCCCATTAGCTTGGCACTTCTCAATCCAGGAGGCCATACTTTCATCTGTAAACTTGATCATCTCATTAAGTGCTCTTTCTTCCAGAGCTTTTATATTAAAAGGTAGTTAAATAAGTCTGAAGAGCCCTAGCATTGATCCAGGGAGAATACCACTCCTAATAACTGGCAAGTCAAAGACAAAATTTTTCCCTAAACTTTTTCTCATGTTTAAAAGCTGGTTGCAACTGAATGGCTAAATGCTTCTCCCAATTTCATGATAGCTGTATTTATAGCAGGAATTCATATTGAACCTTGAGACCCTAGCCAAAATAGATTGGCATCTACCTAAAAACAAAAGACAAATCTTCAGGTGTCAGAAACCATACTCCAGTGGAACAACTGCCAATATGAGAGAAATATATACTGCATTTTTGATCAAAAGAACTTCTCTATTTATGGAATCACAGTAATGATGTAAGCTACCTGAGTCTGTTTCTTCATCTATAAAATACAATTCATCATACCAACCTCAAAGGCAATGGTAACTATAGTTAGATAGATGGATAGATAGATAGATAGATAGGTAGATAGTACTTGGTAGGCTCTCACTAACTGTATTAAATTAATTAATAAATGAAACAATGGAGTGCAGATGACGTAGATGAAGAACCACTGTGCCTGCCTAATACATGAGGAAACAAGTAGGTTTTATTGCTCATTAATCTGTGTAACAACATAGATTAGGTAACTTCTCTTGAATATGTTCTTACATAAAAGAATAGACAGACAGAGACTTAGAAAAGAAATACAGATTAACATTTTTCTTAGCAGAATCTCTTTCTGCTAAGGTGTCAATCCAGAGTCTTTAGAGCACTAGTTGAGTGATCCCAGTGTTGATGTTCACTTTGAAATGCATTTGTTATGACAGAAACAATATGACCTTTGGAAAAGAAAGGGTTTAATGGTACCCACAAGTACACTGCAAGCTGCAAATGTACTCAACATCTCTAAACACCTTATATGTGTATAAGATCATATGGAGATATTTTGGAATTTTGCATCATGCAAATACATATTTACAACTATCAAAAGATTGGTAAACAACAGAAAATTGCAGACTTTAATTCAAATGTTACCTCCTCACTGACCCCAGTATCTTCAGTCAGAACTAATTGCTCACATCGGTCAGAATGGCTATCATCAAAAAATCTACAAACAATAAATGCTGGAGAGGGTGTGGAGAAAAGGGAACGCTCTTGCACTGTTGGTGAGAATGTAAATTGATACAGCCACTATGGAGAACAGTATGGAGGTTCCTTAAAAAACTAAAAATAGAACTACCATATGTCCCAGCAATCCCACTACTGGGCATATACCCTGAGAAAACCGTAATTCAAAAAGAGTCATGTACCACAATGTTCATAGCAGCTCTATTTACAGTAGCCAGGACATGGAAGCAACCTAAGTGTCCATCGACAGATGAATGGATAAAGAAGATGTGGCACATATATACAATGGAATATTACTCAGCCATAAAAAGAAATGAAATTGAGTTATTTGTAGTGAGGTGGATGGACCTAGAATCTGTCACATAGAGTGAAGTTAAGTCAGAAAGAGAAAAACAAATACCGTATGCTAACACATATATATGGAATCTAAAAAAAAAAAAAATGGTTATGAAGAACCTAGGGGCAGGACAGGAATAAAAACGCAGACGTACAGAATGGACTTGAGGACACACAGAGGGGGAAGGGTAAGCTGGGACAAAGTGAGAGAGTGGCATGGACTTAGATATACTACCAAATGTAAAATAGATAGCTAGTGGGAAGCAGCCACATAGCACAGGGAGATCAGCTCGGTGCTTCGTGACCACCTAGAGGGGTGGGATAGGGAGGGTGGGAGGGAGGAGATATGGGGATATATGTATATGTATAGCTGATTCACTTTGTTATAGAGCAGAAACTAACACACCATTGTAAAGCAATTATATTCCAATAAAGATTTAAAAAAAAAAACAACTAATTGCTCTATCCTTGGTGATTTACAGCACTTAGAGAATAATTCAAACATGGCATCTGTTGGTGTAACTATTTGTAGTCATGAATGCTTCCCTCAATAAATGGTTAAAAGCCAACGGCTCTAATTAATTTACATTTTTTCTATAGTCTATGAGGTTATTAATGGAAGTCTTAGGTCAAATTATTTATGTAATACATATTACTTGAATTTTAGTAAGTACACAACCATTCTTTTAATGCTATCATACGTTAGTTCCTGTTAAACTATTGTTTTACTCAATGTGTCAGTGTTCATGGTTGGCCTTTAGCTCATTTTATTCTCTAGATTTTGTTTTTTTATTCTCTAGATTTTGTTTATTCTCTGATTTTGTTAAAAAATCAGGTTTATTGAGGTATAACCTATATATAGCAAAAATTACTCTTTTTTTAGATGTACAGTCTTAATCACCACCACACGGGCAAAATTGCCCTTGTACCCCTTTGTAATCAATGTTCTCAGCCCAACCCAAGCAACTGAAAACATCTATTCTATTTCTACCTCTAGTGTTGCACTGCAAGAATGTCATACAAGCAAAATCATGCAGTATGTAGTCTTTGTCAGGCTTCTTTTACTTGAAATAACACCTTTAAGATCTGTTCTTCTATATGTATCAGAAATTAACATCTTTTGATTGCTTACTTACTCCATTGTGTGGATGCATCACAATTTTATCTGTTCACCAGTCAACAGACATCTAAATTATTTCTGATTTTGGACCATTACAAATAAAACTGCAACAAAAATTCAGGTACAAGTCTTTGTGTAGTCATACCTTTTAATTTCCATTAAATAAATATCTAAAAATGGGATTCTTGATTCAAAAAGTGTACACTTAATGTTATAAGAAGCTGACAAACTGGTTTCCAAGTTGGTTGTACTATTTTGCTTTCCTGCTAGCAATATATTTGAGTCCTAGTTACTCTACATCCTCGTAAAAGCTTGGCTTTTTTATTTTGAAAAAATGTTAACCATTCTAATAGATGCATATTTGTATTAGTTTGCTAGGGCTGCCATAACAAAATACCAGTCGGCTGGCTTAAACAACAGAAATGTATTTTCTCATGGTTTTGGAGGCTGGAAGTACAAGATGGAAGAATTATCCGGTGTATTTTCTTGTGAGGCCTCTCTCCTTGGCTCGCAGGTAGCTTCCTTCTTGTTTTGACCTCACAAGGTCTTTCCTCTGTGCATGCACACCACAAGTGTCTCTTTGTATGTCTAAATGTCTTCTTCTTATAAGGACACCAGTTACATTAGATTAGGGGCAACCCTAACGGCCTCATTTTAACTTAATCATCTCTTTAAAGGCTCTACCTCCAAATAGTCACATTTTTAGTATTAGGGGTTAGAGCTTCAA
The DNA here is from genome assembly GCF_965194825.1 of Balaenoptera physalus. NCBI lineage: Eukaryota > Metazoa > Chordata > Mammalia > Artiodactyla > Balaenopteridae > Balaenoptera > Balaenoptera physalus. Next base: position 96,890,319 of record NC_138884.1, read on the forward strand.
CACGAATTTGAGAGAGCACAGTTCAGCTCATAACAGACACTAATATCATATTGTGGTTTACAGATGGATACTGTCATTGAGCATCTTTTCAAGTACCTGCATTGCTACCCACAGCTATATTTTAGTGAAATGGGTATTCAGATCTTTAATAAAAAGTTGTATTGATATTTTGGTTTTCTTATTATTGATCTGTGAGAGTTCTTTATGTATTCTTGATAAAAGTACTTGATCAGACGTGTTTGTTTTGCAAAAAGTTTACCTGTATCAGTGGCTTGTTTATTCATAATCTTTACACTATTGTCCAATGAACAGAAGTTCTTAATTTTCATGAAGTTCTATTTATCATTTTTTCTTTTATAGCTAATGTTTTTATAGCTTATGATTTTATGTGTAAACCTTTGTTTAGTCACAAAATTTTTTCTTTTACACTTTCTTTGAAAAGTTTTATAGTTTTTATAGTTTTACATTTTACAGGTAAATCTATGGTTCATTTTGAGTTTATTTTTCATGGGTTGAAGTTCATACTCAAACAACTGATGTCCAATTGTTCACTTGTTAAAGACTATCTTTTTTCTACTGAATTATTTTGACAACTTGGTCAAAATCAATTAACTAACCACATATGTGTGAGCCTATGTCTGGACTTCCTATGTTACACTGATCTACACACCTGTCCTTTTTCCAATAACACATTGTCTTAATTACTGTAGCTTTACATTAAGCTTTGAAAATCAAGTAGTAGGTCTTCCAACTGTGTTCCTATTTTTCAAAATTGCTTGATTGTTTTAGGTGTTTTGCATTAATATAAAAATTGTAGAATCAGCTTGTCAATTTCTGTAAGAAAAAAGCCTGCTGGAATTTTGATTGGCATTGCACTTAATAGGTAGATCCATTTTAGAAGGCTCAGTATCATAACAATATTGAGTCTTTTGAAACATGAGCATGTTGTAGTTATTCAATTTTTTGTGTCTCCTTTGTTTTCTATCAATAGTATTTTCTAGTTTTTAGCATGCGATTATTGCATGTATCGTGTATGATGTATCCCTAAGTATCTCATGGTTTTGATGTTATTGTAATCAACATTGATTTTTTAATTTCAATGCCCACTTCTTCATTTCTAGTAGTATACAGAAACACAATGGATTTCTGTTGACCTCATATACTGAGACCATGATAAAAATCACTTACAGGTTCTGTAGTTTTATTTATAAATTCTTTGGGGTTTCCTATGTAGAAATCATGCCATCAGTGAATAAAAATCATTTCACTTCTTTTATAATTTGTATGCCTCTTACTTCTTTATCTTGCACCATTTCATCATTAAAGACCTCCAGTTCATTCCTGGAGTTACAAGAGCAAAGATTCCTACCTTGTTTCCCATCTAAGTGGGGGAAGCAGTCAGTCATTCTCTCACTATTAAGTATATTAACTACAGTTTTCTTCTAGCAAGTCGAAGACATTTTCTTCTATTCCTAGTTTGCTAGCAGTTTTTATTGGATATAGATGTTGGACCTTATCCAATTCTTTTTATGTACCTATTGAGAGTCTCTCTCTGTGTCTACAGACTTCTACATAGTATCATTGTAGAAATTAGCCACACAGTTTCCTGACTCTCCCTCAGGGTTAGATTTTTTGTTTTGTTTTGTTTTTTGGCTTCATCTTTTCCCCAATGGCAATGGATTTTGGTGTCTTGGGATAGGGTTTTCTATCTCTCCTCCAGAAGCAGGTAGACAGAGGAAAATGGATTTCTATTCCTTCCCCAGTGGCTTACAGCTTTTATTTTATACAAGAAAGTAAGGAATACGGAGTAAGTAGGCCTCTTTTTCTGTTCCCTTCCTCTCTCAGGCACCAATCACTTCTTTCACGCCCACCCATGGAGAAGCGTTCTCTCTGCTCTGTCCCTAACCTTTAATGTGATTTTGAGACAGGCTGGTACCCGGGACCTGGTACCCTTTGCTGCAGTGCTTACACCTGGACAAACGTCTCATCTCCTGAAGTAACAGAATACAAAGAAACTATAAGGGACTAAATTTAACTGCAAACATGCGCAGCTGGGGCAAATTATGAACAACAAGATATAAAAAGACCAAACACTCAACTGCCACTTCTGAGGTGTCAGGAGAAAAAGCAGGGTACTGCGCATGATCCCGGCACACAGCAGCCCCAAGGGAGTGGGCAGACCACTTAAACCATTCTTCCGGCATGACCACCGGACCCACCCCTACCCTCACCCCATTTAAGGAACCAGTTCGCTCCCTCTCAGGGAGCGAGCAAGGGAAACTGTTACTTGTTTTCACTCCCTCATGCTGCAGCAGGAGTCCCAATAATGCCTTCCCTGAATTTCTTGTCTGGCATCTTATCAATTTCTATTGATTAAGAAGTCCAAGAATCCTGATAGGTAACAGTTTCCCAGGGGAGGTCTGTGGAGAAAAGCTTGAAAGTGATTACGAGTTTCCCCTCTGCTATTCAAAATTAACACTAACCCACACTTGGCCTTTAAGAATTCATTAAAAATTTCAGTTGATTTCTTGTTACCCCCTTGTATGGTGGATGCATCTTTCTCTGTGATCTGCCAAAGGTGAGAATGTACTCCCATCTCTCATGGAGGGGCTAGTTCCTCTTTGTCCTTCGATTTCCTTGCAATTTGAGTTCTCTGATGGACTCAAGAAAACATTAAATTTTGTAGATTTTCCATCTTTTCCTCATTGTTGTGGAAGCAATTTTTTTTCCCTTTTCTTTGCGGGGGGTTGTTTTCTCTTTTGTTTTTGCAGTTTTCTACATCCTAAGCAGGAGTGGAACTTTCAACAACAACCTTTTAAAAATTAGCTACATTGTTGAAAAAAAAATTATTAACATTTTAATTTTCAAATTAAAAATTAAATAACAGTAGAATAAAGTAAAGTATTACTGTGAAGAAGAGAATTTTAAAAACTCATATTGCTATTCCAATTGCCAAGAAAACAACCATTAATGAAATAAATAAACCATTAGCTTAAGAGAAGGGATAAAACAAATAACCTACTAATTTACTGTCCTTGATAATGAATTGATCTTTAACTCTGACAAAAATTTATGGTACACAGGTAAAACATAACAATGTGATTTCTCTTAGCATTTTGTGATAACATATGTATCAAACAATAGAAATAAAATTCTCTCCCCATTGAGAAATACTTATTATAATATATACTAAGTCCTAGGGTTTCAGACTTAAATTTCTTCTTAAGATACCTAGAGAATAATTATGAAAATATAAAAGAAAAAATTTCCAAAAGATCTGAACCAAAATAAGATCAAGGCTTATTTCTGGCGATAGAAGAGTTATTTCTTACCTACTTTGATTCGTAATGTAAACAGCATTGTTGCATAAAAAATAAATCCACCTGCTGCCTTGTAACAAGTAAACAAAAAATAAATTAAGGTATTTATCAAAAACTATATAGACTCCTAATTCTAGAAAAAGCACAGCCCACTTCTATGGGAAGATTTTGATATTTCTTATGAGTATTATATAAACAATATTTCATGCTGTTGAATAGTTTTGCTCCAATACTCTACAATTTTAAATTAAGAAGGAACAACAAAATGTAATGAATCAAACCTCAGGAAAACGATATTCATTTTAAACCAACTTCTATTTTACAAATTTTGAAGGAGAAATTTTAATAGCATCTGAATTTTCCCTATTGTATCAGTTAATCAAAATCTACCTGTTCTTGAGTTCAGTTTAGTTCGCTTGTTTGATATTTATTTTGCACATTTTAAATGTATTATGTTAATCTAGCTTATTCACTTTAGCATCTATGAGTCTAACCACTTTTTATCCACTGGGACCTCCAATAATTAACCATACCATTTTTAATACCGTATTTTAAGTGTCCTTCATTACCTGTATGTCCTCATTCCCCTCTTTACTAGTTTAAATTCCAAAGCCCATCACACTTTGCACACATACATAATTCTTTGCCTCTGTATTATATTGACTCCACAAAATCTGAACCCAGCTAAACCCAACTCTAACTCCTTCTCTCCTGTGCCTAAGCAGTTGTTTACAGCTAGAGAAAATCAGAGAACCCTACTGGCTGGTCTCACTTCAAATTTATAACAAGAGATCTTAACTGGGCCCTCAGCATTGCCCATCTATGAAATCATCTTGTGTTAATTTCACAATTTATTCTCTATTCTCTGACATGGTTTTTTAATAACTCTTTGCTTCTCAAGACTCTAATCCTTCTTCCCCACTGCTCATTGTAAGCTTCCTTGTCTCTAAGAAAAATAGAAGCAATTAGAAGAAAACTAGGTAAGTTAGTAACTTCAAGTGTAGCAGACAGCCTAGATCTATATCCTTGTATTCTGCCCTTTCCTTCTGCTAAAGTGAGTCTAACTGATGCTTCTAGCTAAGTCCAACCCTTCCATGTACACACTGAATCCTTTCCACTTGCCTCAGTGACAATGCCCCTGCAATTTCCCCATCCCTCCTAAATCATAAATTTAGTCCTATGTTCTGGACTATTTCCATCACCAGACAAATATGCTGTGATATCTCTGGGGTTAAGAATAGAAACATGATTAACTTACTGAAATACCACTTTGTCCTGCAATTACTGTCCCATTTCTCTTACTTGTGTTAATAGAAAAACCACTCCCAAATTTCAGATTCCAATATCCAACTATCTACTCGTCTTTCCCATTAATATGCTATAGGCATTCCAAACTCAACTTGGCCACTAAACTCTTGGTTTTTCTTGTTTCATATTTCAGTAAATTGCACCATCATTTACTAATTACTTTGGCCATAAATTAAGATTCGTCTTTGATCCTGGTCTTTCTTTCATACCTCATGTTATATCTTCATACCTTGCAGCAAATTCTATTTTCTCTTCCATCAATATTTGTCTTGACTGAATTCTTTCATGATCTTTACTGCCAACATTCTAGACCTAGCTATCATGATATCCTGCCTAAATTAATGCAATAGCTTACTAACTGATCTCCCTACTTCCACACTTGCCTATTATGCTTATTATTCACACAGAAGCAGAGTGTTATTTTTTAAATATGGATTAAAAAATTTATACTCTCCCCTATGTACACAAACTACAATGGCTTTCAATTATACTTAGAATAAAATAAAATTCCTTACTCAGTATTAAGAGGGCATTACTATGTTATTTCACCTAAATCATTTCCTTTGCCCTATTCATTATAGTATGGACACACTAGCCTACTTGCTGTTTTCAAATACACCAAGCTTGGTCACACCTCAGAGCTTTTGTACTTGCGTTTTCTTGTTCTTTTATTCCAGATCTTCACACATTTTGATTCTTCATTTCAATTAAGTCTCTCATCAAATATCACTACCTTAGCAAGGTGTGGGATTACTTCATATAAAATAGTACAGTTCTGTAACTCTTTATCATACTCTGCTTTACTCCTTTGTAGTTGTTATAACCCCCTGACATGGTATCTCCTATTTATATATTTGTTTACTGGCAGTCCAACACAATATGCACTCCATGAAGAGAGGCACTTTCTTTGTCCTATACTCCACTGTATCACCACAACATAGGTTAATGCTTGACACATGTTACGTGTTTATAAATATTTGTGGAATAAATGAACTATTGTATCAGTTTCTTAGGACTAATAAAAATTACCATAAACTTACTGGCTTGAGATAACAGAAATTTATTCTTTCATCACTCAGGAAGCCAGAAGTTTGAAATAATGGTGTCAGCAGGGTTGGTTCCTTCTTAGGGGTTCATCTGTCTCATGCCTTTCTCCTGGCTTCTGGTGGTTGCCAGCCAATCCTTGATGTTCCGTGTCCTATAGACATATCTCTCCACTCTCTCCCTCCATCTTCATATGGTATTCTCTGTGTTTCTCCACATTGTCTTCCCCTATGCATGTCCTCTTATAAGTACACCAATCATCAGATTAAACTACACCTTAATCCTTATGACCTCAATTTAATTACATCTGCAAAAATTCTATTTCTAAATAAGACCCAAATTCTGAGGTTCTGAGTGAACATGAATTTGGTGGGAGAGATGGGACATAATTTAACTCAGTGCAACTACAATTGTATCAAATCATAAAGATTAAAAATTTTCAATTCGTATCAGAATAATTTCAGAATATAATGTGGATGCTATATAACGTGGATGCTATGTCTTATCATTATTAAAAATCCTGGCAAAGAGTTAAAAGATTTGAGTGATCCTCTTATGTGCCTTTTCAACCCTCATTCTTTCATTCAAATACTTGTTCTTTTACTTTAAAAACATATTGTTGTGTGTTTCTATATTACATATATTATGCTAAGTAATGGAGACACAGTAATTAGCAAGATAAGACGGTGTCTGCTCTCAGGAGGTTGACAATCTATTTGAGTGAAAGTGTTATTTTTCTTCAGGACATCTGCTATCACCTGAAATCTTTAGCTGATATCAGTCAAGTTTGCATTAGTAAATGGTAAATTGGACCCTCCAATTGAGTAATACAAGGGAAGTTTAATAAAAGAACAATTTAAAAAGTTTTAAGGAAGGTTTTAGAACAGTGATCAAGAAATAACACAGTACCACAGGGATAGTAATAACAGAGATCATTTACCATCCTTAGACCTGAGGGGCAAAGAGGAGAGGAAGGATGAAAAGGAGGACTCTTGGATAGTATCTAGAAGACAGTTTCAGATTATAACTTCAGTTCTATATGTTCATTTTTTAGGAAATGCCTGAGTTATTGTGGACAAATTTCTGTCTTTATTTTACAATACTTAAGCTTTTTTAAATGCCTTGAAGAGACAGTGTATAACAAAAAGTAGAACTAGTGAACTAACCAACTTATGAATATCTTTTTGTTATATATAATAGAAAAGATGAATCTTAAACATGGAATTGTTAAATCATCTCTGAAGCAATATGAATCAAGATTTTTTCATTGTGATTGTGGCAGAAGGAACTGTAAAGGAAAGGATGTATGCAGCTGTGTTCATATATACATTTTGATTATAACAATTGGTGTATGTGTGAATTTCTTTTGGCCATACCATATGAATAGATTTTTAAATAATTAAATGGCGACATATCTCTCACTAGTATTTGAATAGTATGAATTTTAGAAACATCTAGAAGCATTATGCTTATTGGACTTTATTGCTCTGGGTCTCATTTTAAATTGCACATTAAGAGAATACAGTATTTTAATTGTAACTTAGCCAAAATCTATCCAGAGGTCTGTTATCATTTTGTCTTTTAAGCAAATTTTCTCCCAAAAAGGCTGGATTATATTTCTTTTCTGATTGTTATAGTGTAGTGTATTCTTTTTTTATTTTTAATTAATTTATTTTTTATTTTATTTTATTTATTTTTGGCTGTGTTGGGTGTTCGTTGCTGCGCACGGGCTTTCTCTAGTTGCAGTGAACAGGGGCTACTCTTCGTTGCGGTGCGCGGGTTTCTCATTGCAGTGGCTTCTTTTGTTGCAGAGCACGGGCTCTAGGCACACAGGCTTCAGTAGCTGTGGATCGCGGGCTCCAGAGCGCAGGCTCAGTAGCTGTGGCGCACGGACTTAGTGGCTCCGCAGCATGTGGGATCTTCCCGGACCAGGGCTTGAACCCGTGTCCCCTGCTTTGGCAGGCAGATTCTTAACCACTGCGCCACCAGGGAAGCCCCATGTAGTGTATTCTTGATAATCAAACTACTCATGACTTTGGGACTTTGAATTGGTAAATATTCATGATGTGAAAAAAAATCATGATATATACTGCACTATCATATAAAAAATGTATGCTTCACTGTGTATTGTGTATACACACCAAAGGACCACATGAAAATATAGAGATACCATTAGCGACTAGACAAATACATCAAAATATAGACTGCTTGTAATCATGGATGATTTTGTGTTCTTGGCTTCCTGTGCTTCTCAGTTTTCCATAACATGTATATATACTTTTTAAAGTTGTGGGAAAAAGTATTATTAAAGTCAAGGTAAGCAGTGCTTAAGACAAATGAGCAGATTCTTGAGGTAATATAATAGTATGGACTACAAGGGGAAGTTGGGATAAAGGAAATATTTTTGGTACAACATGGTGACCAACTGTGGAATGGTAATGTCACAAATAGAAAAGAAGATATGAAATATTCGAAACTGCAACTGTGATATTATATATTTTCTAAAATTTTTGCCACCTTTTCTCACAATCCTGCTGACAATGGGCTGTCCAAATTCTGTCCCTCACCACTTCATACATTATCAGGTGAAGAGTAGCTCGCTAAGCTCACTGCCACCATTCCCAACTCATCACTTCAGTGTTGAAACTCTTCATGGCAATATGGGAGCAAGCTTCATCACTGTGCCAGTTAAAGCACTTGGGCCTGGGTCTGTCTCAAGCCCAGGGTTTGATATTCCCATGCCTATTTCTCTTATGTGCACGTGTCTCATCCTAAGGTACCCAGCTATGGTACCACACTTCAAAAGGTGGTATTGCACAAAGGAGAACTGCGACTTCAGTACCAGATTACTTGGGTTTAAATACACCAAATGAGAATATATATAGTATAATGATACTGAATGTGCATATATGTATATACACATACACACACATACACATGTGTGTATATTGTATAATAATTCTACAACAAAGATTATATATAGATAGACAGATACAATAATTCTACAACAAAGATTATAAATCCTATAAATAACATATAGTCAAAAGTGCCCTGGTATGCAGACATTATTTATGGACATTTCCAACAAAGCATTATGATAAAGTAATTATTAGTATTTCTTTCTCTTAGTCCAATAATATAAAAAGCATTCCCACATGTGTTTTCACATGTGCCAGCCTCTCTAAGACATAATTAGGCTAGGCATTGTTATGTACTTTTGGAGAGGGCAGATACTGACTAAGACACAGAGTTTACCCAAAGACCCAGTTAGTAATAGGTAGAAACTAATTCCCCATCTCTTAGAACAGCATTCCTTGAATACAACCATTTTCTCCTTTATTTTTATACTGAGGATGTTTGCCAAGTACTAACATACGTATAAACACTGGCCCCTCAGAAACCCAAAGCAGACGTCAGCAGTCCTTGCTCATGCTCCTCCCCAGTCCTCTGAATATCCCTAAAGGAAATTACTGTCAGTTTACTCAAGATATCAAGTAACAGAAAATCTGTTTGCCACCCATAACCTTGAGCAGGTGTCGGCAAACATTTTCTGAAAAGAGCCAGTTAGTAAATATTTTTGAATTTGCAGTGAGAACTAGTCACGTCTGCCTTTGCAGTATGAAAGCAGCCACAGGTAATATGTGAAGGAGACGTGTGAAGGAATTAGCAAGACCGGATATGGCTGGCAAGGAGCTAGATATGGGTCCCCATCCCCAGATGATCTCTGAGGAAACTTTCCAAAACCAATGTTCCATGATTATGTCTACCTGCTAAAAGACATAAAACTTGCATAATGGGCCTCTGTTTGGCCCATCATTGCCATGGTGATAAACATTTGTCAGACAACAGTTTTTCATTTATAAGGATTTAAATGAACTGAAATCATTTACAAATCATGCTTTGCAAGTAACAGAAACCTCAAATAAAACTGGCTTAAATAATAAAGTACCTGACTGAACAGACAAGAGGTAGATCCATCTAATTTCAGGACAGGGTTGTTCAAGAATAAAAGAATTGTGGTCAAATAAAGAAATAAAGCAAGTAAATAAGTAAATCAGAAAGGAATAATATGAACTGTATTTCTGCCATAAAAGAGAAATTTATCCTCTAAAGATGTACCACAATGAAGGAAAAATGTAAGCACTATATTGCTATTACATTTATTCTGGTCAAGTCTTTTCTCATTAAGAAATATGTCTACACAATCAGACTGTTTGGCTGAACTGTTTACCATCATGTCTCTTCAAAAATTTCTAGGCAAATGGGATCAAAATGTTCTATATTATTTATCCATTGATGCAAGAGTGATCAACTTAGCAACAATCCCTGCTCTTCACTTCCTTTGAAAGTCTAACATTTCTGTAGACTATGTATTGAGATGGAAAAAACATTTGTGATAAAATTCCAAGTCTAAATAGCAAGACAGAAAAATACAGCATCATCCCAAATTTGTGTGTGTATGTATACATCTATAGGTATACATACAGACAGATGCAAATACAAATTGACTTCTTTCACATGCATCCTCCCTCTCCCTAAATAAGGAACTTGATCCTCAATTGGGAAATTCGCCTCTTCCCTATTATCAAGAATGTGGTCTCAGAGGGATGAATTCCTAGTGCTAGATCCTGATTGGCTTCATTCCTTAGTTCAAAATATTTCTTTCATAAATGGTCATTTAGATTATAATAAATGAGATGAGAGAAAATGTTTATTGAGACTTCTGGAGAGAAAGGAGTTTTTTTCTTCGTCATTGTCTTGGTTTTTACTGTTTTCTGTTTGTTTTATAGTGCTACCATATGAAACTCTTTTGCACTTGACTTAAACAGGAAAGAATGAAGGCTGAGGAAACAATAGCATACATTCTCTAAAAATAAAGGTAGGACTGTCCTGTAAAAACAAAGCTGAGAAGAGGAGATAGGAAAGCAGAGTCCTGGCCACAGTTCTTTTATTCTTGAATCAATCCCAGCCTGAAATTCAACAGATCTCTTATCTGTTCAGTTAATAAGCCAGACAATTTTCTTTATTATTTAAGCAAGCTTAATTTTAGGTTTTTGTTACTTACAAAGTATGATTTGCAAAAATTCACTTAGTTTACATTCTCAAAATACTAATGACAACATTGTGCCAATTAGTATAAATGGATTTTTGGTGCATATTTGATTGTTTTGTTAAGTGTGTCTCTTATTCCATGTAGGAAATGCAATGTGAAAACAACTGTTTCCCTGGATTTCCTGAGCATATGTACATTTCAGACCAATTACTGCACTTGAATTATTTTACCATAGGCTGTAGTTGTGTTTGTTTAAAAGCATAAATACCAAGGTAGTGCTATTCTAGTATTGATGCAGGTTATTTTATAAGGCTGTAAACTTCATCTCTCTTTTCTTAAATAATGATGATAATGAAGAGTGTATGTCAGTCTCTGTGAGATTTTCAGTAAAATCAGTGCCTTCAAATTATTTTGAAGTGCAGGAAACTTTGAATTTATGAAATATTTATGAGAAATCACATCATGTCTACAGCAGTTCTCAGCTGTGACTACAGCATATGGTTTATAAATTGAAACAGGTGTGGGAGAACAGGTGGTCACAGCCAAGCCAGGGAAGGTTTGGAATTTACTGTGGGGAAGCAACATGATAAAATACCACCATTGGCATTGAAGGCAACTTGCTGATTTGATGGCAGAACCCAAAAGATGTTCACAGGGGCAAATACATATGACTGCAGCACTTGAGATGAAAGTGTTCACCTACTCAAAGCCCACATATGAAAGTTGGGAAGCAGTCAGTGTCATTTTCCATGGAGAGTGAATGCAAGTGAATCTTCACATTGAATTTGACTAGTTTGGAAGTTAACTACATTAAGAGAAAAAAAGAATAAACTCTTCCTTTTACCTCTTTTAACACAAGCCTAGCTCAAATAAGGGCTAGAGCCACTTTCACCTGTGTTATCTACATTATTTCTAAGGATAATGCCATATATGCTGTCCTATATCCACAAACTCCAAGCATCAGAAAAGTACTCAGAGGGTGTAGGTATAATGTCCTGCTGTTATTTCAGCAAATACCTTTAAAATAAGCCATCTTAAAATCTCATGTTGTTTACAGAATAAAGGTAACAGAAGATAGTATCCTCCGCACCTCACTGCCAGTACCTTAGTCTATATTCAGTCAGAGCTTAGGAGTGCCTATGAAATGAAAGGACCTGAGACACAAGAGCTAAGAGTGTTTCTAGATTAATTTGGAATGAGCATCTGTACTTACATTTAAATATGAGTATTTGTCATCTTCTAGAGATTCACAAAGTTTCAAATAAAATATTTTATGGAGTTATATTTTAAAAGTAACCCTAGTGATGGCCAGACCTGGCGTCTGAGTGATTCCCTAGGCCCAGCAAAGCAACAAAGTTTCCAGAGCCCTGGAGACAAGGGATAACACCCCAAAATATGGACCCATTTTCCATACTACCTTCATTGGCCCAGCAGCTGCCAAGAACAAAGGTCGCATCTCCCAATACCTGGCAAACAAATGCAGTCTTGCCTAACAAACTGATTGCTTCTCTGAGGTACCCACCAGTGTATCTGGGGAGAAGCTTCAAGACAAGTTGAGGAGTGGCTGTCCTCCGATGAGACTGGAGAGATTCCACAAAAGAATATGGGTGTCATGAAGGAGGCAATGGTTCAGGCAGAGGAAGTGGCTGCTGAGATTACTAGGAAGTTGGAGAAACAGGAGAAGAAACGCTTGAAGAAGGAAAAGAAATGGCTGGCTGCAATTGCCCTGCCATCTTCAGAAAACATCAGGAGTACTCTGGAGGAGAGTGGGGAGACAAGTGAAAGACCCCAAAACAAGAAAAAGCAAAAGCCCCAGGAGGCTCCTTAGGAGAATGGAATGGAAGACCCATCTGTCTCCTCCAAACCCAAGAAAAAGAAATCTTTTTCTAAGGAGGATCTGGTTAGTAGTGATCTTGAAGAGACAGCTGCAAGTGGAAGTATTCCCAAGAGGAAGAAATCTTTCCCCAAAGAGGAACCAGTTAGTGACCCAGAAGAGTCAGGAAACAAGAGGGTCCCCAAGAAAAAGAGGAAATTCTTTTCCAAGGAGGAGCCACTCAGCAGTGGACCTGAAGAGGCTGCTGCCAGCAAGAGCAGCGGCTCCGCGAAAAAGAAAACGCTCCGAAAGCTGTCCCAGGAAAACGAAAATAGACATTTCCCTGGTGGGGCATAACTTGCGGAGATATTTCCCAACCCATCCCCTATAGTCCAATAAAAACAAAAGCAAATTCACGAGGAAAAAAAAAAAAAAGACACCTTACAAAATATCGAGAGAAACTCATCTTCCTTATGCTTGTTCTTGTCTACATTCTGACACGTACTCAAATGAGAACGGACACCACTACCTCAAAAAGCTGTGCAAAACCTCAGGTAAACTGAACTACCCTTCTTTAATTCTCTAAAATTCTTTCTACAATTACCTAGTTTGTCTCAACGTAAGTAGGAGGGTTAGTTTTTAGAAAAGAAAGCAAGTCAGAGTGAAAACTAACAAAGGGCTTTATCATTACGGACTCTACTTACCGAAGGAGAAGCCTGTGTAGCGGAGGCTCAACGTCGACCTCACCTTCCTTACGTACGCATGCACGCACTACGCACACAGGCACGCACTACGCACACAGGCACGCACGCAGGGACTCAGATACGCAAACGTGCATGTGCCTCGGCTTTGAGACTAAGTATCCCTCTTCCTGCCTGCTGGAGATTTTAACTTGTTAGGTGATTCCTGTCTCCCAACAAGTGCCCTAGGACAAAGAGAGCAAACTTTTTTTTTGAAGTATCGTTGATTTGAAATGTTGTGTTAATTACTGCTGTGCAGCAAAGTGATTCAGTTATACATATATATATTCTTTTTTTAAATATTCTTTTCCATTATGGTTTATCATAGGATATTGAATATAGGTCTCTGTGCTATACAGTAGGACCTTGTTGTTTACCCATTCCATATATATAAAAGCATACATCTGCTAACCCCAGTCTCCCACTCCACCCCTCCCCAAGCCCCTCCACCTTGGCAACCACCAGTCGGTTAAGACAGCCAACTTCTTTTAGGTAACACCCGCTTTTCAGAGGCACCCCATGTCCAATAAGGAGACAACTCTGCAGGGCCCTCCCAGCTCCAGAGTTCATCATAGCTGTTACTCCAACATAGCCTAAGGTCTCCTTCTACCCTTTCCTGTACTCTTCGCTTTGTCACAGATATTGATCCCAAGGGTACTACCCTGTACACAGATCTCTGTCTCAGAAGCTGGAAAACACAATAATGCTAGAAGTGGTCCAAGGAAACAGACTGGATCACCTATTGGCAACAGGCAGAGCACTGATAGCTCTCGGCATGCAGCCACAGTGAAATTTGTTAAAACTTGTACTGTTAGGAACTGGTATGTGCTGGAAGGGGAGGCACTGATGGAAGTAATGTATCAGGCAATTAAAAAGCACATCAAAATAGTATTTATAAAGGCAAAGGAAATGGATTACTATTTTGAGAGAAATTGATGATTTGGAGAAGAAAATTGAAAGACTGAACAAATAAATTCAAAGAGGTCCTCCTTGACAATACATAAAGAGACTCTGATCTTATACAGCCAGGGGACAGGAAAATCAAATTTAATCATAAAAATAGCAGAAACCCAAAGAAGGTTAAGAAAGTTGAATATTTATCCTCAACAAGTTTGCTGTACCAGTAGGGATTCCATATAAAATATGGAGAGCTATGGATTTGGGTAATAGAACATATTGTCCCTATGAGCAAAACAGAGGTATTGAGAGTGTTTCTCAATCTATGCAAACAGAATAAAATAAGGACTGATGATCAGGAATCTAAGAGTGGTCACCCCAATAAAAAGTTGTAACACCTTGCCTAATTTCTGAATTCAAGCCAATTTTCTGACCCAGACCCACATACTGAAGCTGTCAATCTTTCAGAAGGAAGAACCTTGCAACACTATGTTGTTTCTTATTCAAAGGAACCCATAGCCATTGACTTCAGGAACATACAGTAGGGAAAGCAGAATGCCCACAAGATATTGGAGACACAAGGTCCAAACTGGCATTGACAACAAAGGACTCAAAGCATTATCAAGCCCTTTTATTAGAGTGGGGTTTATGGAGGCCAGGCAATAAATGGAATCTTGGCCAAGTCTGGCTCATGGTGGGTCCACTTCATTCATGAACACATTTAATAGTAAATTTCCTACCCCAAAATAATATAATATGTTCCCAAATATAAAATCTAATGGATATACTTGGTAGTTGGCAGGTCCCACATTGACTCCTTATCCTGTGAGGTAAGAACTATCATAGTGAGAAGGTCAAGTGGTAGCCTTCTAAATCACCCCTCCCCCAGCCAAAATAGAAAAATTAAAAACAATATCTTATCTTGGAGGGAATGTAAGAGGTTAATGTTATTCTTGGGGTGGTGATGCCCATTATATCTCCACTTTATTCATGTCTTTAAAAATGCCAGATGGATTCTGGAGGATGGCATTGACCCCTTCCATGTCAACCACATAGCAATCCCAATTGCAGTTGTGTGGAATGAGGAATCTTTGCTAGATCATCTTAATACAGCTTCAGGATATAGTATGCAATCAGTGATCTTGCAAATATATTTTTTTCCCTCCCTATCAAGAAAGAAGATTAGAAATAATATTTCTAAGTATTCATTTAAAACAGATTATAGTATACCTTTACTGCCAGAGGCCTATGATAACACTACTGTCCTATAACAAATAGTGCAAGGGAAAGTGGATTGAGTGGAAATCTCACAGATAGATGACTTCATCTTAATGAGACCAGGTGAACAAGAAGTAGCAAGGAAGTTGGAATCCTGGGAAGACAAATACACTGCAGAGGATATGAGATGATCCCTACAAATATGTGGAGGCTGACTATATCAGTGAGGTTTGAAGCAAGTCTGGAGTTCTGGTGCATGCCAGGGCAACCTCGCCAATGTAAAAGATAAATTTTTGCATTTTGCACCTCCCACCACTAAGAATCAAGCGTAATACCTGTTTAGTCTCTTGAGTTTTAGAGGTAGGATGTTCCATCTCTGGGAATACTGTTTTGATCCATATATCAGGTGAGAAAATGCTCCCAACTTTGAGTAACACCTAGGAGGAATGTGCTTGAAGACTGTGGTGCATGCCAGTATGACCTTATGACCCAGTACAGTAGTATTGAGGTATCTGCGTTTAGGAAACAAGATGGTGTGCAGTTAATGACAAGTCCTAAAAAGAGAATCACTGGCACAGACTACTAAAATTCTAGGTGAAGGTCATGCTATCTGTAGCAGAGAATTATATACCTTTTGAAAAGCAGAGGTGGGGGGAGGGAGGGAGATGTTTCTTGCAAGAACCTAGTTTATATGGTTTGCAGGGTTGGCTAGGAGAGCCAGAAATCCATAGGCCAGCCCATCAGGAAGAGTATTTCAAAACTTTCAGGCAGGACCTGAGGCTTTGGTCCACAGGGGAAGTTTCTTCCTCATGGAAATCTCAGTTCTGCTCTTAAAGCCTTGGATTGGTTAGATCCAGCCCACCCAGATTGTCTAGGATAATGTCTTTTACTTAAAGTCAGCTGATTGTAGATGCTAATTACGTTTACAAAATACTTCCAAAGCAACACCTAGATTAATATGTGATTGAATAACTTGGGACTGTGGCTTAGTCCAAAGGGAATAAACTGACCATCACACTTGGCTTTTTCCAGGCCCACTCCCTTATCAGGTCAAGTGTGTCTAGCAGCAATCTATTGTAGTACAGAAGGGGTTCATTCAGGATTACACATGAGTAGTGTGGGAAAGCATGTGCAGATGGCCAGGACCTCCATGTCATCTACCACTATCTTATCAGTGACTCGCCTTTAAGTGGACTTGGTCACTCAGTCCCATTCAGAGGTGGCCCTAGAAAACAACAACGAAGGGAAATTCTCTCAATGGATAGATATTTGATGGTTAACCTGGCCATCCACTTTGTGTAGGAGGAGAAGTATACATTCTAAAGAATGTATATAGACTTATAAACACTGGTGAATGGCTTGGCTGGGGGATTAGGGGCTTGGAAAGATTCAGATGGGAGGAAAATGAGGTCTGTGGAATAGGCATACTGAAAAATAGGCATGAGCTGTGAGGATCTTTGCATCACATGTTGACACCCATTAGAAAACATCCACCCTTGAAAAGGCACTAAACAACTAAATAGATTGACTAGGTCAGTTGGTATCATTCAGAATTTGTCCAGCAGCCAACTCACTACTGGCACAATAGACCCATGAGCTGGATAATCATGGTTACCAAGGATGTTTGGGTCTAAGAACATGGGTCCCCTCTCATCACTGCTGCTGCTAAAATGTCCAACTGCTGAAAACCAAGACTGATGCTAGTTCCTCAATATGGCACCATCCCTGCAGGAGTGCAAATAGCCACTTGGTGGTAGATAAACTCCATTAGACACATTCTACTCTGAAAGGAGCAGCAACCCTTTTTGATTGACATTGATAAATGTATTGGGTATGGTTTTGCCTCTCCTCCCAGAAGGACCTAATCTAGCACCACTATTCAAAGGCTAATGGAATGTTTGGTTTACTGACACAGGATGTTAAATAACTTTGCATCAAAGCCACTTTACAACACAGTGGTTCTGATATGGGCATATTGACATGAAATCCAGATTCCTATCCTATGCTGTACCACTTTAAAACTGCCATCTTCCCAGTGATTGCCCTCATCTGAAGAGAGTCACATTGTTCAAGGTCATACCCCTTTCCCGAGGCAGCCTCCATTCAGTGACCAGTTAGCGTAGGACTATAAAGACCCATGGGTTGGCTGAAACCTCTGTTGTTACTCTTCACAGTCCAACTTCTCCCTCTGCCCAGTCTTGCTTTATTCACTCCTTTTTCACCATTGCTGACCCCAAGAGTAACACTGAATATCATTGCTACATGTAAAGTTCTATTTCATTATCTCCCTGCTGGAAAACTCAGTCTGCTACAGCAGATTATATGAAACTGTATAGTTTACTTTCAGATAAAAGCAAACTGTTCACTTAGCTTCAAAAAGAGATCTTATGTTTTCTTAATACAGAAAAAGTAATAATGATAATAAAAAAGGAGGGCATGAAGAAACATTTGGAGGTGATGGATTTGTTTATGGCATGGATTGTGATCATGGATTCAAAAAAGATCCTTATAATTTAAAATAAAGTAAGAATTCCTTTATTTAAAAATAATTAGCTAATATCTTTGTTGTGGTACTTGCCTATAGACATAGATGAGCTATTCTCTTAGTAGACATTAAAAAGACCATGTAATCTTTTATAAATAAAATAACTTGTAAAATATTACCTAAAATAATGTGTTAGTTTCGTGAGGAGTAAATTATCAAATTCTTGGATTTAAAGCAAATGTACACATTAATTTAGCATCTACTAGTGCTAGAACTGGAGTTACCCAGAAGTCTAGTCTAAGACTTTAAGCATCTCATACACACACACATACACAGAAATAAAATCCCTACAAAAATAAAAATAGTTAAAATTTATTGAATACATAATATATATCAGGCAATATCATCCAAGATTGTTAGATACATTATATAATTTATTTCTCAGGGTACCTATTAAGTATATGAACTATTACCAATAATAGGTACCAATAAGAAAACTGAGTATTAAAAAGGTCATACCATTGGCACATGGCAGAGCTGGGATTACAGCTGTAGTCTGCCTAAATCTGGGACCATGCTTTTAAATATTATGCAGGAAATTTAATGAGAAAGAGGAATACAATAAAAATAATTAAACTATAAATGCTAACTACGCAATACAACAGAATACAATGTACACTTGTAAATACAATTAGATTTGTGAAGTTTACAAATTATTTTTCAAAATTTGTCACAAAAATTCATTTGTTTTACAAAGACAAAAGCAGAAGTTCATAATTGCTTTTACCAGTAATTTAGGTACTTGGAGTGTTTTAAACTCAGATTCTCAAAAATAGTCTCATTTTGACATATTAAACACTTGCTGAAACACTCATTCTTTGAGCACCCAGTCTAAATTTTTACCAGCTAATTAACAGCATCATGCTAGGAACTTGCATCTCTTTTGTAGCTGAAAAATAAACAAAATTTATCACTCATTTACTTCCCACTTCAAATAAACTAAAATACACTTTGCAAGGGATGTTTGTTGGGTTTAAAGGTCACTTAGAACTTAAAGTTAAATAATGTCTCTAGAGACTGCAGGAAAGTGTTTACACAAACTCAGACTTTTTATAAAAGCTCTAAAGTGCTTTTGGGTTTTCAGGCAATGGCCTTGAATCACACTTCACAAATGTGTGGTAAACACATTGTATTTTAAAAGAATATCAAAGCGTATTTCAACCATTGTTAACCCTTCAAAATCTTTCGTAGTCTGTATAAAGCCAAATATCATAGTTGAATATCCACCATCATAAATAATTGATGACTTCTGGTGGTTGTGTTTTGCTTGGTTTGATGGTTAGCTGCTTCGTGCTGAAGAAGTAAATCATGTCATCCCTACTACCCTATGATGATAAATTATTCAAAGCTCTATGATTTCATCTGATAATTCAATAGTTTTTTATTGTCCTCTTATTTTACTCCAGGTGCTCTCCTAACTGTTGCTGATGAAAGTATTGAACAAATGACACATTTCCTCCCTTCATTAAGATTATTCTCTAGTTTGATGGAGTTACAAAAATAGTTCGGCTCATAACAAAACCCAGTGTGTTTTGTTTTGTTTTGTTGCAATTAAGCAGAAGCATTTTACTAACGATAGGGAAATATAGAGATAGAGGGAGTGAGGAATAACAAAAACAAATGCATATGCATGCATAAGCACAGGGAATTTGACTTTTCAAAGGAATTCTATGTGTATGATCCCGTATGATTTTTATAGATAGTGATTGGCTTGAATTATACCAGAAAAATTGTCCCTGAACTTCTAAAGATGAGGTCTTTCCCAGCATTTAGGTATGTTGCAGCTCTTGGAGTAACATACATACAACTCGGGGGTCAAGTAAGAATGATAATATTGGGTTGGCCACAAATTTCGTTCTGGTTTCTCCAAAGCATCTTATGAAAAAACCCGAACGATCTTTTTGACCAACCCAATATTAACAAATCCTTATCTGTAAATAGGACCAAGTCTGAGATATGGCTTATTACTTACATATACATACATGTGTATACAAATGTGTTTATAAATATTATGTAGATATTTATACATATACACATATATACATGCATGTGTGTATATATGAATACTATAGCAGTAGATAAGTATACTGTAATCCTTGTAACACTGTAGTCCTTGCAACACTATGAGTTTGGAGTTACCCTCTCTGATTTACGGATACAGAACCTGAAGCTCAGAGAAGTTAAATAGCCTTCCCTAGATTCTAGAGGCAGAGGTAGTGGCAGAGATATGATTTGAAGTCAACATCTTCTGACTCCAAAGCCCATATCTTGTTCCTCTTTCAATATATTACCTCCTCCAAAGATGAAAATCCAATTCTCAGGTCTGGTTACTTTTTGGCTGTGACTTTCTATATGATAGAAGCATGAGCTGTGTTTATGTAATTATTTGGACACGAATATGATTATCCAAGTCTTCCCCACTTTTCAGATATAAGTTCCAGAATGTTTCATAGATGTTGACTTCAACTAGTTGAATCAACTACTTGAACTATATACATTTTTACAACATTAAAACAGAGAAGATAATTTCCAAATCAATACTTTCCAGGTTCTCAATAACACAAAGAAAGTCAAGAATTTCAAAATAGAACACTTCCATTTCATTTCAGACCAGATTTCTGGCTTAATAATCTGCCCAACTTTACAAGGCAAGGTTGCTCATAAGAAACATTAATACTGAATAACAAGTTCACCATTCATAAATGAACTGAAGAGTTACACTGCCAACCAAATCAGAACCCCTGGTGAGACATGTCAAGCCAAGTGATGAAGCAGTAGGTAAAAGAGTAGGAAGTGAAAACCGAAACCAGAGGAGCAGGCATTGCCATCTGGCCTGTTTGATGTCTCCCCCATCCTCCCATGACTGTGGCTGCTTGAATGAGTGAAATAAGATGGGAGAACTTTCAGGAGGAAACCTTCAGAAATGAAAGTTCACATTCACCATGCAGAGCCTTCACTCCACTGATTGATGTCTGTCCTGCCTTGAAGGGCTGATGATTCAATTAGTAATATATGGGAACAGCACACCTGTGAAAGGGATTGCTGCCAGGAGGATCAAGCATAGGGAGTATGTAAAAATTGACAGTTCAAAATAAACAGAGCAAAACAAAAGAGAATTAAATGATAGATCATGTGTTCTCTGTGGTAGGGATTAGAGCAAGGGAGGAATGAGGTTCAGTTCCAATGTATAATCACTTAACTATTTTACAACGAAATAGGAGCTGATACTGTTTACAATAGCCAGGACATGAAAGCAACCTAAGTGTCCATCAACAGATGAATGGATAAAGAAGATGTGGCACATATATACAATGGAATATTACTCAGCCATAAAAAGAAACGAAATTGAGTTATTTGTAGTGAGGTGGATGGACCTAGAGTCTGTCTTACAGAGTGAAGTAAGTCAGAAAGAGAAAAACAAATACCGTATGCTAACACATATATATGGAATGTAAGAAAAAAAATAAAAGGTCATGAAGAACCTAGGGGCAAGATGGGAATAAAGACACAGACCTACTAGAGAATGGACTTGAGGATATGGGGAGGGGGAAGGGGAAGCTGTGAGAAAGTGAGAGAGCGGCATGGACATATACACACTACCAAACGTAAAATAGATAGCTAGTGGGAAGCAGCCGCATAGCACAGGGAGATCAGCTAGGTGCTTTGTGATCACCTAGAGGGGTGGGATAGGGAGAGTGGGAGGGAGGGAGACGCAAGAGGGAAGAGATATGGGAACATATGTATATGTATAACTGATTCACTCTGTTATAAAGCAGAAACTAACACACCATTGTAAAGCAATTATACTCCAATAAAGATGTTAAAAAAATAAATAGGAGCTGATAAATTGATACTCTGATTTTTAATCTTCCTTACATGAAATAGAGACTTTTTTCATATATTATATATATATAAAAGACTATAGTTATGTCACAGTTTTTTCAACCTTGGCATATGTACATTTGGGACCAAATAATTCTTCATTGTGAGGAACTGTCCTGTGTATTGTAGGATGATTAGCAGTATCCCTGGCCTCAACCCACTAGATTCCAGAAGCAACCTGCTATAATCTTAGCAACCACAAATGTCTCCAGAAATTTCTCCTGGGGGAAAAATCACCCATGGTTGAGAAACACTAGTCTAGATCATCCAAATAAATGAATACATTTCAACCACAATCAAATTGCCTGGCTATATCAAATCAGGGCATAATAATATTTACCCTACTAGGATTCTGGTATTGGCCTGATAGCTCCTTAGGCTAGAGAAATAGTGAGATGGCATCTATAGTCATTCTCAGAGCCAGACCTTCATAGGTGATGTGTGAAATAGATTTGCTCCCAGGAGAAAATTAGCCATATATTCGCTCAATTTGGCCTCTTATAAGAGAGGAAGACAGTTCTCTAAGGCAAGACACAAGCCCAAATTTCTATATTTCTGTCCTCTAACCTCTTTTGGATCTCTCTCCCTCTCTCTCCATGTTGAAAGAAAAGGGGAAATTCAGTATAAATCATAGTTCCATTTGTGCAACTTGCCTACCTGGTAACCAAATGAGGAAGTTAATATTATGTACTTTTTCTAAAACTTGTACTACCTTCCTGCTCTTTGAAATTAACTTTACAATTGTAAGATTTCAAGAGTCTGTTATAGTTTGTGCATACTTTTTTCATGATACCCCTAACTTACTAAAAAAAAAAATTAAGGTCAATACTTTAATTCACTGAAATTCAATTATTTTTATACTCAAACACATGAAGCTTTCAGCACAACACAGTGAATCCAATAGCAACAGTCAAAATACATTCTATGCAATGTGAAAACAACCTGCAGTACAGGGAACCTGCAGGACAGGGAAATGTATTTCTACTGATATATAGATAGCATTTTAAAATGTTCGCAGAACCATTCATTTCAAAAATATTCAAGCCAGCACATATTTTTAATTGTTCTTTAATATTTAGGGGAAACAAATATGTACAATAATATTTTGTTGATTTCTTGAGTTAAAATGTCAAATAAAATTTTAAGTAATATGGAAGATAAATCCCTTTATATGAATCCTTTTATAATTTGCAGAGCAAATTAAGGTAAGTGCAACCCATGAGTTACTTTACCCTAAGGTAAATGCAATCTGTTGAAATTTAAATAAAATGTGTTTATTTCTAATATGAAATGAAAATAATTAATGAGTCTATGTGTAAAAATGGTTTGTAAGTTTTTATTGAATAGCTTGCAATTGCCAGGCAAAGCAATGGATATATGATATGAATGTGATATGATATGTGTATGCATAAATGTATATGGAGAGATATATATATATATATACACATATATTTATTAAGCACATCAAGGTGACCTTATGAGAAATAGTATAGTATGATAATTATTGAATGGTTGTGAGTGATTCTTACCAAATGTGAGTTTTCTTTTTCTTCCAGGGCAAACATTTAGACTACATTTCCCATGCTTCCTGACAATAAGATGCAGTCTTGTGATCAAGTTTCGGCCAGTGGTGTGTAAGCAAAAGTGCTGTCGTACTTAGACAGAATTCACCCCCAAAATTCCAGCACTATTCTGCCACCCTCTCTTGGCTCATGTGTTGGCTAGATGCACTGGATCCAGAAGACTGAACCTCTAGAAGACTACAGAGCACCTGGATGGAAGAAACCTGGTCTATGAGGGACTGTGGCTTAGAAACGATGTGCACCCCCCTCTCCCTACTGCCTTAAGTCATGATGGAAACAAGAAATCAACTTTTATTTTGTTCATCGACTGATATTTGGGGGTTATTTGTTAGTGACTTCTAGAAAATGCTGTTAGTACATTGCCCATGTCTCCAAGCTCTTACCACTTCAGAGATCTCCAGTCTGACTTGCCATTGCCAGAACCAGAACACTTTTTTTTTTTTCCCTAAAGGCTGTTTGGCCACCAAAACGCTTGTCTGCTCAGAAATTATAGGGAGTTAACTACTGTCCTTCCCCAGAAGACCTCAACCAATTACTGCTGGGATTTGGTGAAAAATTTCCACTCTCCCTGTACCCTCCTGAAGGATACCTTTGAAGCAAGTCTTCTCCCCTAGATTCCAGAATTTCCCAGCAGGATTAAGCTCCAGTGACCCACCATGGCTTCTGGCTGAATAACACCTTTTGCTGGCTGCCTGTCCTCCCTTCCCTGTCTTGTATTCTTGCTCCTCTCCCAGACCATCTACACTCATTTCCTTGTCTGGGGTCTGCTTTGAGAAAAGCCCAAACTAATGCAAATATTGAACCTTTCCAGACTGTTATAAAGAGTTTTATATCCGGAAACACATGAGTCCAATTTAGCCTGAACTCTCCCTTCCTAGCTTTATAAATATGGATAACATAATCAATTTTCTAAAGGTCCATATTTTCTTCTGAAACATATAGGTAATAATAGCAATTATTTCACAGTGTTCTTATGAGACTAGAGGTGATAAAAAGAATAACTTTGTAAATTGTCTACTATACAATGAGCACTGACTAAATGGTGTCATTTTTGTTATTGCTGCATAGATAGGTAGTGATGGAAGTGGTATTTGAACTCAGTGGTATCTCGCTGGTAAACTAGTGTACTTTCTCCCATGGTACGCCAACTCTTGATAATTACCATGCATTACTCAAGTCATTTCTGAAATGACTTATTTCAGTTCTAATTTTTATTTTGTATCAGTGCTATGCATACACTAATTTAGAGTAAAGTAGTTTTACAATGTTTATTTTGAGAAATAATAATGGTCTTCTAACTCGCATCCCAATTTCCCCTCCCCCAAGACAACCATTTTGATTCTACTAGATAATTCCTTTGATATTTATCTTTATTTCTCTACATAACATGCTTATATTGTTATTTAATGATTTTGTTTCAGGCGTTATCTACTGATGTCCCACAATTGAGGATGAGGTTTGAACTTCTTTTCTTTTCCTGCCCTACATCACACATGCACATCTTTCCTATACCCCAGCCTCACTACATAGCTATACCATGATTTTTATATTTACTCAGTATTAATATCATGATGACTATGTAAAGCTATACACAACTGAACTACATCGGTTGGCTTACTTTTCTATATAATCACTGTCAGTTCCAAATCATCTATTATCCAATTGTCTTCTCTAATGACACTGAGATCTGTCAGGTATTCTATCCATTGCATCTTCCTAGAGAAGAAGAAGATGGCGTTATCTGATGTGCATGATCTCGATGCTCTGCTCGCTAAGGATGGTTCATAGCTGTCATCCAGGCATCTACCTTCACCCTTGTTCTGGGGATTCCTTGTACTTGCTTTCTGTGTTAAAAGACCAATTTCCTGTGTTTATCACTTCCTCTTTATTGTTTTCCTTTTTTGTTTTGGTTTAATACATTCTACAATAGTTTCCTGATGAAGGATAACTGGGAGATAGATACAGAGATAGAGATGTTTAATACGTGTTTCTGAAAATAATTATTCTACTCTCATGCTTGATTAATAATTTCACTGGGTAGAGAATTCTAGAATGGATATCTCTTTCCTCCAGGTTTTGAAGTGTTCATCACCTTCAGGCTTTCAGCTTGACACAGTTTTTGTGTGAATTGTTTTATTGCTGTGGTTGTGGTTGTTTTATCCTCTTCCTCCATTCCCAGCTCACAAGATCTTCGGTTTCAAGGTTTTGAAATTTCTTCATAATGTACTTCGTGTGAGTCTAATTTCTAATTTTGCTCTGAGCACTTGGTCCCTTTCCGTCTGAAAACAGGTATCCCTTGACATTTTTCTCTTGTTTTGTTGACTATTCTTTCTCCTCTCACCCTTATTTTTTTCCTTGAAATATTGAATTTCCTGGACTGGTTCCGTAATATTCTTGTCTTTTCTTTCTCATTTCCTTTCTGTTTATCTATCTATCACTTGATAGATCTATCGATTAATCAATCAACATTGAGGAGCTCAACTTTCTGGTGTATTCTACAACTTTATATTCTAGCTTTTATACTAAGCTTTTCATTTTTGCTATATTTTTTTCCCAAGAGTTCTTTGTTATTCCCTATTTCATTTTCTTGTTTCATGTTTATAATATCTTCTGTTCCTCCTCTGAAGATATTAATAATATATATTTTTTAAGTTTTAGCTCTATGAATAGACTTTTTTTCCAAATTGATTTGTTTTTCCTGTGTGTGGATTTTATCTTTTATAGAGAGGCCTTGCTCGCTTGTATGCTAATCACGGGCTGGATTCTCATACTTAGAAGTGGGACATTACAAAGATGTTTGAGAGCAACACATACATGAGTGGGGTTGTTTACTTTTGGTTCCTCTGTGAACAATTTTTGGAGTTTTGTTCTAGTATCCACCAGTTTCTTGGGAAATGCTCTGCCCCGAGAGAATCAACTAGAATTTTGGTTGTTAGCATCCAGCAAGCTGTTCATAGCTGGTCTGCTATCCAGTTTAGACATATTCTATTTTACTTTCTCCAAAAACTAAACCCTCAGTCCTTTGAAAGTAAGAGAGGGCACAGGCATTGGGCTACAGAGAATAGTGGCAAGGATGTGGGGATCCAACTTCTTTAACCAATGTTTGACTTATCATACTGTCTTTATCTTTTATCTCACTTGTGAAAGGTATCTGGTGCTGTGAATTCTCAAGCCTTTTGGTAATCCTGCAGTGTAAGTCCAGTTTGTTCTCAACTTTCCCCACTGCTGGTTTAGGATTCAGTGTGTTCAAGTCTGCCATGTTGTTTTCTACTGATCTATGTATTTTCTAACCCCATGATCCTTTTCTATCATTTCTTTTCCCATTCTTGCAGGTTTATTTCTAAGTAATCTCATTGCTGTGAATTTAATGCAGTTTCAGGAGGGAACTAAAGTAGGTTTGTGAAAATAGTATGCCAGCTTTACAGGGAGTGTCTTCCTGAAATTTTAGATGACATGTTTCACAAGAAGAGAAGTTGGTATAAAAATGATTAGGGCTTCCCTGGTGGCGCAGTGGTTGAGAGTCTGCCTGCCAATGCAGGGGACACGGGTTCAAGACCTGGTCTGGGAAGATCCCACATGCCGTGGAGCAACTGGGCCCGTGAGCCACAACTACTGAGCCTGCACGTCTGGAGCCTGTGCTCCGCAACAAGAGAGGCCGCGATAGTGAGAGGCCTGCGCACCGCGATGAAGAGCGGCCCCCGTTCGCCACAACTAGAGAAAGCCCTCGCACAGAAACGAAGACCTAACACAGCCATAAATAAATTAATTAATTTAAAAAAAAAAGATTAAAAATGATTATAAAAAAAAATCTCTAAGTCTAGCCAACTATCATTAGAAGCTTTAAGGCCACATTAGTTTACATAGGTATATGTATCACAGTAGTAATCCTAAAAGTTTTCTTTTTTAATATGTAACTTCAAGAATGAGATGTAATACAAAGAAATAGCAAAGGAAACATGCCATAAACAAAAAATTAAGCATCAGGGCTCAGGAATTTTGATGGGTTCTCATTCCTTAAAGAGTAAGAGCCAAAACCTGACAATTTAGGCCTACTACATTCACAATACTCCAGGCAAACTGAACTACTTGGTTTTTCTCATAGCTACCTAATATTTGCCCAGCTCTCTGACGCTGTCCATGAGTTTTCTCTACCTTAAAATATCTTTCTTAATTTATTCAAGATTCTTGTGGAAGTAGTCTTTTCCACCTTTGAACTCAAGTATCAATACATCTTAATGAAAAAATATGTTATTGTTATCTCCTCCTGTTAGACTATCAACTCCTTGAGGACAGGGACAATGTTTTATTTAGTGTTTAATTTCTAAACCTCCTCCCACATCCAGAACTTGGAAAAAAATATAACATAAAAGTCATCTTCAATAAATTTGTTGAATGATTTTATAGTCACACCACGTACATAAAAATCGTATTGCAAGATTTACTAGTTGCCTAATTCAATACACATTGCCTGACCTACTTAGTGAGAAAATCTTAAATTTTATCTGGACATGTAAACAAATAAAATAGAGTGGACTTCTTACCAGCACTTATAGCTGTTTGTGATCATCTGACAAAATTCTAGCAAATAAGATATAAAAGTAAAGGGTGTATGAAGAGATAACAAAGATGAATGTCCCATGGGAATTCCCTGGTGGTCCAGTGGTTAGAACTTCAGGCTTTCACTGCCGAGGGCCTGGGTTCAATCCCTGGCTGGGGAATTAAGATCCCACAAGCCACACAATGCAGCCAAAAATAAATAAATAAATAAATGAATGTCCCATTTTTAAATTTTAAAAAATTCCCAAAGGAAATCTGTTTTATTAAAAAACTTTTGGAGAGTTTTGTATATTATTTATTAGATATATACACTGAATATATTTTTTCTGAGTGTGTAGTTTGCATTTTTAATTGATTAATGGTTTCTTTTGGTGAACAGATGCTCTTAGTTTTAATTAAGTTTAATGTATTAAACTTTTCTGGTTAGTGCATTGTATGTTCTGTTTAGGAAATCTGCTCACAGGTATAAAGATATTCTCCTATGTTTTCTTCTAGAAACTTTTTAACATCCATATTTAGACATATTACCTTCTGGATTAATAATTATTGTTATTTATATGGATATTTGATTTTCCAGCACTATTTATTAAAATTTTTTAAATCATCATGTCATTACCATTCCTATCAATTTTTTCCAGGCAGAACTTCCTCATAAATAACTTTCAAATGAATAATTGTTCTAGGACTTGCTTTTTCAGAAACCATCCTAAGACAACCCTTGTTCCTGAACAATAACAGTTCTGCTGGGTGTTGTAGACAGATTTATGTTGTCTTCGTGACATTTTAAGGATACTATAACATTGCCTCTCAGTTCTAAGTTGATTGTCTTGATATGCCTGCTGTTAGTCTAAGTGATTCTTCTTTTTTTTTTTTTTACAAAAAATTGGTATATTTAACGCATTTTTACCAACTATGTAATGCATATACATAAAAGCACTGATGAAAATTAAAAACCCACCCATATGTTCTTAGGACCCACCAATTCCCACATCTTTCTCTCATTGCATTTATATGCAGTTATGTACATCTTTTTTTTTTAACCTACCTCATACTATATCATATGCTTAAACTAAGTGGTTTATTTTGTTATTTATTTCTAGTTAAAAGCATTTGTTATGTTATGGTCAGGAAATTTCTGCCTTTAGACTGCATTTTCTTTATGGTTGCTTTTAAAATGTTTTCACTGACTTTGGTGGTTTGCAGGATTAAATTTATGTGTCTAGGAATGGACTATTTTCATCAGTTCTGCTCAGGACTCATTGTTTATCAAAATGAAGAATACCTGTGTTTTGTTTGCTCTGGAAAATTCTCAACCATGATGTTCTTTACCATTTCTGACTAAAATATATTCTAAGTATAATATCTCCCTCCGGACCTATTAGAAATATGTTACATTCTCTTAAGTCTTCACTCCTTGGCTTTCAGTCTTCTACATTTTCCATCTTTTTATATTTTTCATTTTATATAACTACCTCATATCTACTTCAGTTTCACTAATCCTCTTCAACTATGTCATTTTTTTTAAATTTTAATTTATTTATTATTTATTTTTGGCTGTGTTGGGTCTTCGTTTCTGTGCAAGGGCTTTCTCTAGTTGCGGCAAGCGGGGGCCACTCTTCATCGCGATGCGCGGGCGTCTCACTATTGCGGCCTCTCTTGTTGTGGAGCACAGGCTCCAGACGTGCAGGCTCAGTAGTTGTGGCTCACGGGCCTAGTTGCTCCACGGCATGTGAAATCTTCCCAGACCAGGGCTCGAACCCATGTCCCCTGCATTGGCAGCCAGATTCTCAACCACTGCGCCACCAAGGAAGCCCTATGTCATTTTTAAAAATTTTAAATTGTGATTATTTTTTATTTGTGTAAGGTCTAGTTCAGTATTTGTCAGATCCTATGTTTTATTCATTGTATCCTTTTTATGTTGGGGTTTCAATGCCTTCTTTTATAATTGTGAGCATGCTTATTATATTACTCTATTCTCTTTCTGGATGTATTTCTATTATATTAAGCTCTTGAGTCTGAGAATCCCTTGTTGTTCAAGTGTGGGAATGCCTGACAAGAGAAATTGTACATTTATTTACTTCTGATGGCTTCCCACAAGTTTCAAGTTTCACTGCTTTGAGAAGGCTAGCTGGCTTCTCTCTCTCTCTCTCTCTTTCTCTTTCTCTGTTTCTTTCTCCTTGTTCTGAGAGTTTTTAAAACATGCAAGTAATATCAAATCAAACCACAAATTTAAAAGAGGTATAAACTTTGGCTTTCCAATTCTCAAATTAGACTTTTTAAAATTTGACTGACAAAGCAGATAAACATAGAATTTTTTAAAACTTGTTGTTTTTCATCAGCTGGAGTGTAGATTTTTAGTCTACATTTTACTGAAAGTGCAGACATTTAAAGATTTTGGTTTTATCCCCTTTCCTGGTTCAAGCCTTTGACTTAGTTTCCTGATTCTCCAAATGGACATTAAAAGAGAGACTATTGGAGAAAGAGACAAATAGCCCCACACACCCATCCCCACCCCAGAGGCATCTGTGGTTTGAGCTCAAGTCCTAGGTGCTCTGGTTCTCATTTCTCTCTTGGTTTTTGGCACTTGAAGAAGTTTATCTTCTTTTTTTTCATCTCTCTCTTTCTCTCTACCCTTCCTTCTTTCCTTTTTCTTTCCTTCTTTCCTTCCTTTGCTTCTTTCTTCCCTTCTATCTAGCTCAGGTAATATTTAATTGATTTGTTAAGCTTCTTAAACTTGAGCCTCTTATAAATTTTGAATGAAACCTACCAACTCTCTTATAAGCATATTTTTCACAGATATTTTTAGACCTTCATTAGAAAGCTAGTTCCCCTGTTAGTACACTTGGTTAGCTCATTTTTGTCATTTGCTTCCGATTGTGAAAGCTTACAGGAGTGTTTTCTGGAATCATTTGTCATTTCCTCAAATCATATTCAACTGTATCAATTATCATATAGTTTTAAATATATATATTGTAAATATCTGTAGCCAAATCATTTGAAAGCTTGATCAATTTTTATCAAAGTTTGTCCATTTTTATGGAAATTACTAGAATGCCTTACTGAGTAGCGCATTGAATTTTTATTTTTAATTCATGTGCCCAATTTTGGAATTGAGAGGATTGTTGGTAATAAATGTTTGATGTACACTTTTTAAAAAGTTACATTCATTTTATGCATCATTTCTAAGTATTGGATTTAATTCTGGACGGTTGTCAGTTTTTATTATCTGTCATCAACCTGGAACCAGAAGTTCTGCACTGTTTTAACTTTAAGGCTTGAAAATCAGGACCATTATTTTCATCCCTAAGACCTATTTCAAAAATGTAAGTTTTTTCATGTGATGATTCAGATGAGCTTTCCTCAGAACTATGTACTTGCACTGTTCAGGGGCAGAGGCTATCATGTTTAATTGTCACTCTTACAGAACAACTACATAACTTGCCCAAGTTAAATGTTAGCTGAAGAAAAGAAGCCAAGCTAATGTTCAGGGTTCCTGTCTCTCAACCCTCGGCTTTTTCCACATACTGCCTGATTGCTCCTTTCTTTGTGAGGCCATGGGTTTCTGCCTCTGAAAGCAGATTAAGAAGAAGAAGAAGAAGAAGAAGGCAGAGGGGAAGGGAGAGTAGGAGGGGGAGAGGAAGGGGTTAAGGGGGAGGGAAAGGAAGGGGACGGGGAAGAGGAGGTGGCAAAGAGGAAGGAAAAAGTAATCTTTAGACATAAAGAAGTTTTGATTGGACATTTCCAGAATCCAATTGTGTAACTGAGCAAACCACAACACCCCTCCTGGATCCAGCCTCAAGTCTCTTATTTGTAAATCAATTGTAATATCAAATTATCGGTGTTGTTTTGATAGAGAATTAGTATATAGAAAGCATT